>NC_056744.1:1544635999-1544824132 GCF_019279795.1 Protopterus annectens | reverse complement strand
GAGCAATTGCTTTTCTTTCCAGAGATGCTTTGGGATCTTTTGACTCAGGGTACAATTCAAGAGGTGCCTGTGTCTGAAAGTGGGAGGGGGCGGTTACTCCAGGATGATTCTAGTGTCCAGGAAAGAGGGTTGTTGGAGACCAATTATAAACATCTCTTATCTGAATACTTTTGTGAAGGTGCCTTCCATTCGAATGTTGTCTCTTCAGACTTTGTTCCCTCTTCTACTCCCTTAGGCTTATATGGTGTATTTGGATCTAAATGATGCTTATCTTCATATTCCAATTCATCCCTTTTATGGAAGGTTTTATGTTTCTCTGTTGCTTCCTTACATTTTCAGTTTTCTGCTTTGTCCTTTGGCTTCTGTACTGCCCCAAGGGTATTCCCCAAATGCCTAGCTCCTGTGATTGCTTTTTGCAGGCTTCAGGGGATCCAAGCACTTCCTTACTTGGACAATCTCCTGTTTCAAGCATCCTCTCCAGAGATCCCCTTGCAAAATTTTCATTTTGCTATTTCCCTTCTGCAAAGCCTGGGATTCGCAATAAACATCAAAAGTCTTTTCTGGCTCCTTCTCAGGACAATGTTTTTCTCTGGTGCATGATTCAGATGGTGGCTATGTTGGCATCTTTGTCTCCTCCCAAGGTCTTGACACTCATTTCCTTCTTTCAAAGTCTTCTTCCTCTGGCCTCTATCACAGCCAAGGAGTTTCTGAGAGCTCTGGAATTCATGGCATCCACCATCCCTTGGCTCCCTCTGGCCAAACTCCACATGAGAAAGTTTCAATGGTTGTTGAAGTCAGTGTGGCTTCAACATGTGCATCCCCAAGACTTTGTATTTCCTCTTCTGCTTTGTCTCAAGAAGGAATGTCTCTGGTGTTTCCAGATGTTGTCTCTAAATCCAGGGCTCGACTTGCATCCCCCTGTGCCTCTCAAGAGCTGTTCACAGACACCTCAAACATGGCATGGGGAGCATTGTTTAGCTCCCTAAAGGTGCAGGGGATGTGGTCGCCTCTTCAACTGAAAGAGCACATCAATGTCAAAGAGATGACAGCTCTTCTGCTGGCCCTTTAGGCTTTTCATCCTCTTTTTGCCCAGAACTCAAGATATTTTCAGACAATACCATGATGATGTGGTATATAAAGAAACTGGGGTGGGGGCAAGATCATATCTTCTTTGCAGGTTGGCATGTCTGGTGTGGGATTTTGCTCTCTAGTCTCAAGTGACTCTTCAGGCAGTTTACATTCTCTCAGGTCAAAATATTGTGACAGACACTCTGAGCAGGTCCTTAACTCAATTCCACAAATGGATGCTTCACAGGTATGTGTTTCTGGACATTGTGTACTGGTGGGGTACTCCTCAAACAGATCTATTTGCCTCTCTGCTGAACAGACAACTTCCTCTACTTTGTGCCAGAGTCCCAGGTCTTCTGATTTGGAAGGTGGACATCTTGTCTTTTTCTTGGAAGGGGATGTTTCTTCATGCATTTCCTCCCCTTCCGCTTATTCCAAAAGTCCTATTCAAGATTCAACAGGATGCTCCCAAAATCTTGTTGGTGACTCTCTTTTGACTGAGAAGGCATTGGTTATCTTTTCTTCTGCAATTAGCCAAGGGCAATCATAATAAGCTACCTCTCAGGGTGGACCTATTCGGATAGGACAAGGGATCTCTAATCCAACCCCACCTGTCCACTCTTCAACTGACACTGTGGGTGATAGGATTTTGATTCTGCATAGACACCTTTTTTTCTGAAGACATGCTTAAGTCCTGCAGGAGGCCAGGAAACCTACTACTAGGAAATCCTACTTATCCACATGGAAGAGATTTTCTGTTTAGTGTCTCTCTTTCTCTCTTATGACCTGGATCCACATTCTGTGGATGTTCCTTTGGTTCTCTCCTATATGTATGAATTGCTCAATGTTGTGTTGGCCTACTCTTCTGTTAAGTCCCATTTGCCAGCTATCTCTGCTTGTCTGCCTTTATCTCCTACTTTACCCTTTAGATTTGAAGCTAAGCAATTCCTTAAAGGTGTCCTTCATATTAGACTTCCCATGAAGCCTGTTCCTCCTCCCTGACATCTTAATTTTGTTTTGGAGAAATTGACTCAGGTTTCTTTTGAGCCTGTAGCTTCAGCTTCCTTGCAACATTGCACATGTTAGACTGTTCTTTTGTTAGCTTCTGACAGACAGGTGTCTGAGCTTCAAGTTCTTATGGATTGTCTTCTTTTTTGTTGTTTCATAAGGACAGGGTGTCCTTGCACACTAATCCTTTCTTTGTACCTAAGGTGATGACTGACTTGTCCCTTAATCAGACTGTTCATTTGCCCACATTTTTCCCTTCTCCATAATCTGCCAGTGAGAAGGTACTGAACAAGTTGGATGTCCATAGATAACTCAGATTTCATTTGGATAAGACTAAGACTATTAGGAAATCTGATCCACTTTTTGTTTCCTTTCATCCTAGGTCTTTATGATTAGCTTTATCCAAGAAAACTATTTCTTCTTGGATTTCTAAAGCTATTTCTTTTTGTTATTCTTTTCATGATAAGAGCCTTTGTTGTTCTGTTAAGGCTCATTCTACTAGAGCTGGTGCTTTTTGCAATGGTTTGGATACTAATGCTATCCTTGAGACAGATACCTGGACTTCTGTACATACTCTTATCAAGCACTACAAGTTTGATAGAAACTCCAGAGCTAGAGCTGGTTTTGCCAGGGCCATTCTCCATGGCTTCCTATAGAGCTCTGATGGTCATTCCTCCTTCCAGGATTCATATTGAGCTTTGACATGCTCCCATATGTTAGGAATACTGTAGCAGTGATATAGAAAGACAGTGCAGTTGTGTAAAATCTTACCATGTCCTTCTCTTCACTACTGCAATATTGATTCCCTCCCTCCTCCCCCTGGTCAATTTCTCTTCTGGATGTACTGGTTACCTCTGTTTTTTCCTGGACTGGCATTCCTATTGGGGATCTCAGATCTGAGGATGGTATGTCCGGATGTCACCTTTATGCCCTATGTTATACAAGGAGCATGTGCGTGATGTACAGCATACATTAAAGCAACATAAGGCTTTGGTATGCTGGCTGAACGTCAGGCTAACCTAGGCATGGAATCCCATACATTAGGAATACTGCAGCAGTGAAAAGAAGGACATCTACTGTTGTGGTAACATTTTACACAACTGTACTTTCCTGTGATGAACTTATAAACTTGCTAGAATAACAAGATTTGTTTTTAATGTATTTTCCAAAGGATATGAATGAAAGTCCAATGAATGCTGTTATTTAGTGACTTCAGTCCTCGGTGGTTCCTCTGAAAATCACAGATTTTATGAGGAACAAACAAAAAATATTAAGCAATACTCTGGACATTCTGAGACAATATGGACAGCAGAAAGGCATGAAAGGTAAGTGCAAATGTAATGTACAGCATTACACTGCCTTTCTTACAGCGTCCATTAGCCAAGAAAACACTTCAAGATTTTTTAACAGTAACTAGTAGTACATGGATCAGATAAAGCTCCATGGACTACAAAGAATTATGATGGTCTCGCCAATCATCTCCCTAAATTATGTGCTCTCAACATGGATGCCAAGATACATCTCTCAAGCTTCACTGTTGAGGTGAATTTCTTGGCATCCTTGTCTGGAACACATACTTATGTGATTGGCAAACCAGTCATAATCCTCCGTATTAAATCCACATTCCTTTAATCTGTCAATGTCTCAGGTTAATAGTGCTCATATTTTTAAACATATTCCTGATTGTCCCTGATTATGTCTGTATATATCCCTGAATCTGTTGAGATATGTCCCTAACTGGTTGAGAGCTATGATTAGAGTTATAGACTTCTTTTACTTTAGTTATTGTATATTAATCCACAGTCTCTTGTTCTGTCAATGTCTTCAGCTATTAGTACTAATATTTTAAAAATGTCACTGATTATTTCTGAATTTGTACCTGATTTTCTTTTTAGATTTGTCCCTAATTTGTTGAGCGCTATAGTTGTGATCCATTACTTGGTGATAAAGGAGAATACTGGACCTCTCTGGTGTTTCTTGCATAGTTTTCAGAACATTTCAGCTGTTGTGTAGTTTGACAGCTACAGTTGTAAGATTTTGACTGTTTTCTGGAGACTGGTAGAACAGTGCACAGTTTTGTTTCTGTCTGCTACTGTTATCACTTATTTGTAAGGAAGCCAAGTGTGTAGCTAGGCATACTCTTTGTACATTAGTAATTTTTTTTCTTTGCATCACTCCTGTCCATCACCTCCTGTCCTGTAGTGATGGCACCCCAAGCAGTATCAGTCTTGTAGTCAATTTAAGGCATTACAACCAGCTACAGTAATTTGCCTACTGCTGAATTCTGATGGCCAACAGCAAAAGACTGCTGTACTGGCCAAAACCACCATGCGAACAAAGTGTATGTGACCTTGTTCTTTATAATGATTCCTGTTTAAACTGTTAAACTACATAGGTGTACCCACTGGACTGCTGCCATTAACCCCCACTCTCTTACTACAGTGTTTCTCCGCCCCACTTAGCTAATTTAAACACATAGCCCTTGTAGTAACCTCTGTCTCTAGGACCCCAGAAGTTTTTTTTTTGTTTTGTTTTGTCAAACTGGCTAAACTTCACTCTTAAAGTCTACAAATTGGTAGACAATTCTTCTTAAAATACTCTACAATTGGACAAAACTCCCTCCCAAAGTGAAAAAACTTTAATTTCAGGCATATCTAGTGCTCTTGTACTGACCTGGCATGGGCCTACATTCAGCTGATTGTTTCTGCTGATGTGTATACCTCGGCCAGTGGGTTTGACCTGCTCAATTTGCGCTCACTAATGCTCGTGCTCACTCCACTCCCCTACCCTACCCCCATTCTCATCCACCCACACATCAATTAGATTTATACACTCAAGCCACTCCCACTTTCCCATAACACACCAGACCCACCCACTTTTACTCCACTCATCCTCTACATCACACATTCCATCAAACCACACCTCCTATTGGTCTACCACTCCCATACACACACTCACACAACAAACCACTCCTCCCTCTATACATTGTTTCAATCTATACTTCCAGCTATACAATCTTCCATACACACCCCACACACTCTAGACCTCCATGGTTAATTGCACTATCCTTTCTTATTGCACAAACCACATATCCCACAACACATAAGAGTAAATCCCCAACTAAATAATAGTACAAAACTTTATCTGGTCAGAACCAAACAATATGCTACTCCAACTCTCCACCTCCCTAGTAATCCTCACCCTACTTGCACACACCACCTCTTATCACACATATTCAGACCACTCAACCCCACACCATGCCACCACCTCAGATATCTCTAATGAATTCAAACACCTCAACATCCTTCCCCATCCATCCATCTTACATACTACCACAGAACTTTATATCCCCATCCTTAAATCTGCCAGATATTATATCTCCAAACCCACACTAAAATATAACAAATATGTGACCACTTTAACACATCTATTGAACTACTTAACATCAAAACTATCCCTCAGCAGAGACATTCAAACCAACCTCGGTCCTACACCTTGAAATCCCATCCCCCTAACCCAACTTAATAACTCTATACTAAGCAAAAGAAAACCTACTGACCTTTTACTATTAAGCATTAATATAAGAAGCATTCTAAAGAAAGCACATGACTTTCATGCCACCCTAGCTCTATATAACCCTGACATTCTACTAATAACAGAAACATGACTGAAACCTCAAAATACGGACAGTGAGATCTTACCACCCTGCTGCAGTATATTACGCACAGACAGACTAGGTAAAAAAGAAGGTGGAGTAGCACTACTGTTCAGAAATTAACTCAATCTAGAAACTCTAGAAGTATCCACCCTCACCTTTGACAATGCTGAAACCATTCTGACCAGACTGAAAATAAATGAACAGAAAGGTTATTAATATCATTGGATGCTATATTCCACCAGGAAATAACATCCCCACTGTAGAAAATCTTCTAAACTAGTCCAACAATTCCTTCTCTCATGAAACAATCATCATGGGAGACTTTAACATAGACTGGTCAACCTGCTCCTCAAATAATCCCGCCAACCACATAAACCTATATGGTTTCACTCAAACTATCCACTTTCCAACCAAAATTGACTGATCCTGTAAGCAAGAATCAACACTAGACTGGATCTTCACAAATAGACCCCACCCTTACCAAGCAGGTTGCCTACCAGATACATTAAGCGACCATCACCCAACCTTTATGATTAAACACCACTCCATTCAATCCAAACCTACAACCTTTCACCTGTTAAGAAACAAAAACAATTTTAACCCTAACCAATTCATCTCAGCCCTAAAAACATGTAACTCGGCCCCACTAAAAGGCCTACATCTCAATGATGCTGTTAATTATTTCAATAAGGTTTTCCTAATCATCTTAAACTTATTTGTCCCAGCAAGAACAATTAGCGTTAAAGTTAACTACGCACCCTGGCTTACCAAGGAAACCAGGTCCCTAATGAAATTCAGAGATAAAAAGTGGAATGACTGTCACAAAACGGGCTCCCAAACCCTGAAAACAGCGTATCTGGAACTCAGAATCCAAGCCAAAAACGAAGTTAAACTAGACAAAATAAGATACTACCATGACATACAGCAAAAACACTTAAATAACCCTCAAAACGTTTGGTCTGCAATCAACAACATCCTGTTACCTGGCAAAGTTAGGACTCACCCCCACCACCATAAATAATAATGACAGCTTAGCAACCCAGTTCAATAGGTACTTTACTGAATTAATTCATGCCCTTACTAAATCACAACCTCTCCACACCCATAATATCCCTCCAAACATAGACAAAAACAACACTAACTTCTCTCTGCAACCAATCAATGTAGATACAACTAAAAGACTGCTAAAAAAAACTAAAACCCACCACACCAGCAGCAGATAAATTCCCAGCTGACTTTCTGAAAATTGCCACAGAGACCATAGCCTACCCTGTGACAATTCCTATTAACAGGTCAATAACTGAAAAAACAGTCCCTGATATATGGAAAATCTCCTATGTTATTCCTCTCCATAAGAGTGGTACCTCAAAAGAATTATCAAACTATCACCCCACCACCATCCTATCTCCCCTCTCAAAAATCCTAAAAAGATGTATTCATAGGCAAATTATGAACCACCTCACCTCACATAACCTAATTACAAAAATACAACATGGCTGCTGTCCCTTCCACAGCACCACCACTGTTCTCTTATCATTCACAAAAGCAGAAAACACAAATAGAAACAATGGTAAGGTAGTATCTGCCCTATTCCTAGACCTTTAAAAGGCATTCAATACAGTTTCTCATGATAAACTTATCAATGTTCTATCTACCCTAAACCTATCCGAGTCCACAACTGTCTGGTTCAAAAGCTGTCTCTCAGGAAGACAACAGGCAGTACAATGGCAATCAGACATCTCTCCACTACTCCCAGTAACATTAGGTGTGCCCCAAGGCTTCATCCTTGGGCTATTGCTATTCACTATCTTCACTAACAACCCCCACACCTCATGTCACAGTAATACAATACGCAGATGACTCCACACTTATATGTGATGCCACATCCATCCTAGACTTATACAAACTCACACAATCATCCTTCCTATCAGTTGAATCCTGGCTATCTGAACACCAACTAATACTAAACCCCAATAAAACAAAATTATTACTATTCAACCCACTCCATCCACTCATTTTAATATACTATCAAAAAATAATATCACTATCATACCAGTCAGTCACACCAAACTACTCGGTATAGAAATAGACTGTAACCTGACATTTGACATCCATATTGCTCACACCATTAAAAAAGTTCACAATAAACTAGGGGCCCTATACAAGAACAAATCTCTTCTGACAAAAACAGCTAAAGAAACCATCACTAGGACACATCTACTCTCTACTCTCACATATGCCTCCCATATTCTAACTAATCTAAGAAAGACAGCACTAAAGTAGAAGCATGCTACAACAAAATTGCTAGGTTTGCCACCAATTTATCCTATAAATCTCATCATTGTACAGCCCTAAAAAAATTACAATGGCTTGAATTTCCCCATCTCCTGCTGTACAACAAACTAACCCAAACCCACAAAATAGTATACAAACCAGATAAAACTCCAGCCCTAAATAACATACTGAAACCATACACTAATAAAAGAGTTCTTCGCTCCAACAACAAACAACTACTAGAAGTCCAAAAAGCCTCTAACTCTGCAGGAGAATCCCTATACTCCATCTATATAGCAAAAGCATGGAATTCCCTACCCAATAACCTTACAAGTAAAATCTCCATAACTCAGTTTAAAAACTCACTTAAAACACCCCTCAGTAGTAAATGCCTATGCCAGTGCTCCACAACAAGAGAACAAGTGACATAAACGATAAATGCCCCAAAGACATATAACAATCCAGCAGTCCCTTCAGTAATGTTAACAAAGAAAGTGTATGCTACGATAACCTGTAACTCCCCTACAGTACTGTTGTTACTTTTCAAGCCTCTCAAGAAGCATTGTATACCCTCATTCTTATCTTAAATATACAATCTTATAGGTGCTGTTTTATCTTATTCAACAACTGCATACATGTCTTAACATATTTTATGATACTATCTGTTATAATGTTGCTCTAAGGCTATTTCAACAAACATGTACATGTATGAATGTATTCTATGATAATGTCTGTTCATATGTTGTTCTAAGACTTTATATTACTGCTTCCCCGGGTCTTCTCTGAAAAAGGACTGCTAGTCCAGTCGGACTTTCCCGGTTAACAAATATAAAATAAATAAATAAATAAATAAATAAAAATAAAATCATTCAAACATTTTAGCTTTCCTCAAGCTATGTTATGTCAATGAAAATCTAAAGTAATGCCTATAACAACAGATTTATAACTTGCTTACAGAAAGGATTGCTAATTAAAAACTAGTTTTAGAGGGAAACTATGACAATAATGTGTACATTGGTGGGGAGGGGAAGGCAGCAATATTCTGAAAGATATGCTCATTTCTTTTTAAATGCCATATGAGTTGGGGGGGGGGCAATAAAAAAAAGAGATTGTGAGTACAAACTGGAATTTTCTGGCTACACCCCTGAAGGGAAGTGCAGTCTCTTTTAAAACCCTTGCCTCCATTAAAACATATATAGATGCTGATGGAGAAGTTAAGGAGGCAGCAGCCCCACATAGAAATGTAAGTTATTTCTTTGTGTTTTATCAGAGGTGAACTAGCTATTTGGGTGCCCTTTGCCATCCTCGATCTGGTATCCCCTCCTTCCTCAATTTTAATTTGAGGAGCAAACAAAAAAGATATATTCACAAATCTGGCATTGCAAGCCATGCTTGTTATAAAGAAGAAAAGACCACTCTGCCAGTGCCCCATAAAAAATTATGCCTGGGGGCTGCAGCTCCCCTCCACCTCATACCTCTCGATCTTTTACAGTAAGAAATCTGGACAAAGCCTGACAAAATGGGGGAGAATGGCCCAAAAATAGGGACACATTTTAAATATTTCTCTTATAAACTTAGAAAGTTGCTAGAATAACAGGATTTGTGTTACCATATATTTTCTGAAGGATTTGTCTGAAACTCAAATTATTGTCATTATTTATTGACTGTAATCATTAAATCATCCCAATGATTTGTCAAAAAAGCACAATTTTCATGAGGAACAGACTGAAAATATGAGGCAAAAATCTGGACATTCTGCGAAAATCTGTATATTTGAAAGGTATGCTCCACCTTGCCTTTCCTAGGTTTCTGACTTTTGGCAATGGTAAAGTCTGCAGCAGTCAGGATTCTCCCACATGATGTCACACCCTCAAATAGATTTACTAGTACATTCACAGATGCACCAACAACTAATCAGATGAAGTATCACTTTACTAAAGGGCTTCCCTGTGTCCACTTTTCAAATTCTCATTAAACAAATAACTGCATACTGGAGTTGTAAAATGGCTGGGGACAAATGTTTCATATCTTATTTTAGTCAAAAGTAGAAGCATTAAAAACATTTTATTTATAAAACAACACATAACCTTTCCAAGTTTAACCCAGAAATGTTCATTAATAACTTATCATCTATTAACTGGAACTTCCTAAATATCCTCCCCTTAGATGATGTTGTAAATGAATTCAGTACAACTTTCCTGAATATTCTAAATACCTCCAAGAAGGAACAGACTGAAGACAAATAATACAATCTGACTTTCCAAAAAAGTAGAATGCTACTACAGGATGGAGAAAAAGCATGGAAAGAATGGCAAGAATAAAAAACACCACAGTACCTTCAAAACTTCAGAATGCTTCGCAATTGTAATAAAAAGCAAATTAATGAAAACAAAAGATATATACTATAATAACTTTCAGAATAATAGTAAACACAACCCTAAACAACTTCTGGACAGCCATTAAAGAAAGCTTGCTTCTTGGCCATAAATTCAGCTCTATCCCTTTTCCCAAGTACGCATCACTGAAAGCCACAATACAATTCAACTCTTATTTCATAGATAGTAGAGCATCTATAACCATGGACTCCACAATACCTACTCCTAACCCTGCCCAGCAACCACATATCACCACATCAATTTTACCTTCAAACCTGTGCCCACATCCTGTATAAAACTTCTGTTAAACTAACTTAAACCATGCTCTACTTCAGCTGATGACCTTCCAAATGAATACCTTACAACAGCAGCTGATAGTATTGCGTAATCTGTCTCAATCCTTATAAACAGGTCAATCCAGGAATCCCATATTCCCTCTCGCTGGAAAAAATTACACATTATCCCTCTGCACAAAGGAAGAAATTCAGCAGACATTACTAACTTTAAACCTATAGTAATCTTACCCCCCCCCCAAACAAAAATGCTTGAAAATGTATTCAAAAACAATTGCTAAACTACTTCCTGCAGGAAGAACTCCTGTCCACCACACAACATGGCTTCCATCCTTCCTATAGTACCAACACTGCACTTCTAACCTACAGAGATACTGTCAACAAAGCTAGAGATAATGGCAAACAAGCTACTGTTTTGGAACAGATTTTTATTTAAAAAGGAAATCATAGATTGTTAAAAAATATGTTATTATATAAAGAATCTATTTTTATATTGAAATATAATACATTATCACCTTTTGGTTTAAATATGGAGATTAATTGGAAATATTTGATATAATAGGTTAGATAGTGTGTGTTATATTTATATTATATTTTTGTATCTTTGGTATAGGTTTTTACTTAACAGGGATTGCAGTTTCTTTAATATTTAATTGTTTAATCGATTTATTATTAATTAAGTCATTTACACTCTGTATATAAGGGAATGTATCTTTACCAGGTATTGCGTGCTCATTGAAGGCTGTGGTGGCCGAGGAGCTAAGACTTGTTTCAATAATAAATTTTCCACCTGGAATCACTGTAGTTTTTCATCGTTAAGTCTTTTTCAAGACTGGTTTTGGTTTTTTGTTGGTTTTCTATAATGGCAAACTAGTCGCCTCTGGCCTCCTTATTTGTAGACTTGTCTAAAGCCTTCAACACAGTTTGTCACTACAAACTTCTACTTCAAATGTCTTCATTAGGTCTCTCTCTCTCAGCCCACCTTTTTATAGTTCAAAAGCAACCTATCAGATACATATCAGTGAGTAAGATGGTACTCCACCTTGTCTCCATACCTGCCAGTCACCACTGGTATACTGCAAGGCTCTGTCCTTGATCCACTCCTCTTTATCATTCTCACCAACACCCTCCACACATATGCAGATGACCCCGCACTCATTAGCACATCTGAAAATGTGACACCTCCAAACAATTACTCAGGAAGCTTTAACAGCAACTAAACTATGGCTTTATAACTCACAACTCAGGCTCATCCCTAAAAAAATAAAATCTACTACTTTTTTCCGCAAATTCCTCCCCCATGAAAAAACAAAATTTAAAGTGCTCTCTCTTGATAATACAGCCATTTAAGTTACTTCTCATAGCAAATTATTAGGGATGATAGTGGATGATGACCTACATATACAAAATTGCATAAGAAAAACTCTTCAAAAAGTAGGAATGCTTTATAGTGCCAACAACTTTCTCACAGATGAAGCTAAAGCTACCCTTGCCACTACTTATCTCTGCCCCATACATCTTTATGGCGCTTCCATCCATACTAACCTCCAGGCATCACAAAAATCAAAACTTGAACAATGCTATAACAAAGTTGCTAAATTTGCAACAAACACCCCTTTCAGAACTTACCACTGTATATCACTTAAAAGCATACACTGGTTAAAACTAACCCATCAACTAACATCCAATATCCAGAATCAATCTGCTTGTCCAGCACTAAATAATATTCTACACAACTATGACAAAATACTCCAATTTGTCCACACACCTAGCAAATTTGCAGGACACTGTCTGTAATGGTACCATGTTGCTAAGGCCTGGAACTCCTTATCTCTGTACATCAGGCCAATACCCTCCCTCCCATCCTTCAAAACCTTTCTGAAAGACTTCCTAGCTAAAAGCTGTCTCTGTTTTTGCTCAATACCAGGATAAACTATATCCCTATATGTGAACAAATACCTATTCATACCTTACATCTCCTTACTCTCCCTTCTTCACTCACTTCCTTACTTTTATCAATTTCTCTCTAAATATATTATAATCCTGCTCTTCCTGTTTGTATTATACTAACTTACCTTTAATTTCCCTATAAGCTGGCTACAATTTCTCTAACTATTAGTCATTGTCATATAATGCATTGCAAGTATATATAGGTTCATAGGTAATTACTAGGATAATGGACCAAGAGTCTTTACAGACCTAATCAATAATACCTAGGATATGACAACAATGGGGTAGTATCAAGGTAGTGGTTCTTTGGGTGTTGGAGCCCAGACTTATTTTAATGACTGCCTCTGTCCATAATGGACATAGGCAGTACCCTGGGAGTGAATTTATGGTTCCCCAACTATTTACCTAAATTTTGTTTAGGACAGTGAGGGATGGACTTTGTTTTACAAAGATGGGAAGTTTATTCCACAGATGAGGTAGCCTTTGGAAATGGGACACAAATCTCTCCAGCAAATTCTGCTAGAGTCACAAATAAGGCTCAGGTCCATGGAATGCATAACCTTTGTAGAATTTTTCTTGTGAATATGTAACATTTTCTTTAGGGTTGAATCAGACAATGCCCTGTAGGTCAGGCATAGGACATCTCTCAATAAATGATGTGAGACAGAGTAAAGGGATAAGGCTGTTAGTTGGTCCGCATAATAAATGTGTCTTACATTCTTTATTTTTTAGTGAGAAACCTCCAGGGATACTCCAGTTGGTGTGAATGTCTGGTTAGGTGCATGCAGAAGGGAGCATTGTACTCAATTAGGGCCTGATGAGGGCTGAGTACACTGGCACTATGACTTGCTTTGCCCTTGGAGCCATGCATTCACTTATAAGTTGAGCCACACAGAAGGATTTCATCACTATTGTAGCTACCTAGTGGTCAAAGTTTAGGTTACTAGCTATCTGTGTTCCTAGGTTCCTCATCACTGGACCTATTTTTAGGGGTATGCTATCAATGTTATAATTTACAGGGATATCTGATTTACTGAAGGGTATGATTGCACAGTTTAGCATTTAGTCTCAGACCATGGTTTTGGCACCAGTCGTTTGTCATTTTTAGGCCTGTTTGTAGGATGTCAGTATCATTTGGTGATTCGATGAATTGCTCTCAGCTTACAGTCATTGGCAAACTTGGTGAATTAGAGGCCACTGACATTGGCCTTCACTTCAAAGAAGTATATACCAAACAGGAGGGGTCCCAACACTGAACCCTGTGGGACACCACTAGCAACAGGTTTGAAGTGGATTCATCTATCTGGACAACATGTGTCCTGTCAGTGAGCCAGTTTGCTATTCAACTGATGATGTAGGTGTTTATTTTTATTCCTAATGCAATAAATTTATCTATGATCCCCAAGTGAAGGATTGTGTCAAAAGCTTTGGCCTGGTCTTGATAAGTGGCATGTAATATTTTATCCTCATCCACGGCCCTGATAACTTTCTCGAAGAAGTCTACCAGACTGAGCAGGCAAGACCTCCCTTTGACAAAGCCAAATTGGGTCTAGTCCAATGTTTGGAGATTTTCTATGTCATTATTGATCAGGTCCATGGTAATTCTCTCCAAGGACTTGCAGATAAGACTGATCAGTCTTATAGGTCTGTAGTTCCCTGGGTCAGTTGATGGGTCCCCTTGTGCAGAGGAACAACTGTTGCAGTCCTCAATTCTTCTGGAACAAAGCCCACTTGGAGGCTGTGGATAATAGGGCTTCTAGTGGCCCTGATAAATCCTGTTTTAATCTATTTAAGAAGGATCCTGGAATGTTGTCAGGACCCATGGAGTCTGTGTTTTTGGCTTTAGTGTTTGCGCAGTTAGGACCCGTTCCCTCATAATGACCTGTATTGGGATGGTTGCAGGAATTGCTTTGGGAATGGTAGAAGATGATGGGGGAGCTTGAACTGAATGTGTCAGCCAGCAGGTTTACTACATTTTCAGGCTGGGGGTAAATGTTGCCATTCATGATCAACTTGGCACACTGCTGAGCATTTCCCAAGAGATTACGAACATAATTTAAATAAGCCTTATGGTTATCTTTCAACTGTGAAGCTATCTTTGCCTCATAGCTTGCTTTGGCAGTTTTAGCCAGCTCTCTAATCTATTTGTTTAGACTGGTGAGTGTCTTTTTGCACTGTTTTGTCTGTTCCTTCTTGGCTTTTAAAATATATTTTTTTCCTTTTGTTGAATGGCCTATTTATGCTAGGGGTCCACCAGGGTGGTTTATCTTTGCCAGTAATTTCATAGAGTTCACTCTGACAGGTACTGCCTCCTCTATGCAACCATGAATGTGGTTGTACAGTGCTTTTATGTACAACTCAGAGTAGGCCTCAGTGGCATCTGGGTTTGGAGAGGCTTGGAAGTTTAAGAAGTTGTCACTTAGTTTGAGGTAATTAGCCTTAACAAATTCTTAACAGGTTTGAAGTTTGATGAGGGTTCTAAGTTAGTTTTAATATTAAAGGAGATAATTTTGTGGTCAGATCTTACCAGGGAGGTGTTAATGCATGTAAGGGAGCAGCATACCCCCATGTTCATGAGTACCAGTTCTAGAACATTTTGCCTCTAGTTGGAGAGCAACATAGTTGCTCCAGGAGGGTTGCATTGGCAAAGTCCAAAAATCTCTAAGCAAGTGAATTTGGGGTTGTATGTCTCCTAGTTTATGCAGGGGTAGTTGAAGTCACTCATAAGTATGGTGTTAGGCTGAATGTTAAGAGATTTGAGTAGATTTAGATAGGAGGTGCAGTTTCCCAGATTCATGTTAGGTGATCTGTAGCTAGCAAGGATATCATAGGAGACACAGCTATGGTTAGTTAGGCATGGAGCAGCTCAAGTAAGTCTTTTCATGTTATGTCTAATTTGGTATAATTTAAACTGTATGTTTTTGTATTTTCTTTTAAGACTGTAAAATTAGTGCTCTTAAAATGTCTTGTAATACTTTTCTACCCGGGCCTTCACTGAAAATGGGCTCCTACCCAGTTGGACTTTCCCGGTAATCAAATGTCAATAAATAAATAAAAATTGTTGCTTAACAATGAGAAGTTATGTACCTACCATAACGTTCCATGTTAGTTGTCTTCTCTCGCCTTCTTTCTTGCTGGACGGGTCCAGAGCCGATCCTCAGCTCCGACTTGGCCACTTACAAAGCTCGAGAGCTAATTTTACCAGCTCAAGGCAACCCTATATCCCATGATGCAAGGCGCTAACTACCCAGATCTCGTTTGGTAGCTGAAGAAAAAAATTGTATGCAATATATTCCTCCAACTGGAGAGGAGGAGGAAAAGTAATAACCCCTCAAAAGGGAACCTACCTGATCTAGTGATAGTAGTAAGCTGAATAGCTATAAATTTTGGATCAGGACTTTTCAATGAAGAGGAACAACCTTCTCGGTCTGACCAGGCTAGGGGGATGGTGGGCGGGACGCAAGAAAGAAGGCGAGAGAAGACAACTAACATGGAACATTATGGTAGGTACATAACTTCTCAATGTTAAGTTGTCAATCTCGCCTTCATTCTTGCTGGATGGGACCGCATCCCTAGCACCTTTATCCTGGGTGGCTCAATGGAACAGACTCTTGAGAAAGGTGGAACCAAAATTTACTCTGTTTCTGGAGGCCAAGTCCAATTTGTAATGTGACACAAAGGTATGGGGAGAGGCCCATGTTGCTGCTGTGCAAATAGTGTCTATTGGAAGTCTAGCCTGAAAAGCTGTAGATGTAGCTAGTGCTCTGGTGGAATGGGCTTTGGGCCTAGAAATCAACTCTTTACCTCTGAGTTGATAAATGTATGTGATCACAGAAGATAGCCACCTGGATAGTGTTACTTTGGATACTGGAAGACCTTTCCTGTTCTCTGCACAGGATAAAAACAGTTGATCAGATTTCCTAAATTGTTTGGTTCTGTCCAAATAATATCTGAGTTGGCGGTGAACATCAAGATAATGTAATTTTTGTTCCGCTCTATTGGAATAATTCGGGAAAAATACTGGGAGATCCATGGACTGATTTAAATTCGTCTGAGATGCCACTTTTGGTAGAAAAGACGGATTAGTCCTCAGAGAGACTCTGTCCTTGTGGAAGATTAAGTATGGAGGAGGAATGCAGAGGGCCTAAAGCTCAGATACTCTCCTGGCAGAAGTGATAGCGACCAGAAAAAGTGTCTTCCAAGAAAGAAGTTTCAAAGAACAGTTAGCTGCAGGTTCAAAAGGGGGGAGCATCAAGGATGTTAAAATTAAATTTAGATCCCACTGTGGTGGCGGATCTCTAATTGGAGGTTTAAGTAAAAATATACCTCTAAGGAATGCCTTGCAGAGTTTATGTGACATGATGTTGTGGTCCAGCAAGCCAATATGAAAATTTGAGATGGCTGCCAACTGAACTTTCACTGTGGAGGAAAAAGGTCCTGAGTGAAAAATCTTGGCTAGCAATTCCAAGACCGAATGAATCGGAGCAGTAAAGGGATTTATGTTCCTAGCTTTTGCCCAGAAGGAGAAACGTTGCCACTTACTAGTGTAAATCCTTCTGGTGGAAGATTTGAGGGAAGCTACTAAGATATCTCGGACAGGATTAGAGATCATAGGAAGCCTGGCTAGGGATGGAAGTGGAGCAACCAAGCAGTGAGGTTGAGAGAAGGTATGGATTGGTGCAGCAGCCCCGACTGGTGGGTCAAAAGATCTGGAACCAGGTCCAGATGCCATGGCTGTACCAAAAGATAACAATGTAGGAACGGAAACCATATCTGTCGAGGCCAATAAGGGGCAATGAGAATCATCTTGGCTCTCAAGGCGGTAGCTTTCTGAATTACCTGTGGTATTAGAGGGAAGGGAGGAAAAGCATAAAGAAGTCCCCGGGGCCATTCTTGGACTAGAGCGTCTCTGGGGGGAAGGCCTGGAAGGGGGAAGAGGGAGAAGAAGTTGGGGCACTTGCTGTTTTGAGGGGTAGCAAAAAGATCGCAGCAAGGGATGCCCCACTTCTGAAAAATCTCTTCCGTCACAGATTGTTTGAGAGACCACTCGTGAGGCATGAGAATAGCTGTGCTCAATTCGTCCGCTATGATGTTGGATTTCCCGGGGATGTGAGTGCTATCAGAAACCGCTGAGAAGAGATTGCCCATTGCCAAAGTCTGAGTGCTTCCCAACACAGTGGATAGGACTTGGTTCCGCCCTGCTTGTTGATATACCACACTACGGACATATTGTCCATTTGGATTGCAATAGTCCCCAGGGGGGAGAGAGTCGTGGAGGGCTTGCATCGTTAAAAGCACTGCTCTCATCTCCAGGACATTTATGTGCAGGTGGCGTTCGAAAGGTTGCCAAGTGCCATGGACCATCCTGCCCTGATAATGCCCCCCCCCACCCGTCAGGGAGGCGTCCGATGTAACAGTGGCGACCGGGGCTGGAGGAAGAAAGGGTCTGCCCTGATGGACTTGAGGAGACGATATCCACCAGGTCAGATGCCTTTTGCAAATTGGAGTTATCATGATCCTGTGATGCATGGGAAGTCGCTGAAAAGACCATTGGACGAACAGCATCCATTGTAGGAGATGCATGTAAAAACGGGCTAGGGGAAGTAGTGTTATGGTGGCCGCCATAAGACCCAAAACTTTCAGGGCAAATCTGGCCTGAATTTTATCACTCTGGAGAATCACATAAATGTGGTTTTGAATATCCAACATCCTTTGGTCTGTTAACTTTGCTGAAAGTTGCACGGAGTCCAACCGGGCGCCTATGAAGGTTAATAGATTGACAGGGTGACAAGGCAGATTTTTCTAAATTTATAGAAATCCCTAGTCTTCTGCAAATGTGAACGGTGTAATCTCTGGCCTGGAGAAGTTGATGCCTGGTGGTGGCAGTGAGGAGCCAGTCATCTAGATATGGAAACACCTGGAATCCTTGACGTCTCAGGTGAGCCGTAACCGCTGCCATACATTTGGTGAACACTCTGGGGGCTGTGGTGAGACCAAAGGGCAGGGCTCTGAATTGGAAATGACTGGCTCCCAGCCGGAAGCGGAGAAATCTTCTGGAGCGCCTGTGAATTTTTATGTGATAGTACGCATCCTGAAGGTCCACCGAGCACATCCAATTGTCCTTGCCCAGAAAGGGTAGAATGGACTGAAGCGTGACCATCCGGAATCTTGTTTTCTTTAAAAACTTGTTTAGTTTGCTGAGATCTAATATTGGTCTCCAGTCCCCTAACTTTTTTGGTACTAAAAAGAACCTTGAGTAGATTCCAGATCCTATTTGGTCTGCTGGGACTGGTTGGATGGTTCTTTTTGCTAGCAGTTTTGATACCTCTGGTACTGCCGGTTCCCTTAGACCGGGTGGAACGTCTGAAAGGGTTCCCTTTTGTTGAACTGGGGTTTGAATAAAGGGAATTTTGTAACCCTCGGATATGATCGACTGTACCCATTTGTCTTGAGAAAGGGAAAGCCAGGCTTTTGGGTACAGCAATAATCTTCCCCCGACTGCCTCCGAAGGTGGACAATCGGGCAACATCTCAGGGATGCTGAAAGGGTTTGTCAGAGAGAGAGACTCCCTGCTACCCTGATTCTGCGGACCCCCTCTGCCCCTAGGGCGGCGTCTGTTGTTGTTACCCCTTCTGCCTCTGGGGGTAAACTGACCTCGTGCATCAGGCGTGACTCCTTGAGATTTACAGAACCACATTTTCCCTCCCTTCTGACCTTTTGGGTAAGGGCTTGAAGGGGTGGAGAAACGGACTCCTACGGCAGAAACAGTCTTGCCATCTTGTTCGCATCTAGACAAGATGTCTTTCACTTGAGGTCCGAACAAGGTTGATCCATCAAAGGGGGAGTTAGTGAAGGACGCCTTGAAGAGGTCTGCAAAATTACAAAGCCGCATCCAGGATTGACGTCTTAAGGCCACTCCTGTGCCTGCGGCCCTATTCGCTCCATTAGCTGCATATGAAATGAGCCACATGGAGGAGTTAACAATGGAGTTTAGGATTCCTAGCTGTGAGTTGATCTTTTCCTGGGACCCAGCAGCTGACGGATCCTGTAACACTTCTCCCAATTCCTTAAGAACATCTCTTTGAAAGCAGGTGAAGTGACACAAGTAGTTCAGCGACCGCATGGCAAAGGTCGCTGATGAGAATATCTGCTTGCCATACCTATCCATGGTCCTGGAATCCTTGTTAGGAGGATGGACAGGTACTGAAGGATCAGCTAATTCCTTCTTGGAGGCTGCAGCCACCACCATGGCATCAACCGGGACACCTTTAGTCAAAAATTGTCTATCATGTGGGGCCGTGATGAATTTAGAAGGGCTCCGAGGAATGGGTTCCACTGAATCCGGGGCCATCCACACCTTCCGAGCCACCACATCCATGAGAGGGTCGAAAGGCGGAGACACCCAGGAGGTGGAGGGTCGAGACGCGAATGCCTCTAGGTATACTGACTCGTCCTTGGAAGGATTAAAGGAAGGCCAGTTCCCCCTCTGTTTAAGAAGCTCAAGGATGTCTGAAAAAGAGACATCCTCAGAGGGGGACCTTGGGGATCCCTCCGACTCATCCAAGTTGGTATCAGATGTAATAGACTCGGGGGAGTCTAGATGTTTCCTCTTACAAGTCCTCTTACGTGGAGGCTCACCTGATGGGCCAGGAGAAGCCTCGGAAGAGGAAGATATTCCCAATGGGGAAACCTGAGGCATTGGATCTCTGGGTCCGGAAGCAAGAGAGTGGGAAGAGATGTCAGCAGGCACTGCAGTGGGAGGAGCTGATGGAACTGACCGTTGACTAAGCCCTGGGGCTAGTACACTCCTCATCACCTTGAAGGCTCCCCCATCAGAGAGGCCGGAATGCTCCCGCTCCGAAGAGATAGGAACCCCAGGCCGCACCAACAGGGACAGCTCCGAAGCTGATGTCGGGGCTGAGCTCACCAGCGCTGAAGCTCCGAGAGGGAGAACGGGGTCAGACAAGGGTCCGATGCCACTCGCCCCCTCGGAGCCGACGAGAGAGACCAGACGCTCGGATCCCTCCAGTAAAGGCATCAAGGAGGAGATCGGAGCAGAGGACGAAGGAGCTGAAGGAAGATGTGGTATCGGCTCCGAAGCCACAACAGGTATGGCACCGAGGAGCTCCGGCTCTGAGCTCTGCAAGAGAGTCGAAGGAGGAATGTTGGGTGGATGTGTAATAGCTACCATCTGATGAGATGGGCTATGGAGCATTTGGGCCAATGCCTGAGACTTTAATAATCTACTCACCACTCTCTCAAGATCGTGGTCGGACAGCCTGGATGACAGAGAAGACCGGCTCCGATAGCTCCGCTCCGATGGCTCCGCTCCGAGAGCAGGGGTGATCTCGGAGCAGAGTGTATAGACTCCAATGAAGGGGATCTAGACCTCTTTTTAGAGATGGTTGGAGCCGAAGGAGCCGAGGATACGTCGGCTCCAGCCGGAGCTGACAGTAAATGCCTCGATTCAGTGGCATCGGCACCGGATGGAGCCAATGCTGTAGGCTGTGACATAAGAGGATTGGCTCCGGCCGGAGCCGATCTCGTCACAGAAGGCAAGCCATCAGCCGATGGCTTAGGGCTTGGAGCCGAGGACTTAGCTGGTTTTGAGGGCTTCCCCGGAGCAGACTTAGTAGGGGAGCTCTCAGGCTTTAACAAGCCCCTCAATATCAATTTATTTCTGTGCTCCTGCAGGACTCTCGGGCTGAAGGCATGGCAGACAGCACAAGAGTCCTGCAGGTGCAGAGGTCCCAGGCAGTAAACACAAGAAGTGTGACCGTCTGTCAGAGACATTTTCTGACAGCACGAGTCACACTTCTTGAAGCCAGAGACCTTTGTGTCCTTCGACATAACTGTGTCGATGGAACTGTAAGTACAAGAACAGAACCACACACACACACAATAAACACTCAAACTAGTTAAAATAAAACAGGGATAGAACACACCCAAACACCACACAGAAAATCCCTGACACAAAAATAGGAAAGGGGAGGCTTAAGGTCTACCTTAGGGGAAGGGATAATAAATTGTACAAAAAGGGAAAAACACTAATGGAAACAGGGTTAAAAGGTAATCGTTAGAGTTAACAAAAACAATAGAAGTGACTAAACTAAAGGGGAATGACTAAAAGTCTAAATTTTTAAACCACTTACCAAGAGCCGGTAAAAGCGCACCTCGTTAGCGAAAGCGGCAAACGTGATCTGGGTAGTTAGCGCCTTGCATCATGGGATATAGGGTTGCCTCGAGCCGGTAAAATTCGCTCTCGAGCTTTGTAAGTGGCCGAGTCGGAGCCGAGGATCGGCTCCGGACCCATCCAGCAAGAATGAAGGCGAGATTGACAACTTAACATCTACAGTTTGCATACACTGTATAGTTTACACTCTGGAGACAGTACATTATGAGGATGCAATAAAATATTTTTCTATCTCATCCTAGCACTTCTGGATCTCACCAGTGTTGTTTTGAATATTACACAGCTAGTTTGACAGTTACCATTGCAACATTCTGACAGTTTTCTGGAGATTGATGGAGCAGTGCACAGTCTGTTTATGCCTGCTATTGCAACCATTTGTTTGTAAAAGAGCTGCCATCCACTTTAAACCTCAAATCCCCTAAACTCAACTTTAAACCAAATGTAGATGATGGGGGGAGGGGTTAAGAAGACAGCAGAACCACATATAATGTAAGCTGTTTCTATATGTTTTACCATTTTGGTGCTCTTCAGAGTCATCGAATCTGGTGCCCCCTCTTTCTTCATCTTAAGTTTGAGGAGCAAACAAAAAGGTCTATTCCAAAATCTAGCACTCCTAATTTAAGGAGCAAACCAGCCAGGTCCTTTCTACATGATCTGGTGTTCCTAGGCCAGCAAGCACTTCTGTTATTTCCAGTCTACACTTAGGCAGCTCTTCTTAAAGGAAACCTCTGTCGTAGAAATAAAAATTCTTATTTTTTTCACTCTATCTTTGTTTTCTATTTTAACACCTTAGAATGACCCGGTGCTTCTTTTAGAATGTTACCATAATTTTTCACAAATGGCTGACAATGTGGCTTTACATATTAACATGATATTTTTTATTTCTTCAACCCTTCCTCTTTCAAATAATTAGTTTCAAGTCTGCTTTATATGAGCCAAGCTAGACATATGGAAGTAATTGTGTATTCTCATCCCCCTGATATATAATGGGAATGGTGTCAGTCACTGTTATCTTATATACCTTCTCTAACAGGACTGCTTCTTTTATGTCATTGAATGACCCTCATTAATGTTTGTCTAAGAGACCATTTTACACTATGCTAAAGAGTTATACAGCTGCAATCCAAAAAGTAGCTAAATTGCAGGCCTTTGTTTAAGGTATCCTATTGTAGTCCAAGATGAATTGACAGTTCCATTCTCTTGTACTTTTTCTGAGGTGTCAAAACTGTCTCTGCACTTAGAGATCCTTGCAGTTTCATGTGTGATAGCTGCTATTGGAATGGAAGAGATTTGAGAATGGCTGCCATAAATAATTACATTTCCTATGTAGACTAGAAAATGCTTATGCACTCTACCTGTGTAAGGACTGACTCAAAAGTCAGTGGAAGATGACCCTTTTTATGGATCTGTACATCAGATATGCATCTTCTTCTGGAAAGATGTCACAAGAAAGCATAAAAGACATTATAAACATTTTCAGTGCACCTAGTTGATATAGATGCCACCTGTCTCATGTCCTGCAGAGCAGTCCTAATTTTGGCAGTTCTGTCTTGTGTGAGTGTGGGAGAGGGGCATAAAAATGATAAATCTGGTGACACTTTACAAGAATAACAAGGGGAAAAAAACATTTTCTGACTTTTCTCTAAATGTCGCAGACAACTTTGATACTACATATAAGTCATTTTAATATATAAATAGTATAAACAACCAATATGTAAAGCTTATCATTTCAATACTGTGATGCTGCTTATGTAAATTTTTAGAGGAGGTGACAACTGCCTGTGAACCCTTAACTGATCTAATTGCTTTGCTATGAAAGGCATGGCTACATTGGAAACAGCTGTGAATCAGATTAAGTTCTCTTCTAATCTGTTTTCTACCATCTGTGAAAACAGTTTCATGCTTGTTTATCTTTTTTATATCAGCTGCTGAGCTCCTGTCATCAGCAGGACTAATTGCTTGTATAAGATTGTCAGAAATACCCAACGGGGTAAATTACAGATTTCTCTGTCTCTGATATATGATGCAGAGACAAATTCCTCTGCAAAGTAATTGAGAAGTTAAGTTTAAAAAAAGTAGGAGGGCTTTCCCTTCCTTTGATTCCAAGGCAAGGAAATGAAAGTTTTATAAAATACAAGCAGGTTTCTGGTACCTAAATATTACTGGAACCATACCTGATGCCTGCTTTCAGCCAATTTACTACACTTTTCTCTAAAAAAGCATGGTAAATCAGCCAATTTAACAAACTCCGATAGTCTGTTTCCTTTTTTGAATCAGAATACCAGATTTTGTACAGTGTTTTCTGGACTACCGAAGAATCAATTTGATTTCTGGATAGTCCAGAAAAAACAGATAGGTGGCAACCCTAGCTTCACCCAACCCTAGCTACACTTTTACTTTTGTGCTAGCTATAACCACTATTGGTGAGTTCGTCCTCAGATGGCCCTACCACCTGACTGCCAAGCATAAAGCATTTTACTGAGCTTATTCTGGCAGTTAAAGAGAACATTACAGCTTTTATAATGTTGTCACTTACTATTCCAAATATGGAGTTATGAAAGGTCCAGTGTTCTCCATAAATGTCACTTACTATTCCAGACCAGAGTTGGATCATAGTCAAATTGGGCCCTAAGCAGGGTCATGGATCATGCCCCCAAAGTCCCCCAGCCCCTCAAGCCATTTTAGTATCCCACTGCTTGGCTATTTCTTCCCATTTACAATAGACTCTGTTCAAACCTGTCAGTGTGCATACTATTTTCAACTTTACTTCTACAATGATTACAGATATTTGGATTTAATTTAAAACTTGTATTTCAAATTTTATAACACAAACACTGATAGCCATTTGATAAAAAAAAATACAGTCTCGCAATGAAAACAGACTCAGCATGAACTACAGCAAACTTCTCTGCCCTTCAAACTTACTTAGATTAGTACTAGGCTGCCTGCCCTTGTGAGAAAAGCCAATCACCCCACGTGAGAATCAAACCCTGCATATTGTATGTATAAGGTAAACACCTTAACCATTATGTCAACCTCCACCAAAACCCACATTCATTGAAAATGTATGTGGCCAATGGTGGGTTAAGTTTACCTTTGGGCTGGTTTCAAACCATGGGCCCATTGCAGGCATTTTTAGTATCATACATAAGGGTGATGTGCAGAGCTGTAGTAACTACAGAGGGATTAAATTGATCAGTCACAGCAGGAAGTTATGGGAAAGAGTAGTGGAAGCTAGGTTAAGAAGGGACATGATGATTAGTGATCAGCAGTATGGTTTCATGCCAGGAAAGAGCACTACAGATGCGATGTTTGCTCTGAGAGTGTTGATGGAAAAGTGCAGAGAAGGTCAGAAGGAGTTGCATTGTGTTTTTACAGACTTAGAGAAAGCATATGACAGAGTGCCTAGAGAGGAGTTGTGGTATTGTATGAGGACGTCGGGAGTGTCAGAGAAGTAAGTAAGAATGGTACAAGATATGTATGAGGGTAGTGTCACAGCGGTGAGGTCTGTGGTGGGAGTGACGGATGCGTTTAAGGTGAAGGTAGGATTACATCAAGGATCAGCTCTGAGCCCTTTCTTATTTGCAATGATGATGGACAGGTTGACAGACGAGATCAGACAGGAGTCCCTGTGGACTATGATGTTGGCAGATGACATTGTGATCTGTAGTGAGAGTAGGGAACAGGTGGAGGAGACCCTGGAGAGATGGAGATATACTCTACAGAGAAGAGGAATGAAGGTCAGCAGGACTAAGATAGAATATATGTGTGTTAATGAGAGGGAGTATAGAGGAATGGTGAGGATGCAAGGAGTAGAGGTGGTGAAGGTGGATGAGTTTAAATACTTGGGATCAATAGTTCAGAGTAATGGTGAGTGTGGAAGAGAGGTGAAGAAGAGAATATAGGCAGGATGGAGTGGGCGGAAAAGAGTGTCAGGAGTGATTTGTGACAGATGAGTACCAGTGAGAGTGAAAGGGAAGGTCTACAAGAGGATAGTGAGATCAGCTATGTTATATGGGTTAGAGATGGTGGCACTGAAAAAAAGGCAGGCGTTTGAGATGGATGTGGCAGAGTTAAAGATGTTATGATTTGCAATGGATGTGACAAGGGTGGACAGGATTAGGAATAAGTATATTAGAGGGTCAGCCCAGGGTGGAAGGTTTGGAGACAAAGCCAGAGAGGTAAGATAAAATTGGTTTGGACATGTGCTGAGGAGGGATGCTGAGTATATTGGGAAAAAGATGCTAAGGATGAAGCTACCAGGTAACAGGAAAAGAGGAAGGCCTAAGATAAAGTTTATGGATGTGGTGAGAGAGGACATGCAGGTGGTTGGTGTGACAGAGCAAGATGCAGAGGACAGGAAGAAATGGAAACAGATGATCCGCTGTGGTGACCCCTAATGGGAACAGCCGAAAGAAGATGATGATGATGACATACATGCATGTGTTCTTTGATTTACCTTCCTAATTGTATTAAGTTATAATCTTTGTATAATATAGCACCACACATTAGACTGTGTTTTAAATTTAATTTTGAACATTTCCAGTAAACAATGACACAAAACATATGAACCGTTAATGACAAAATTACCAATTTCAGGACATTTCAATCATAAAAGGTCAATCAAACTTTTGTCACTACAGTCCATCAATATCAGACAACATGTACAGTCTCTGCAGAAGTAAAAGTCATTTGAATAATTCCTCATTAATGAGAACTGTAACTAATGAAGAGATTGCTGTTGGCAAACAAGTTTGCAGTCTAGTGTTTCATCTACAAATTCAGTACCTGCTGCCCTTGAAGAATAAATTACCTATATTACATTAACAAACAAATTGCTGTGCAGGTAATATTTCAATAGGGAATGACTGGCAAACTGACAACAGGTTCACAGTTACTAGGTATCTCATCCAAAGGAGTACACATACTCAGGAACGCAACACCCCCATTCCCCCTTATACTGCACAGTAGTGTCAGCAATCAATTTACCTGTTATGGGAAGAGGACTCACAACCTTCTGCACCAATAACAAGTGAACAGCATGACTATGAAATGATATTTATGACAATAACAGATTGTAATTCTCAGTGATAACATAAATAAATAAAACAATAAATAATTAAATAAATACATACATAAATAATTAAGTAAATAAAAGAGAACTGGTAGTTGGTGTGGAGGTTTACAGCACTTGCCTGTCCTTAATAATTAAGGTTTAGGGTTTGACTCTGAGCAGACTCACAACTAGACAGTGCCCCCTAACTGGGGCATTACACACACACTTCTCTCTGCTCTAAAGGAAAGAGCTGCTGTGCACTCACCGAAACAGACCTGTGCTGCATATCCAGAGAACATGCTGCTTTGTATCTCTCCAGCTCTTCTATGCAATCAAGTACTATAATCTGTCTCTGCCAGTGCCCCCTAAAAGCTGGTGCCTGGGACAGCAGCACCCCCCCCCTGCCTTTTCTGCATTTCTAACTTTTGGCAATAGTAAATAGTGCAGCAGTCAGTCATGTTTCTCCCACCTGACTTTAGCTGCCACACTCTCAAACAGATTACTAGTACATTCACAGAATTTATCAGCAATGAATCAGATGAAGCCCCTCTTTATCAAAAAGCTTCCCTGTGTACATGTAGTGCTAACAACAAAAGTTCAGAATTTTTTTCTATTTCCTGCATAATCAAAGGTGATTTGACAATGTTGCAGGTTCACAGGTGTGTACTTGGCTAACGCCCATGTTACCCTAGTATACATCTATGCAGTTTTGTCTTTGTTTTACTGTCTTAACCCACTGGATGTGCAGTAGCAAGCACTGCCCAAACCCAACCCAAAACAGTTTACCAGGTGACATTTTACTAAATATATGAATAAACATTTTGATGTTTTACTCTTCTGCATGAATATTTATTGGGGATTGTCAGCAGATACTGCGGACTTATTAATTTACTCAACAGTGAGAATCACCTACAGCCAAGATCACAGTGATCACAGATATTTGGATTTAAATTTAAATTTTTATTTTAGATTTTACAGCAAAATTGATTAGGATCATTTGTTAAGACAAGAAAAAACGGTGTTCTCATGCAAAAAAATAAGGCACTTGACAGACAATGAAACTAAAAGAGACTTTGGTAGACTTGATTTTCCTTTTAAATTACTGTCTGTCTGCTTCAGACATGGAGAGCAGCTGAACTGTTACAGAATTATTGCATTTAACTGCAAACAAAAACTGCCAAAATCTCAAGTATAGTGTATTCAACATGGTCACTGACAGTATATTTCTCTGCCTCCCACCATGCCACTCGATTATATGTACCTTGGTCAGTTATGAAACTATGCATGTAAATATGTAAAACAAGTGATAAATATCTCCACTTATAGGACGTTCGTGATTAAACATCTTAGTGTCATTTTGTTATATACAGCTTGCCCTTTGTAATGTTATTATGAATGGATTAGCTTAAATCACTTAGTTACAAAAGCCAGAGCAAAAAAAATGTTGAAACACCAAAATAAGGAACATGTTAAAATGTTGATAAACACAAAAAGTAACCCATCTTGCCCTGCCCTGGAAGAAGTTATGACTGTCATAAAAAAGAAGTTATGTCTTTACCATAACTTCATTCCATTAACCTGGTGGACTCGGTTTCAAGCCTCATAACTGACTAGTCATCTTCTCACAGCTTGAGAATTCAAACTTGAGCTCCCCCATGCTACCTTAGACTGAGTTTGCACACCAGCAACCAGGTGTTGCTAAGCAAATGAAAATATTAACTATATAAATACATATAGAAATATGTGTATGTATCTCCCAATAACAGGAAAGGACATCAGCAACTCAACCAAGGAAAATAATTCCTAGAAAAGACTTCTATTAGGATTCCTGAATAATTGGACAGGGGAAGGGGGTGGGAAGGTTAATGGAATGAAGATGGACAACACAGATGGAATGTGTTATGGTAAGAACATAACTTCTTCATCTTATGCTGTCCAACTCATTCCATTAACCTGAGGGACAGAGTCCCCACCCCAGCTACCATAACTGAGGGTGGCCATTAAGGAAGGATATTCCAGAGTACAGTAGAACCAAAAGCACTTCTACTCCTGGATACCAAATCAAATTTGTAATAGTTGACAAAGGTATGAGGGTGTGACCAAGTAGCAGCAGCACAAATACCTTCAGTAGAGACTCTGTACCAAAAGGCTTGAGACAAGGCCATGGACCTAGTAGAATGCACCCTTATCAGACCTGGTAAAGGAACGCCTTTGGAAAAGTAGATAAACCTAATGCAATCTTTCAACCATCTGGCTAAAGAAACTTTGGTCACTGCCTTA
Organism: Protopterus annectens; assembly: GCF_019279795.1. NCBI lineage: Eukaryota > Metazoa > Chordata > Ceratodontiformes > Protopteridae > Protopterus > Protopterus annectens. The sequence goes on along the minus strand of NC_056744.1, from coordinate 1,544,794,977 downwards.
CCTTTTTTGGCATTTGAAAAAGAGACAGATAACTGATCACATTTCCTAAATTTAGTTATATGGATGTAAAAACAAAGCTGTCTGTGTATATCAAGCATTTGTAAGGTGTATTCTCCTATGATCTGATACTGAAGGAAGAAAACTGGAAGATCAGTGGACTGGTTAATATTTGGCTCTTTAGCCACCTTGGGTAAAAAAGAAGGATTTGTATGTAATGTAACTCTGTCTTTATGAAAAACCAAGTATGGACACTTAGCAGAAAGAGCCTGCAGCTCAGATACACTCCTGACCGAGGTAATAGCTACCAGAAAAAAGTGTTTACCAGGAAAGGAAAGAAACTAAAGAGCTATGGTAGCTGAAGGCTTGAAGGGAGGATGGACCAAAGCTTGCAAAATCATAGTAAGATCCCAAGGGGGCGTAGGATCCTTGACTAGAGGCCGTAACAAAAAGGTGCCCCTAAGAAAAGCTGTACATAACTTAGAAACAGCCAAAGATGCTGAATCAATGCCAAAATGTAAATTGGAAATGGCAGCAAACCATACCTTGACTGTAGAGTAACTAGTACCTTCCTTGAAAGGTAAAGCTAGAAAGTCTAGGACAACTGAAACTGGTGCTGTAAAAGGATATATCTGATTCAACTCCACCCAAATAGAAAATCTTTTCCACTTACTTCTGTAAATCGTTGGAGTGGAGGCTCTGTGTGATGAAATCCAAATACATCAGACTGGAGAAGACAGCCTGAGAGATCTAGCCATCATTGGAAGTGGAGAAACCACACGGTTAATTTCAGGACCTGAAGGTTGGGATGTGGATGCCCCGTTGAATGAGACAATAGATTCTGACTCGAATCTAACCTCATCGGAGGACAAGCCAGATGAGACCAAAGAAAGGTGAACCAGGTTTCTTGAGGCCAAAAGGGAGCAATGAGGATCACTTTGCTTTGCAACCTGAAAGGTCTCTGAAGAAACTTGGGTATCAAGCGAAAAGGGGAAAAGGTATATAGTAGACCGGAGGGCCAAGCATGAACCAGAGCATCCCTAGGCGGCTATCCTTGAGGAGGGATCAAGGCAAAAAACTTGCTGCATTTTCTGTTGAGGAGGGGATGCAAAGAGACTGCAGCAAGGATAGCCCCATTTTTGGAAGACTGCCTCTGCCACAGACTGATTCAGGGACCACTTGTGAGGCATCATCAGAACTCTGCTGAGTCTGTCAGACAGAAAGTTGGACTCCCCCTGAATGTACGTTGCCACCAGAAAGTGGTTGGAAGAAATTGTCCACTGCCAAATCCTCATCGCTTCTCAACAAAGGGGGATAAACCTGGTCCCTCTCTGTTTGTTGAGGTGCCAGACCACTGACATGTTGTCTGTTTGGATCGCAATAGTCCCCTGAGAAAGAAAGAAAGCTGTCTAGTTCTCACAAAGCTAGAAGAACCAATCTCATCTCAAGGACACTGATATGCAGCTTGGGGTGTCCACGTGCTTTGGACCATCTGACCCAGACAATGCCCTTCCCACCCAAACTGAGAGGCATTTGTGGTCAAGGCAGCAACTGGGAAGGGGAGAACAAATGGTCATTCTAAAGTTACCTCTGATGATTGAATCCTCCAAAAGAGAGAATCCCTGCACACATGAGATAGTTTTATGGGAAGATTCAAGGGATTTTTAGAAGAGACCCACTGTGCTAATAGGGTCCACTGCAAAATACATATATGAAAAAGTGCTATTGGGAGAAGAGTTATGGTTGCAGCCATGTTGCCCAAAGCCCACAGAATAAGAGATCCTGGGGGTGTCGGAGCAGATAAGATCTGGTTGATGTGTGACCTCAGATTTAGTACCAAATCTGGTGTGAGATAAGCTTAAGCCACCGTTGTGTCTAGATGGACCCCTATAAAGTCTATGGTCTGAACTGGATCCAGGTGAGACTTTTACAAGTTTATAGTAATGCCCAGGTTAGAAACTAGATTGAGAACGTAATCCTGGGCCTGAAGGAGAAGATACATGGTTGGGGCGGTTAGCAGCCAGTTGTTCAGATATGGAAATATCTGAAACCCTTGCAGTCGGAGATGAGCCACAAATACCACTAGACATTTGGTAAACACCCTGGGGGCAGTGGTGAGACCAAATGGAAGAACCCAAAACTGGTAGTGACTGGTTCCCAGCCTGAAATGTAGAAAGGACTTGGAACATCTGTCGTTCTTGATATGGTAATATGCATTCTTGAGGTCTATAGAGCACATCTAATCGTTCATCTTTAGGAGGGGTAAGATGGATTGAATTGTGAACATCCTGAACTTTGTGTGTTTCACTGACTTGTTCAGGTATGTGAGATCCAATATTGGCCGCCAATTCCCTCTTTTTGGGTACTAAAAAAATCTGGAGTAGACTCCCGATCTGACTTGATCTTGGATGACTCTTTTTTGTAGTAACTTTCTTATTTCCTTGGTGGCATCCTCCCTCTGACTGGGTGGGATATCAGAGAGGTAAAATTTTTATTTGGGAATGTCAGAAAAGAGAATGAAGTATCTTCTGGATATGATCCTTAGCACCCATCTGTTATGTGTGATGGCCTCCCAGGCTTCTGGGTGCAAGGAAAATTGTCCCCCGACTGCTTCCAGAGGAGGGTGGTTGGGCAACCCCTCAGGACTGCTGGGAAGGCTTATCTGGAGATGGTTTCTGCGATCATTGATTTTGTGGACCCCCATGACAATTTGGGCGACATCTACTGTTCTCACTATAACACTGTCTGTCTCTGGGGGAAAGTCTCCCTGAGTGTCCCGGAAAGGTTCCTATGACTTTCAAAACCACATTTTCTTACTTCCATGCTGGTTCCTAGGAAAGGTCCATTGTGGAGTAGAAAAAGGGGATCCTAATGGCAGACAGAGTCTTACAATCTTTCTCACTCTGGGTCAAGGTGTCATGTACCATCGGCCTGTTTGAAAGGCTCAGCAAAATCGCACAGCCTCATCCAGGCATGAAGCCTAATGGCAATCCCTGAACCGGCCACCCTCGAGGTACCCTCTACAGTGTGAGAGATAAGCTTTGTGAATGCATTAGCTAGGAAATGTAGGGTGTGGAACAAACAGCAACAAATTCACTGGTAAATAACAACAAAAGGCAGTGGTAATTTCCAAACCAAGTTTATGTGAGCACTTTCATTCACATCCAATAGATGAACTTCATCAGACAAATGCTAATAACAAATAATCAGTTTAAATAGTAATTAAACTCTGACATCATACATTAATTAAAAACTTAAAGAAATATCAGCATCCAATGACAATAAACACACTATGACAAACCCCTATTAAAAGTAATAAAATATTACAAGAACATAAAAAAAATATATATATATATATATATATATATATATACATCTATACACATATATATATATATATATATATATATATATATATATATTATGAGGTTGCAAATTCATCTCTCCAAGGACCTCAATTTTTAAAATGCATTTTAAAGAGCATTGTTTATTAAGGCCAGGGAAGGCATATGCGTTAAGCCTAAGTTGCCAGAACAGTTCTCGTTCCTCTAAGTGGAGCTGCCAGGGACCATCCCTTACTTCCCTGATGACCTGTTCTATGACAAGATAGGAAAACTGGTGTCCGCTATTTTCAATTATATGTTTTGAACAATGCATTTAAGTTGTTATATTTAGCAATATTGTACTGGTGCTCATAAATTCTTTCTTTTAAATGTCTTTCAGTTTTACCTATATAGAATCCAGTACAATTTTGCATTGGGCAAGATAAATGACACCAGCTGACTCACAATTAAATCTACCTTTAATAAAATATGTACCATTGCAAATACAAAATCTATTAGCTACTTCATTGTATTGGCAAAATTTACATCTACCACATTTTACCATCCCAGTTCTATTAGATGGTAACTGAACCTTTCTCTCTAAAATATTTTTAATATTATTAATTCCATGCTTAAAAATTACACCCGGTATGTCCGTTATTCTTTGTTGAATCAATGGGTCATCTAAAAGAATGGCCCAATTTTTATTCAAAATGCTCCTCAATACCCCAGCATCTAATGAAAAGGGGGTACTAAATTTCAAAGAAAATTCATTAACACAGTTAGATGGATGGAGCATCACTTCATCATGCAAAAAGCACATTCCTCCCTCAATAACTACAACTGTCTTTTCTTCTAAGATAGGTTTAAACCAACCAGTATTCCTTTTTGTCACTACTTCATTAATAATAGGCTTCAAGAAATTCAAGGGATAGGTTCTAGCCAGAAACATATTTTTTTTAGAAACTCACATTCTACTAAAAATTCACTGCTTAATGCAACAATTCCGGCAGCTCAAACTAATTGCCCTTTTACTATAGCCCACTTCTGATATAAAGGGTGTGAGCTGTCAAAATGAAGAAAAGTGTTATAATAGGTGTTCTTCTTTCGGCTTTTGCCGGTTAGGGGCCGCCACAGTGGAACTCCGGTCTGCTAATGATTGGCAGTAGATTTTTGTTTTTATGGTGCTGAGGTGCCAGCTCAAGGCCCAATCTTCAATGAAGGCACGCCCATTCTATGCATGTCTTTCAAATGCCACTCCACCATGGGGAGGACATGCAGACTTCACATAGAAGGTGCTCCAGCCAAGAATCGAATGGGAGAACCTTTTGCTGTGAGGCCTCAATGCTACCGCTGCGCCACCGCAAATGTCAGTGTTAGAATAGCTCCGGGATTCATGAAGCTCAGCGCAAGGCCGGCATTAGGCTTGCGTCAACCATGTAGCGTGAAGATGGCGCAGTAGCGCCAAATGCATATTAATGAAGGCGCCCTGCCGCCACAGCCACATGCATAGGAAATGAGCTCGAGTGCATAGGGCATGTCGAAGTGCTGCATGGAGGCGTGGAAATGTCAGCTGTCAACATACAACCTAAAATGTTTGCATATAACAATTTGCATGCAATAGTAATTATATCTGTCAGTGTCCGTGGATACTGAAACATATGCAAAGCATGCAAGACAGTTCCTGCGAACACAAAATGAAGAAGCAATCACAAATGCACAGTAGGGAATAACGGGACCCCATCCCTCGAACAAATGACATTGAAAACCATGTGCCCGCAGTCCAACGCAGTGTAGATAGTTATACCAAGTGGAAGTGAAATGCATCATGTTAGCGTGCCGCCAATAGCTATGTCCAGCCCAATGGTCAGGGTCACCAGCTGTCCCACATTGTGAGGGAGAGTACACAGCTGGGCAGATGTGTCCATAACAAAACCACGATAAATGTAAATATCTAGCGACCATATGACAGAATTATATCCCACAACGCATGTAATAGTCACATACAATAGGTATGTCCGTATTTAACATACCATATGTGACAGGAAATAGAATAAGTATGAAAACGAAACAGAAGGAGCATATAAACTGCTACAACAATAAGGCAACATGTAGGCTTAAAGGAACAGTATTATCTGTAGCGTTGACTGTGGGTATGTGTTGTCCAGTACAATCGGATATGTGTCCGGAATATATCCCATCCTGGACATAGGATAAGGTGGCATCCTACCAATGATCAGAGCAGTCGGCCAAAATCCGCACATATGCGGTCCAAGCCGCACTTGTCAGGATGTGTCACAGGTGAACGAGTATTACCCAGGTGTACCAACCATGTCATGAAAGTTAAGTATGGGCGTTTACCTATGTGCATGAAGTATAGCATGTGGTAGGTGAAACATGCCAGGGGAGTCTACACAACCATACAGGTACCTGATATATGTAGTGTATGCAATGTGTTACCTTGACCGTGTCATGGGCCATCAACCAAAGCAGTGATGGATGGAGTGTCAGGAATATGTGTGTGTGTGGGGGGGGTGGGGTGGGTAATGGTATAATCCTAAATGGCGAGACTGTGTCGTATGCAGAATAGGTGAACTGGAGGTGTATGAGGGAGCAGTGGGTGAATCAGAAAGAAACACAAAGAACATGTATACACATCTGCAATACAACCTGACAGGCCATACTGTAGAACACAATCCCACAAACATATGAATATTAAAATGTGCAATACAAATGTACAGAAATGTTGCCGGCACATACCCATAGATTGGTCCTGATGGAAATGGCCAATTCAAATGCAACACACCTGGATGCATAATGGAATACCCATCATCCCCTCCACAGCACACAACCCGCCCCCATACCTGAACGTCCACCAAATCCAGCCATACTTTGCCTACTAGCTTGGTGCAGCCACATCTATACATAGTGACCAATACTCATATGTAGTAGGCAGTGTCACCCTAGGCAGTTTCAGGATTGCAAACTATGTATCCCTTGCATGTAAAACCCCCAGCACATTTTCATAAAGCCAAAAGAATGGTCGGTATTGGTCTTGTTAAATTTTTTGATATCCCTCATGGGATAAGTAACTTGTGTAAACATCAGAATGGGTATCAAGACATGATGTCCAGTCCTGTGGACATCTGGACACAAGTCGGTATGTGCAGTAGTGGTGCACAAGACCGTCCAGTCCTAGATGGTCATGCAGAACCTACTACCCAGGATCAAACACCTGGCCGTGACGCATGTGCCCCGACATGAATAATCGAGAGAATATATTGTACACATTCGCATAGTGGCACTTGGAAATAGGGTGATGAAGGCACTGACATAAACAGGATACCCCCTGATCCACTGTGTGAGGGACAGTCACTGTGTGGGTAGGTGTGTCCTGACCAACAAAGATACAATGCCAAATGTCCTGTGATTGTAGGAAATAACTATGTACCATACGGCATGTAACAGTTGCCTAAAGCGGTCATGTCAGGATAGAAAATACGTAACTTGTACAAGAAACAGACTAACAACTAAAGTGCTAAAGGTATAGTCTCTCAGCTAGGAAAATAATGAATGTTCTAAACCTGCACTGACCGTGGGTATGTGTTGGCCTAAACAATCTGGTGTCCCCAGAATAAACCGTTCCAAGTTAATAGTACTAATATTGTAGAAGTGTCCGTGATTGTCCCTGATTTGTCATAGCCATGTCCCTGTCACTGTAGAAACTAGTCCCCAAGTATCACAGAGGTTCGTACACATATGTCCACCAACACACATTTGTTGACAGGACTATTGCATACCTGCAGTGAATTTATAATTGATGTCCAGAATAATATTCATTGTATATATTAATGAATGAAATAGTCAAATGTGAAGGGAAACATGTGGAAACCACTCCCCACCCTGTACTATGTAGTGAAACCACTTCCCACGCTATATTATGTAGTGCCAAACTAATAATGTGGTCAGAAGTACCCAAACACCTGTGTCTATAAACACAGGTAGAATGTTAAAACTTGAACTAACTCTGCCAATACGGTACATCTGATATTTGAACAGCTACAGCACAGTTCTAGTCACCAGTCAGACAAGTCTAAACCCAGACCAGCACATGAATGAATATCAAACACACGTATGTGCGAGGACTATAAGCGTAGGAGTTCTGAATATCCTTGGAGTGAGTAGACATGCAGCACGAGTCCAGAGCAGTAGGAAATAGGGAATGTCGGAATGTCGGAAGTGTAGTACTGCGGTTTTCCAGCAGGAGAATGGATGCCTGCTGTGTAAGTGAAGCGGTGAGGTGTAGGTCAGAGTAGCTATGAACCATGGGTATACATATAAATGAGGCAGAACAACAATAGTGTAGTGGTTAGAGCATCCACCTAACGTAAAGGCATTCCCGGTTCAAGTACGATTATAGCACATATAAATTTATTGTGTAATGAATGCCTCTGTGCTGTAAAGCCAACATTTATACATATAAAGGTGACCACGTGTCTCGCATGGGGACTTTAACCGGATTCCATCAATCAAAGTGTACTTTCATAAGGAATAAGGCACATGTAATCACAAAGAAGTGGCAGTAAACATATGTAACTCAGAATAAGTAGATGTAAGTGCACCTGCGTGGGTGTACACAGCTTGTAGCATAGCAAATGTATGTTGTCTTGTACAGCTGTAACTTTTATATATATATATATATATATATATATATATATATATATATATATATATATATAGCTAGATAGATGTGTGTATAGATAAATATCCACAGACATAACAGAAATATGCAATTATATATATATATATATATATATATATATATATATATATATATACATATAGAATGAACGCCGAAAGACGAAAGCAAACATAAGGGTTGTGAAGGGAATCTAGAGCAAGTAAGGTATTATAAAGTGCTCACAGCATATGTCAGATAAAGCTGCACAAGAGTGAGTAGAGCACCGCTATTCACACCAGAGGCAGGGTTATATCAGTGGCCATAACATTGTTGAAGTGCTACATCAACATTATATAGATGGACTGTAGTACATGTTGCGACCACCTACACTTGTAACCCGCAAATCGTTCGTAATCCATAACACCAGGAAAGGCACGTATGTGCAAATATGAATGGATGGGGACCCTGTGAATACACAAGGCGGTACAAAATGTGTGTAGGGCCCCAACGCTCTGGAGAGGGCAATGTATAAAGGTGTGTCATGGCTGCGATATCAGGTGGATAATGGCTGTTATGCGTGGAAACTCAACACGGGTGTGCTGGAGAAACTATGGATATGTGATTATGGACACAGGAGTGCGAGGGTATGTTGCGCCGGTTGCAATGGAGCCGCCCGTGGAGGTCAGCTAGTACGTAGGTGCGATGCCCAGATAGAGCATCGTCTGCGTGGAGACATGCGTGAATGGGCGTATCGTCATTGGATGTTGTGCGTCAGGGCTGGTAGCCCGGCATGTAAAACCTATCTGCCAACCATGAGCGGAACAGAGTTCTGCTGTGACAACCCCAAACCGGGAAAAGCAGAAAGACACAACTACATGCAGACATCAATATACTGACGTACAATCTCAGTAACACAAACACTCGTTCTATTAACATTAATAATATGAATGTGCACAGAAACAAACACAGTAAGCAGGAATAATAGGCTGCGCATACGAGTAATAGGTCGAATGACACTGTAGCACATCACACTTATCAGTGGCACCCCAGACATGAAAAACGTGTGACATCTGTCCGCTGTACAACGTGCAGTATACTGATCACAAGTTCACCGGAGTGAAGTGTTGGTGTCATAATGACTAAGGCAATAGTATGCTGTTGAAGCAGATTTAAAACCCAATACGCATGTATAAGTGTCTATGTCCGGGAAATGTATAGGTTAACGGACACACAGATGTATATATAGATAAAAATGAGAAGTTATGTACCTACCATAACGTTCCATGTTAGTTGTCTTCTCTCGCCTTCTTTCTTGCTTGATGGGTTCGGAGCCGATCCTCGGCTCCGACTCGGCACTTGCTAAGCTTGAGAGTCACTTTTACCAGCTCGAGGCAGCCCCATATCCCATGATGCAAGGCGGTAAGTACCCAGATCTCGTTTGATGACAAAAGGGCAATAGCACCTAGCATAATAACTTCCCAAAGGAAGAAAGAAGGAGAGAAAAAACCTGCAGGATGGTAGAAGGACCAGCTCTGTATGGTCTTCAGAAGTATAATTCCTTGTAGAGAAAGGTCTGTCCAGGCCTGGGGGAAGGAGGGAGGGTCGCAAGAAAGAAGGCGATAGAAGACAACTAACATTGAACGTTATGGTAGGTACATAACTTCTCAATGTTAAGTTGTCAATCTCGCCTTCATTCTTGCTTGATGGGACCGCGTCCCTAGCACCTCTATCCTGGGTGGCTCAATGGAACAGACTCTTGAGAACGGTAGAGCCAAAACTGGCTCTGTCCCTGGAGGCCAAATCCAATTTGTAATGGGAAACAAATGTATGAGGAGTGGCCCAAGTGGCTGCTGCACAAATAGTGTCTAAAGGAAGTCTAGCTTGAAAGGCTGTAGAAGTAGCTAAGCTTCTGGTTGAATGTGCTTTAGGTTTCAAGCACAGCTGTTTTCCCCTGAGCCGATAAATTTCAGAGATGACAGAAGAAAGCCATCTAGACAAGGTCACTTTTGAGACAGGAAGGCCTTTCTTGTTATCAGCATAGGAAACAAAGAGTTGATCGGATTTCCTGAATTGTTTTGTTCTGTCCAAATAATATCTGAGTTGGCGGTGGACATCAAGATAATGTAATTTTGTTCGATCTGTTTGAATAGTTTGGAAAAATACAGGAGATCAATGGCTTGATTCAAATTAGTCTTTGAGGCGACCTTAGGCAAAAAGGTCGGATTAGTTCTCAATGATACTCTGTCTTTGTGGAAGACCAAATAGGGGGGGTGAACAGATAGAGCATGAAGTTCAGACACCCTCCTAGCCGATGTAATAGCAACCAGGAATAAAGTTTTCCATGAAAGAAATTTCAGGGAACAAGAAACAGCTGGCTCGAAGGGGAAGAATCAAGGATGTCAGCACTAAATTTAGGTCCCATTGAGGAGGAGGACTCCTGACTGGAGGCTTCAGGAGGAAAATTCCTTTCAAGAAGGCTCTACAAAGCCTGTGGGACATAATGTTGTGATCTGAACCCGACATGAAAGTTCGAGATAGCAGCCAACTGAACTTTGACTGTGGAAGAAGAGGAGCCCGCGTGAAAATCTCCGCTAAGAAATCCAAAACTGCTTGAACTGGAGCAGTGAAGGGATCAATATTCTTGGCTTTAGCCCAATAAGAAAAACGTTTCCATTTGCTCGTATAAATCCTCCTTGTAGAGGATTTTAAGGAAGCTACTATGATGTCTCTAACAGGGTTAGAGATCATAGGAAGCCTGGCTAAGGAAGGAAGTGGAGCAACCATGCTGTGAGGTTGAGAGAAGGGATAGACCGGTGCAGCTGACCGGATTGGTGAATCAGAAGATCTGGCACTGGGTCCAGATGCCACGGCTGCACCAAAAGGTGACAATGGAGGAACGGAAACCAAATTTGTCGAGGCCAATAAGGAGCAATGAGAATCAATTTGGCTCTCAAAATGGTTGCTTTCTGGATAACTTGAGGGATCAGAGGAAATGGAGGAAAGGCATAAAGAAGTCCCTGGGGCCAATCCTGGGTCAGAGCGCCTCGGGGGGGATGGCCTGGCAGTGGGAAGAGAGAGAAGAAGTCTGGGCATTTGCTGTTTTGGGGAGTAGCAAAAAGATCGCAACATGGGCGACCCCATTCCAGAAAAATCTCTTCCACTATAGATTGTTTGAGAGACCACTCGTGAGGCATGAGAATAGCTCTGCTCAATCTGTCCGCTAAAATGTTGGTTTTCCCATGGATGTGCGTTGCTACCAGAAACCGATGAGAGGAGATCGCCCATTGCCAAAGTCTGAGCGCTTCTCGACACAAGGGGTAGGACTTGGTTCCCCCCTGTTTGTTGATATACCAAACTACAGACATGTTGTCTGTGTGGACTGCAATTGTCCCTAAGGGAAGAAAGTCGTTGAGGGCTTGCAACGTTAAAAGCACTGCTCTCATCTCTAGGACATTTATGTGCAGGTGGTATTCGAATGGTTGCCACGCCCATGAACCATCCTGCCCTGATAATGCCCCCCCCACCCGATCAGGGAGGTATCAGTAGTGACAGTGGCTACCGGGGATGGGGGTACAAAGTGTCTGCCTTGGTGAATCTGGGGAGAAGTGATCCACCAAGCAAGATGATTCTTGCAAATCTGTGTCACCAGTATTTGGCGACGCATTGGAAGTTGTTGGTAAGACCACTGAGTGAACAACATCCATTGAAGAAGGCGCATATAGAAGCGAGCCAGGGGAAGAAGGGTAATGGCCGCAGCCATGAGGCCTAACACCTTTACAACCATTCTGGCCTGTACCTTCTTGCTGGCTAGAATGATCCTGACGTGACTTTGAATGTCTGAGATTCTTTGATCTGTAAGGGTAGCTGACATCCGAACAGTGTTTAAGTTTGCGCCTATGAAGTAATAGACTGGCAGGGCAATAAGGATGATTTTTCGGAGTTGATCGAGATGCCCAATTGAGAACAAAGATTTATTGTGTAATCCCTGGCTTGAAGAAGCTGATGCCTGGTGGTGGCTGAAAGGAGCCAGTCGTCGAGATACGGAAACACCTGGAATCCTTGACGTCTCAGGTGAGCCGTGACCACTGCCATACATTTGGTAAACACTCTGGGGGCTGTAGTGAGACCAAAGGGCAGGGCTCTGAACTGGAAATGACTGGACCCCAGCCGAAAGCGGAGAAATCTCCTGGAGCGTCTGTGAATTTTTATGTGATAGTACGCATCCTGAAGATCTATTGAGCACATCCAGTTGTCCTTCTGTAAGAAGGGCAGAATTGACTGAAGAGTGACCATTCGGAATCTTGTCTTCCTCACAGACTTGTTGAGTCTGCTGAGATCCAATATTGGTCTCCAGTCTCCCGTCTTCTTGGGGACCAAAAAGAACCTTGAGTAGATTCCGGGCTCTGAATGGTCTGTTGTAACTGGCTGAATGGCTCTTTTTTGCAGAAGTTTTAAGACTTCTAACTCTGCAATTTCCCTTAGACCGGGTGGTACATCTGGAAGGGAATTTGAGTGAGAGAAAGGACTTTCCTCGAAAGGAATTTTGTAACCCTCGGATATGATTGACTGTACCCATCTGTCTTGAGTGAGGGAACGCCAGGCTTCTGGGTACAGCGATAGTCTTCCCCCGACTGCTTCCAAGGATGGACAGTCGGGCAACATCTCAGGGATGCTGAAAGGGCTTGTCAGAGAGAGGCTCTCTGCTTCCCTGGTTCTGCGGACCCCCTCTGCCTCTAGAGCGGCGTCTGTTATTGTTACCCCCCCTCTGCCTCTAGGGGTAAACTGACCACGTGAATCCGGCGTGACTCCTTGGGATTTGTGGAACCACATTTTGCCACCCTTCTGTCCTTTGGGGTAAGGTCTAGAAGGGGTGGAAAAATGGACCCCTACGGCAGAAAGAGTCTTGCCGTCCTGCTCACACCTGGTCAACGTTTCCTTCACTTGAGGGCCAAACAAAGCTGAACCATCAAAGGGAGAGTTTGTGAAGGACGCCTTACAGGGATCTGCAAAATTACAGAGCCGCATCCAGGCTTGGCGTCTAAGAGCCACACCTGTACCTGCGGCCCTACTCGCTCCATCTGCTGCATATGATATCAGTCGCATGGAGGAGTTAGCAATAGAATTAAGGGTTCCTAGCTGCGAAGCAATTTTTTCTTGAGCCCCTGCAGCTGTCGGATCCTGTACTACTTCACCTAGCTCCTTAAGGATATCCCTCTGGAGTCTGGTGAAGTGACATAGGTAGTTCAGCGAACGCATAGCAAAGGTCGCTGAAGAGAACATCCGCTTACCATACCTATCCATAGTCCTGGAGTCCTTATTAGGAGGATGGACAGGAACGGAAGGATCTGCAAGTTCCTTTTTAGTGGCAGCCGCCACCACCATGGCATCAGCCGGGACACCTTTCGTGAGGAATTGCTTGTCCGAAGGGGCAGTAATAAATTTTGAAGGCCTCCTAGGGACTGGCTCTACAGAGTCAGGAGCAGCCCAAGCCTTTCGAGCAATCACCTGCATAAAGGGGTCGAAAGGCGGAGACACCCAGGAGGTGGAGGGCCGAGATCCAAATGCCTCCAGGTATACCGACTCATCCTCAGAGGGATTATTGGAGGGCCAGTTTCCCCTCTGTTTAAGGAGTTCTAGGATGTCTGAAAAAGAGACATCCTCAGAGGGGGTCTTGGGGATCCCTCCGACTCATCTAAGTCGGTATCTGAAGTGATAGACTCAGGGGAGTCTACGTGTTTCCTTTTACAGGTCCTCTTGCGCGGAGGATCCCCTGACTGATCAGGAGAATCCTCGGAAGAGGGGGTTCTTCCCAGTGGGGAAACCTGAGGAGGAGGATCTCTGGGTCCAGGAGCAAGAGAAGTGGCAGAGATATCGACAGGCACCATAGAGGGAGGAGCTAAGGGAACAGACTGCTGGCTGAGTCCAGTGGCCAGCACACTCTTCATCACCTCAGGCTCCCCTCCCAGGGAGGTCCGAGAGAACCCGTTCCGAAGAACCAGGAACTCCAGGGTCCACCGAGAGGGAAGGCTCCGAGGCAGATGTCGGAGCCAAGCTCACCAAGGCCGAGGCTCCAAGGGGAAGAGTGGGGTCGGACAAGGGTCCGATGCCACTCACCCCCTCGGAGGAGACCAGGGAAGCCCGACCACCGAATCCCTCTAAGGAAGGTCTCGAAGAGGAGATAAGAGTAGAGGCTGAAGGAGCAGAAGGGGGTATCTGTCCCTGAGACATAGCAGAAACCATTCCCGAAGACTCCAACTCCAAACTCTGGGGTAGAGTCGAAGGAGGAACTGCAATGGGGTGTGGACTAATAGTCGTCTGTTGAGACGGACTATGTAGCATCTGGGCCAGTGCCTGTGATTTTAATAATCTACTGACCACTCTCTCTAAATCATGGTCAGAAAGCCTGGATGACCTGGATGATCCGATGGTTCCGTTCCGAGAGGAGATGCCGGAGCCGAGAGTATCGGTTCCAAGGAAGGGGACCTAGACCTCTTCCTCGAAGGAACCATCGGAGCCGTCGAAACCATGGAAGCTGTCGGTGCCGACAACTTTTCGGCACCGACAGAAAGTTTCGATGCATCGGCTCTGGCCGGAGCCGATACAGACATAAAAGTAAGGGTGTCGGAGCCGGTCGGCGCCGACACCGAAGCCTAAGCCACATGGTGATCGGAACCGATCGGAGCCGACACCGAAGTGGCCGAACCAGAATCGGCACCGAAGGTTTGTGCAAACCAGAATCGGCTCCAGCCGGAGCCGATCTCGACTCTGAAAGAGTTGGAGCCGAGGCCGCAGGCTTGGACACAGAAGCCTGGGCCTTGGAAGACTTAGAAGTCTTAGATGGAGCCGACTTAGCCGGAGAGTCCTCCGGCTTAAGTAGGCCCCTCAAAATAAGCTTATTTCTCCTTTCCTGCAGGACTCTCTGGCTAAAAGAATGACAAATCGCACAGGAGTCCTGCAGGTGGAGAGGTCCCAGGCAGTATAAGCAAGAAGTGTGACCATCTGTCAGAGACATCTTCTGACAGCACGAGTCACACTTCTTAAAGCCTGAGACTCTTTCCTTAGACATGGTGTAAAAAACACACACACACAACACCTGTCCAAGAAAAATTACAATCCCAAAAATGAGAAAAAAACTATTCTCTCACAAACACACACACACCCTAACAAGGGGGGGGGATGGGATGGGAGAAGGCCTGACTAAAAACTTTAAAGGAGAGAGGGAATTTTAGTCAGAAAAGGACTAAAACTAGTCTAAAACTATTAAATTTAAGTGTAAAATTAACTTTAAACTGAAAAAGGGGCAAAAGCAGTAGTGTATAAATCACTTACCAGGAGCTGGTAAAAGGAGGACCTCATCAGCGAAGCGGCAAACGAGATCTGGGTACTTACCGCCTTGCATCATGGGATATGGGGCTGCCTCGAGCTGGTAAAAGTGACTCTCGAGCTTAGCAAGTGCCGAGTCGGAGCCGAGGATCGGCTCCGAACCCATCAAGCAAGAATGAAGGCGAGATTGACAACTTAACATCGTATATATATATATATATATATATTTATATACACATATACGTATATACATATATATATATATATATATATATATATATATATATACACACACACACACACACACACACAAAGATACAATACAAATATCTATAGATACACACATATATATATATATATATATATATATATATATATATACACACACATACTCATACAACAGGTATTGAAATAGACACATACACACAAAACATATATATATGTCATTGTAGATATACACATGTACATAAATAGGTTACTTTACAGCAATTAGGGGTAACATATTTACAGCCCGGGCATATGTGACTGGGAAGTCCAATAAATAAACGTTGTAACCCCCACACTGCCCAGCTAGGCTGGTCAGACATACAGACAGGCAATAAAGATAAATACACTGCTGCTGTCCAAAACATCGGAAGGAAAGTACCAGTGGGAGAGATCTGCAAGGTCTACACTTTAAACATGGATAATGGTGTCCCTTGCGGGACCCCAAAAATTCACTGTATGTGTGAACCCGTTGTCATCGATGCGAGCAGGATGTAGGTGTACATGGCACAGTAGGTTGTGCAAGTGTGATAATACATGGGTTGACAAAACGTACAACATGTGTCCCGAGACAGGGAGAGTGGGCAATGTGTAGGGGTGTGCTCATACCCCAGCTGTGCTCACAGTAAGTATTTGTCATGAGTGCTGCAGAGGGTTGCCAGGTAGGTGAACCATGGGTATGCAATAATGGGTTAAGTGTGCAGGTGCTGGTTGGCAGAGATGTAGTAGGCCCGCCCAGTGGAAGTCATTAATATTCCTATGTAGGCATAGCAGATGCCTATACTTCCCAAACCTGAAGAGCACATCTACCAGATAGTCTGTAAACCATCGGGGGAATACATAGGGACCAAATCAGTGCCGTGTACCCGATTAGCGTGGATGTCCATAATTATGAATCAGAATGTAACAAAGTCCAACTAAACACTTCCAGAAATAGTAATATTAGGTGGACAGGTGGCGGAATACAGGTAATAACAGATGACAACATGTATGAGTCATAAACAGCATGTACCTCGACAAACGTGAACGAATACATATGCTTTGTGACTGTCAATGTGTCTGGTTAATAGAACCAATCATCTAAATGTATCCCACAGGGTGTTATGCAGTGTTCCTGATACAATGTTCATTCTCCCCCATTGGTATGTGAAGTCTGCTAGTGATGGAAAGTGCATAATTTGCTGACCACCTTAGGTAGATGATAGCATAATAGATGAGGTTTACCACCCGTACGCCTTTGAGGGACACACCCGTCTGGGCAGTTGTGTCCTGCAAAATGAATGTTATGGCACATGGCCTGTGAGTTCGGGAAAGGAGGCCATATATTTTGCGTAGTTGTGTCAGAAATTAATTTGTTGTATCAGAAAAGTACAGTTTTGTACCTACCATAAATGTAGATGTCCGAGAGGTATGCATCTGCAGTCCTAACAAATGGGTTGTCCTGCCTCAGGCAGCCCTTCGGTCGGCCGGATTCCAAAGTCTGGGTCTGGCCTCGGCTGATGTCGCACTTCACCCGACATCATAGCTGCTGTCGATTGGGTATAAAGGCATCAGCCGACGCCATTTTCCTCAGTGTTTCTTGCCCCAGATGCCAGGTGCCCTCTAGGAAGGCTAAATTTGGATAAATGCAAATGATTCCAAATAGTAGAGAACAAACAAAAATAAACATGTATGTACATATATACAAACAAATACACCATAATAGATTCCCCCAGCTAGCTACAAGATGGGCAAATACCCTAGGAGTACCACAGAGGGGAAGGAGGGTGGGTAATCCTGACTGCAGATGCATACCTCTCGGACATCTACATTTATGGTCGGTACAAAACTGTACTATGTCCTTCAAGGATGCATCTGCAGTCCTAACAAATGGGTAGAATACCATAGCCAAACTGGGGGAGGAGGCACTAAGAAGATTATGGTGTAGTTAAGATCCCTTGCAAGACAGCAGTGGCAAAACCTGCTCGGGATCTGGAGTATAAAGGCAGATTATAATGCTTGGCAAATGTATGCACGGAGCTCCAAGTAGCAGCCTCTAAAATGTATTTGGTAGCCACTCCTCGTAAGAAAGCTGTAGTAGTGGCTGTAGCCCTTGTGGAATGAGGTCTGATGTTTTCTGGAGTAGTCTTTCCATGAAAGGAGTAACAAAATCTAATGCAATTTCCTATCCATTTTGAGATTGTCTGTTTTGAAATTGCTTTTCCTTCCATTCCTGTTGCATATGCTACCAGAAGCTGGTCAGTTTTTCTATTGTTCTTGGTTCTGTCCAGGTAGTAGCGCAATTGTCTGTGTACATCCAAGGTATGCAGTAGTCTTTCCCCTCTGTTCTGTGGGTTGGCAAAGAATGTTGGTAGGTGGATTGCTTGGTTCAATGATACCCTGGAGACCACCTTTGGCATAAAAGTAGGGTTAGTTCTCAAGGACACTCTATCCTGATGGAAGATAAGGAAGGGCTGTACTGCCATTAATGCCTGTAATTCAGAAACCCTTCTTGCTGAAGTGATTGCAAGCAGGAAAGCAGTTTTCCAAGATAAGAACTGTAATTCTGCTGTAGCTGCTGGTTCAAAAGGGGGAAGTGTTAACTTTTCTAGCACAAAGTTCAGGTCCCATGTAGGCAAAGGTGGCTTCCTTGGAGGCTTTACATTTTTAATTCCTCTCAGAAACTGCCTGAGTAGAGGATGAGAGAATACTGGAGGATCCATGTTATATTCTGCTGAAATTGCTGATGCATGAATCTTGATGGAGGAGTAAGACAAGCCATTGTGGAAAAGCTCTGCTAAATATTCCAGGATGTTAGCTATGTTTGCCAATGATACATTTTCTCCTTTTGCTGTACTCCAAATGAGGTATCTTCTCCATTTTGCTGAATAAGTCTTCCTTGTGGAGGGTCTGCGAGCCTCCAGGATAATGTCTTTAACCCTCTGAGATAAATTTGGGTTATTTTGTTTTATGTAAGATTCCAAGCAGCTAGCTGCAGTGTTTTCAAGTTTGGATGCAGGATCTTGAAGTTGTTCTGTGTTAGCAGCAAAGGAGCTAGGGGTAGAGGCCATGCGTGTGTCCGAGACATACTCCTCAGGAGCGGGTACCAATGCTGCCTCGGCCAATCTGGAGCTATCAGTATGATCCTTGGGTGATCTTCTTTGATCTTCAGTAGCACTTTGTGCATCAAAGGAAGAGGTGTGAATGCATATGCTGTTAGGTTTTCCCAACTGAAGGATAGGGAGTCCACCTTCCAAGCAAGTGGGTGGTATGTCCTTGTGCAGAATTTTCTCAATTGGTGGTTGTGTGGGGATGCGAACAGGTCTATTTCTGGTAGCCCCCATTTCTTTGTAATGGTTTTGAAGATGTCCGGATGCAGCAAATGACCTTGTTGAGGAAATGGTCTGAATGTCTGAATTGCCTGTTTCACTGCCAGCATCTCTTTTTGATTTATGTGTAGGTTCAGCTGGTCCTGTGTCCATAGGCCTTGTATACACTTGTCTGCCATGTGTGCCCCCCAACCGAGGTCTGAGGCATCCGTGGTAATAGTCTGGCTTGGGTGAGGTCTGTGGAAGGGCAGTCCTTTGTTCAACTGACAGGCCTGAGCCTACCACAGGAATTCTTGCTTCAGGCATGGAATTATTGGAATTTGGGTTTCTAGGCTGTGCTTGTGCTGAGACCATAAATTCCTTAGGTACCATTGTAACTTCCTCATATGTAGTCTGGCATGTGGGATCAATATTATGCAGGATGCCATGTAACCCAGGGCTTGCAGTACTTTCCTTGCTGTAAGCTGGTTCTGCGCTGTTAATGCCATGAAATAGAGAGGTAGTTGTTTTTGCTTTTCTGCTGTGAGAAATGCCATTTGATTTGATGTGTCCAGTTCTGCACCCAAGAATGTAATCCTTTGGGATGGTAACAGCCTTGACTTTTTTATGTTGACTGTGTATCCCAAGGCCTGCAATAGGTGAATAACCTTTTCCAAATCTTTTGTTAATTTGATCTTGTTGTCCGCTTGTATCAGGCAGTCATCCAGGTATGGATAAATTTGAATTCCCTGAAGCCTGCAATGAGCAATTACTGATGCCAGGCATTTCGTGAATACTCTGGGCAGTAGATAAGCCAAAAGGCAATGCTGAGAATTGATAATGCTCTGATCCTGCAAGAAATCTGAGGTATCTTCTGCAATCTGGTCGAATAGGGACGTGCAGGTATGCCTCCTTGAGATCTAGAGTCACCAGCCAAGACTCCTTGCCCAGCATGGGAAGAAGTTGCTGTAGAGTCAGCATTTTGAATTTTGGAACAATGAGATATGTGTTCAGAGCAGACAGGTCGAGAATAGGTCTCCATTGGTTTTCTTTTCTTGGCACCAGGAAAAGTCTGGAATAAAATCCTTGTCCTTGTTCCATAGCCGGTACCTTTTCTATAGCTCTCATCCTTAGTAAGTGGTTGATTTGTCCTAGAGCGTTTATTTTTTGGTTTGATGGCAGGTTTGGCATTCCTCTCTTCCTTGGCAGAGTATGGAAGTGAAACCTGTAACCTTTGTCTATTGTCTGTAAAATCCATTTGTGATGCCAGTTTACTGAAAATAAGGCTAGCTTTCCGCCTAAGGGTGCTTCCAGTTGTTCCCTGGTAGGCGGTATCAGAGCCAAGTCACTGTGACTGCCCTGTGGAAGTGGTTGTAGGTGGATTTGTGGCAGTACTTCTCTGGTTGTTAGGTTGCCACTGACGTCCCCTGTAGGCACCTCTGGATTGACCTCTGCCTCTTGAGCGCCTATTTCTGCCTCTCTGTGCTCTGGTAGTGTCTGGAAAGGACCAATTCTTCGAAGGCCAATTTCTACTAAACCTAGGAGGCTGGACCTGTAAAAAATCCTTGACTGTTTGGACAGATTTTCCTTTCTCTTCCACCTTCTTTAACACTTGCTGTGCAGGGGAGCCAAACAAACTGAGTTTCTCCATGGGAGCATCTAGGAGCTTTGACTTTACATGGTCTGGTAAGGATTGCTATTTTAACCATGCATGCCTTCTGATCACTGTACCAGTCATAGCTGATCTAAAGGAAGCCTCCAGTGCATCATAGCCACATTTTAAGGAATGATTACTGACCTTCTGGGTGTTATGTACCAAATCCTGAAGGGACTTACGGTCTATAGGTTCAGGAGAGGATAGTTTTTTATTTAGCTGTTCTAACAAAAAATCCTGATACTGAATCATGTGGAATTGACAGTTTAAGGCCCTAGCCATAAGAGTAGCAGAAGTATAAACTTTTTTACCCCATCTCTCTAATGCTCTAGATTCTCTTTCAGAGGGGAGGGTTTTTTTGGCAGTTGCTACAGCTTTAGGGCCCTGAGAAATAGTTTCAGGGTCTGCAATAGGAGCCTTATACAAGTGGTAATGTGTGTCCGGGACCCTGTAGTATCTGTCGGGCTTAGCAGGGGCCGGGGGAAGAGAGTCAGGGGCAGTACAAGCATCATTGAATGCATCATCCACAACTGTTAGTACTGGAGGAATGGCTAAAGGCCTATGCTGTGGCAAAAGTAAAAAGGTCCTTAGCCGTTTCCTAGAATCTGAAAAATCCTGGCCTTGCCATTGAAAATGCTCCCTCATAACATGCAAGGTTTCCCCAAAAGAAAATTCCTCAGGAGGAGAGGCAGAAGGAATGGAGTCTTCTGCGTCAGAATCCTCATATGGAGAATAAGGGCCTTCTGGAGGATTTGAGTTTTCTGAATCATCAGAGGAGTAATCCGTAGTAACTGGTTCAGGTGGCTCTGCTCTAGGCCTCTTCTCTGGAGGGGGATGAGAGGCCCTGTCAGGATGAGGTTGGGATCCCCTGATCAAAGAAATGAGATCCTCTGCCAGGCTGAGCATTTGGGAACTAGAGCTAGGCCTGTGCGAGGGGGTTTTAGTAGGCAAGGCCTTAGAAGATTTAGCTGCTTTAGCCCTAGAGAAAGCCTTGATAGACATGGATGCAGGGGGCCTAGCAGCTCCACGTGCAGGAGTAGGTATGTCTAAAGGAATAGTATCTGATAAATCCTGGGTGCCTGCAACAGCAGGAGAAATTTCAGTAGCAGATTCAGCCATGCTGTGTGAGGCCTCGGCTGTAGGAGTTATGCTTTCAGCCGAAGGAAGAACCGTGGACTCGGTTTCAGCCGAAACCGAGACACTCGCGGTTGGCTTAACCGTGGTTTCGGCCGAAACCGCGGACCGCGAGTGTCGGTCCTTTTCCTTACGTTTTTTAGCTATTTGTGAAGTCGGAGTCTCCGACGGCATTTTGTAAGCAAAAGCGGGACCAAAAAACTCCTCCGCAAACTCCGACCGACGTCTAAGTGTCCGTCGGTTGAAGGAAGCACAGGCTAGACAAGCTGCTACGTCGTGGTCTGGGCCTAAGCAAGGAAGGCAGTAAGAGTGGAAATCCTTATGAGGTATTTGTTTCCCACAAGTTAAACAATTATTTACCTTTTCTGACATCGGCTGAGGCAAGAAAGAGTCCCCAACGGGGTACTTAGCTTTTTAGAAGTCTTCGGTAGTAGAAATCTCTGGATCTGACCGACCGGCACTTGCGAACAGCTTCTGCTTCGGGCACCGCGCGGCAAGAAAGACTGGGGAAAATGGCGTCGGCTGATGCCTTTATACCAAATCGACAGCAGCTATGACATCGGGTGATGTGCGACATCAGCCGAGGCCAGACCCAGACTTTGGAATCTGGCCGACCGAAGGGCTGCCTGAGGCAGGACAACCCATTTGTTAGGACTGCAGATGCATCCTTGAAGGACATCAGCTACATATAATAGAAAACAGTATTAGCAATTATAATGCTACAAGAATAACCTTAACGTATGCAAACCGTTGAAGTAGTCGGTTTACTACTGGCTGTGGGTATGTGTTGCCTTGACACATGTGATAGCTCTACATATAGGATCTATAGGGCCGCCACCATTCTGAATGGCCAAAGTGGGACCTGCTCTGTAGAAATGTCAGATGTACCAGGGCAGAACATACCTACAGCCATGCATAGTACAGAAATATACATATCAGCACAAATCAAAGCGTAGTCTAACAGCAGTAAAGTTGCTTATGCTACTGCATATAACATATCAACATGTCAGGCATACAAGATCTGTTAGTGCTACCTACGGAAGATCCTTGTGGCATGGAACGGGTTTCAGCCTTAGGTCATGATTGTTTGCCATGTGGTCAAAGATTTATGTCAGCCAGTGTCGGAGTGTCACAACCATTGAATTGTACTCCACTACACCCTGTTAATAACTCTATGGACGGCGAGAGTCGCATTAACGGAGTAGATACATTGCTGAATCCAGGTCCTACTCCTGCAATACATGCGAAACCTTTACTAACGGAGGTGGTGCAGTCTTGTAACTCTGTTTCTACTGCAGGTAACCACTTTAACTTTAACAGCTGGTTGTCTAACAGCTCGTTTTTTTGTTGCAATAACGATAAAATACAATTACACAATGTGAACGACAGTAATGAAACATCTACAATTTCTTCCAACCTTGGGGAACTTGATAAATTATTGGTTAAATTAAAGAAGATTCAACTAGAGGTGTCTTATTTTAACGAGTGCCTCAAACATAAAGTTGTTCCCATAGGTCTTAGGCGTTGGCAATACCCTATGGGTTTAGTAGCCAATTCCGAATTTCACGTAGACATTGTGGCTCTTTTTGACCGCCAGGGACTAGAACTTATTGAATTGATGTGTAAGCACTATTCTATAACTATTGACGAACTAACTAAAACTGTTTGTGTTTTGGATGAAAAAATTAAACTGGACATTGAATTTGCTCGTTATAAATATGAGTACAACAGGATTTTCACAAGCACCGATTCATATCTTAGTAAGTTGAAGTCCAACAAAGTTAAAAAGTTGGAAAGAGACTTGAAAGCTTATAATGATGGTTTAGCATACCCTAAACCATCATTAGCTCAAACATGGCAAGGGTATAAAAAAACTGGTCAGTTTAATTCCAGCAACAACCAAAAAAGTGTGTCTGGTGATTACAATCAAGTGACTGACAATTTTCTAACTAATGATGCTTTGCAATTTGACTCAATGCAACCTTTTTCTAATAATAATCAAAATGAAGTGGTGCAGCAGAACAGCCAGTCTGGGCACTATAACTTAAGATCTAATAACCCTAATTTTTTAGGGGCAAGGCAGAAGCAACCGGCTGCGTTCACTGGTCAGAAGAGAAAAGCAAAAAACAACTGACTTTTGTTGAATCTATTTTTCTTCCTTCTGATTCAGTGGATTCTAATATTTCATTAATGGAAGTAGACAATGCAGCTGAAGTATCTGTTGTTAGTGTTGATGGCAATTTTAACAATGCTGTTGATTTTCCTGATGCTGTAGTTACTAATGAAACATTTTTTTCAATGAGTAAGAAACCTGTACTGTTATATAACATTAACGGTGACTTTACAGTATACAATTTTTCACATGTGGCTATACCACCTGACCTTATTGAATTGTTGTCTAAAGGGCACACTTATGTTCCACCCCAAAAAATTGACATTGTGAAAACTATTAAGGATTTAAAACTCTTTACCAGAAAACTTAATTTAAATTTGATTATGGGTAATTCCACCACTAGTGAATTCAATAAGTTTAGAATTTCTAGCACCTACAACCCACCTTTACATCCCCTATTAAAATTTTTTGAACAGATATGTGAATTAGATTTACGTAATTTAGAGTTGTCCAGGAATTTTCATAGAGTAGACTACCAGAGTGAGAAAGAGTGTTTTGATTTTTTAAGAATTAATGATACTAGGGTATGTAAACCTGATAAAGGTGGAGGAGGTGTGATTTTCGATAATGATGATTACTCAAGCAGGATGTTAAACTTGTTAAATTCTGCTTCATATGTAGAAAGTTCCCTTTCTGAAACTAACAAAGCTTACAATTTAATTAAGAATTCTATTGAAGATATGTTCATTGAGGGGAGAATTACCCAAGACATTTACAACTACATGTCAACTTTGTATCCTAGATTTCCTTGTCTTTTTGGTTTACCCAAAATTCACAAGGACCTCGCTGACCCACCCATGAGACCCTTAGTGGACAGTAGAGGGTCTCCAACTTACGCGTGTGCTAAGGTTGTTGATTCTATTTTACAGAAATACTTTGTAAAAATTAAACAAATTTGTAAAGATTCTTGGATGTTTTTGAAAAACATTAACGATTTAGAATTCAACCCTAGATTTAACTTTCTAACGGTCGACGTGAAAGATTTATACACGTGTATTCCCCATGATACTGCGTTGGAATGGGTTAGCGAAACTTTAAAACTACATGGAAGTGCCCAAAGTGAAACAGCTTTAGTCATGGAACTTCTTGACCTTATTTTGGACAACAACTTTTTCGTGTTTGAAGGAAGTTTTTACCTTCAAGAAATTGGTGTAGCCATGGGCTCACCGTGTGGGGCCAGTGTTGCCAACATGGTTATGGCTCACTGGGAACACTTATATATATACAATAAGTGTACACTCAAGGACCGTATTATTTATTATACACGGTTCCTTGATGATATTTATATTTTATTAGATGGGGATGCAATTTGTAGTGACCAGTTGGTTGAATATTGCAATTCCACTACCCCGTTTTTGAAATTTACACACACTTTTGATGTAACATCTATTGTGTATTTAGACATATTATTAACGAAGGATGTCTCACTTAATATGTGGACAGCTTCAATCTATAGGAAAACTACTTACTGTAACTCTATGTTACATTTTAGTAGTTGCCACCCTCAACATCAAAAGTGGTCCATTGTTAAGGGCCAATTGGTTCGGGCAGCTCGCATTGTTACAATTGACAATGCTTTTCTTAGTGAGTGTAATTTCATTAAAGAAATGTTTGTTTGTCGGGGGTATCCTGAATTTTTTGTGGACGAAATTTTAGATTAAGTGGTTTTTAAACGCCAGTCACATTTCTATACTCCCATTTTGAATAATTCTTCTTTCTCCACCACTGTTTCATCGGTGATAACTCCTGGAAATGATTCTTCCAAATCCCTGTTTATTACTACTTACAACTTAAATAGTAGTGGTTGTTTTAAAATTCTGTTAAAGAATTGGGGCATTCTTAAAGGTGACAGTAGAGTATTTTCAAGTGTGGGTGACCGCCCTGTTGTGGTTTACAGAAGGGGTAAGAATCTGAAAGCTTACTGTGAGACCAACAAAGTTAGTTTAGTAAAAACACCAGGAATGTATAAATGCCAATCTTGTAACTACTGTACCCACATTTTTGAATCTAACAGATTTTTTGTAGACAACCGTCAATATTGCTTAAAGTTGAGAAACAACTGTAACTCAACTATGGTTGTGTACCTTGCTTTATGCCAGTCTTGTCCTGCTTTTTATGTAGGCAAGACTGAAAGGAGATTACGTAATCGTATATATGAGCATTTATACGCAATTAAGAAACTAAAACTTGAAAATGCATTAGCTAAACATGTTTTCCAGTTTCCTAACCACTTTTTCAAGTTTATTGTGATTGACCAAGTTAACACTAAATTACGTGGGGGGCCAACAGAACTCAGACTGGAAGAATTAGAATTAACCTGGCAAATTAGATTGAATGCTTATACTCAGCCTGGGTTAAATGACGGATGCACTATTAGTAGTATGTTGAAACTTAAAAGTTTAGTTTGTTAAAAATTTTTTTTTTTTTTTTTTACAGTATTCCTTTTTATATTTTTATATTATCTTAAATTAGGGTATTATTAAAGAGTGAGGGTCTTAGTATATGCATAGGGTTAATAAACACAGACTCTGTATAGTTGTTTAACACACGTACATACATATATACTGTTTTTATAAATATTTTTGACAGTTGACTAGTTTGTAGTATTTAATGTTTTATGTTGTGTTTTTAAATGGGCGTCATCTTATGTTTCAAAGTATTTGATTGGTTAATTGTAAGCATTTATTTGTATTTAACTGGCATATTTTATTGTGGTAATTGTCTGAAGAAGTTTGTGTTTTACATAAACGAAAAGCGCTTAACCTTTTTTATTGTTCGTGTCTTCCTTACTTCTTGCTCAGTGTTCTGTTATACAAGATCTGTAACAAGCAACCACTACAGACACGCAGAATATGAGAATGTCCCCTAATCAGGACAGTTGCAATGGCTAGAGTACTGTCACATGACATATGCCTAATGAGGGACTGTCCCATGCAAAGTGGGAAAGGTGTTACTCCTACAGTCTCCCGTCGTGCAATCTGAAAGGTGGAAAATGTACAGTAGGTATGCGGTAGCATGACTCGGCAGACAGCTGCGTTAACAAAATAATATTCACATGTCAGCATTGCAGAGTATCGGTTCCCATGTATCAGACAGATGGGAGCAGATCATATGAGGAGCACGCATATGATATGATTACGTCACTGGACAGGCCGCTGAGTCCGTACAGTTGAACGCCTGCCGTCGCCAAATGGTTAGACATACCTGATACTGTAGTCATGTAGTCCGATGTAATACGCATCACAAGGGATCACACACACCCAGCGTGAGTGACAAATGTAAGCGGAAATGTCGGTGAGCGAGCAGCTGTAAGCGTGTTTGTCTACCAGTATGCCAGTAGTGCACTGTCAAAGAAATGTGGAATCTAAACGGGTATAAGGTGCTGTAACCAGAGGTCAGCAGTGCTTAACACTGTGCAAACCCACACACAATTGCTCCCACCTGCTGGAATGTGCCTTACCCAGTCCGTATCCAAAGGCGTCGGTCTGTCCGCAAACAAAGAACTGTCCTATTCACATGTTGGTAGCAGTACCCTGCGCACATAGCTCATGTTAATTAACAATAGACCATGGCATATGTGCAGACAATAGACCACACAAACACCATACAGTACAGTCATCCAACAGTATAGCAATGTACTGGTAGATATGTCTGGACCACTGGTATATGCATGTCTGGCCGTCCTGTGTTTCAGTGTGTGAGCATGCCCAGTATGACTGTTACGCATGTTGTTGATCGACATTACCGTCATACCATCATGTGTGTAAGCATGCCAAGTATGGTCAACTGTATCGCATGTGTCACATGTCCAGATAGTCAGTACTGTGTTGCCGACCCCTCCGTTCTACACAGACAGGTGTCATGCTGTGTCTGCAGGGTAGCTAATGGTCATGTGGCATTGACAGTTGCTACATGTCTGCATAGCGTGGGGGGACATCCAACCGCATCCACAGTCCTACACAGCACCGTGGGTGGTGCACATGACTCTCACATGTGTAGGTTGGGCGGGGGGGCACAGCTGACAGTTGTACACATCTGCTGCTACTGTACTGGTATGTCAGGTACTCCATGTCAGTGTGTGGACCTACCTAAATTGCTGGTTGGAGGGATACCAGTGTATGTCAGATCCCAGCTTTAAATACCAGCATAGTAGTGTTGGACGTCCTAGCTTTCACAACCTACATCAAACTGCCTGGCCTGCTGTAGCCTGTGTATGTCTTTGGGGGTTGGGTCATTCATTGGGCATATCCATAGGCCATTGTATATCATTTGTCTGTATTGGTCCACACCTGTCCAGCTGCATGGAACGTGTGTGGGCTGCATGGACACACATGATGTTCAGCCCATAATCTGCAGTGGGTTAGGACACCCTGTGTACTACTGGCTACCACTGGACCCTCGTATGTGCTACAGATGTCATGGTGCCACTATGGACGTGTACTGTCTGCTGCCCTAACAGTCGGCCACCAAAGTCTGTTGTATGCTCACATACATACCATAGTAATGGGTAAATACACATTCTAATACAACTGCCAATTGTTAGGTCGATAGATGTACCCTGGGGGTGTTCTGGACCTGAGGATGGTGCTGGAAGGCTGCCTATGTTGGATGCACACAGTGCACCTCCTATACATGGCCAAGCACAGGTGGTGTCATGTTTGGCATCCATTGTACTGTGTGCGGGTCAAAGAGGGGAAATCTGTGGGTACCTACTGTGTCAGTGCATATGCCTTGTGTTGCCTCTTTGCCAAGGGCAGGTCATACTGTGCATGGCCTTTCGCCGACTGGACCCTGCTCAGGTAGTTCCATCGCCAAGTCACACTGTGCCTGTACAGGCCTTGGCAGTGGTGTTGGGCCATGTGGCCCTGCCCCATGCTGTTCCTGCTGCAACTGTTACTGCAGGATCAGATTGTGTAGCATAGCAAATACCATAACAAATTGTGTGCATGTAACTAGTGACTACTGCAGGGCTCCACCGGATGTGTCTGGATACCAGGACCGTGACCTAAGCATCCCAAACACATGCTCAATTATATGTCTTGCCTGTGCATCTGCCTCATTATGGTGTGAGTGTTCAGGTGTGTGTGCATTGCTGATGGGTGTCATCAGCTACGACACCAGTGGTTACCCAGCATCCTCCACTAGGAGACTGTAAGGGATGTCCATATTGGCAAAGGTGTGGTACAGCTGTGTCAGAAGCTATATATCGGAATCATCATAGCTTCCAGGGCAGACAGCACACACATTCAATCTAATGCCCTGGCCATCGCATATGGCCTAGCTGTTGGAGGGTATGCCCCTGCAGTGACTGTAGGCCCTACCCCGCTCACCAGGTGGTGTTTTGATGTGTACGTGTGTGCAGGCTATAGCACCCAGTACCCCAGGGTAGTCATCCATGTGGTTGAAGAGATGCATATTGCTGGTCTACTACTCACGTGTGTTGAGGACATGTACGTGCTCACTAGCATGTGTTGACATGGCGTCTGTGAACTGGTGCAATACTCTGGATGCAGATGCCTGTGAGATCCCCATGATATCCCCAGTTGTGCTGTGTGAGGTACCTGTAGCTAGTATTCCTAGGCCAACACATACTGTGATGGGTTTCCCTCGGCCTGTTTGATGTGTCAGGTGTGGCAGGCACAGGTCAACAAGCCGCTGTAGGAGGTCTCTGTTCACCCCATAGTGCTCCATCTTCCCCAGCTCATGTAACTCCTGGTAAGTCACCCTGGGTCTATAAAGTCTTATGTCACCCCAGTAAGGGTTGTTCGGCAGCATACACATCCTTACTGTCCTCAGCCTCCTGCACATGTTGGTCTATGCTGCCTGCTGTAGCCCTTCTCATTTGGTTGGACTATGTTGTGAAATGTCCCCACAGGTATACACCGGTGGTGTAGAGTGTGGAAGAAACCTGTGTGTATGCTGCTTGCTCACATTACCGTACTGTTCAGGTGCGGGATGGCCATGTCATCTGCTGATTGTGCTGATCATCACCTGTTTGTGCAGCCTGTACACCCTGACTACCCCACTACTGCTTTTGTCCCTCCCAATGTCACCAGGCAGGTATAGACACACCCCTAGCTTAGGCGTGCTAAGGCAGGAGCACTCCCGAGGCACAGTTCTGCAATGTACGTACAGTATGCCTGACCCCCCCCTCCCACACTGTCAACTATATTCGAGCCCTGCACCCGGCTAACTACACACATACACTCCAGGGATCTGCATCACACCCTGGGGCTAAATGGGATACACTATTGTCAACTTCATCTGCATAGTATAGTCTTCTAATGAATAGTTATATGACCCATACCGAACCTGCAAATTAATAACCACTGCTTAGTGTCACTCAGATCCGTACACAACTGGTAACAGGTGCCTTACTATCACCATATTTGATGTCCCATGGTCTTCCCAGAAACAAAATAACCAGTGTCTACACGACTACAACCTGGGTCCCTGCACACAACAGACGATGTGCAGTAACACTACGCCATGGCAAATATACATACATCCGAGGTTATCACGTACAGATCATCCGGCACAAACATTCAACAGTGTTGATGTCCCCAGACATATATGTTTATATCTATGTCTATCTGTCTATATCTACATATATCATATATAGTATATGTATACGCATATATATATATATATATATATATATATATATATATATGTGTACATACATACATACACACATATACATGTACACACATATGTAGATTTTGCATTTATATCACAACAGAGGACCACATGACAGCAAAGACAGAAATGAAAAAGAAACTACATGTGTCACCTGCATCATGTAGTGTTGTTACTATCAAGGCATGCGTGTTTTGTTGCATCACACGGGTCAGACTGTATTAAGGGTAAGAGTAGGGCTGCTGACATTTACTCACCAAACCTACTGGCGAATGTATGTGTTGACAACCCAGTGTCTCGGCAGAATATGCGGGCTGTGGACACTATATAGGTCAGCAACAAAACACACTGAGCACATTCTGCAGCTAGCCACCCACAGATACCAACACAAAGGGTATAACTGCCAAACACACACCTGCCATGCCTTGCATTCGAGCACCTACCTGTCTAGTCTACCACACTACAGCATTACGCAGTAACAGAACGCGCTACCGAGTTTCAGCATCGCAGCACTCCCAGAGGCATACTTCTGGGTGGGTGACATCATCAGCAAAGGCAAAGATACCGATAGGGAGTGTACGGAGAGTGCGCTGTCTAAAAAAATCATTCTGTTCCCAGGCAGCTGGAAACACACACACACACACACACACACACACACACACACACACACACACACACACACACACACACACACACGCAGCAGGGCTGGGAGTCGAACATACACCTAACTACCTTATCACACTACAGCATTACGCAGTTACAGAATGCCCTACCGAGATTACTGGAACACAGCACTCCCAATGGCATACTTCTAGGTGGATGACATCATCAGCAAAGGCAAAGACGCCGATAGGGAATGTATGGAGAGTGAGCAGTCTAAAAGCATTACTCTGTCCCCAGGCAGCTGGAAACACATCCACTTGGCAGGGCTGGGAGTCAAACATACACCTAACTACCTTATCACACTACAGCATTACACAGTTACAGAACACGCTACCAAGATTACTGAACACAGCACTCCCTGAGGCATACTTCTAGGTGGATGACATCATCAACAAAGGCAAAGACGCCGATAGGGAATGTATGGAGAGTGAGCAGTCTAAAAGCATTACTCTGTCCCCAGGCAGCTGGAAACACACAGACACACACACACACTTAGCAGGGCTGGGAGTCGAACATACACCTAACTACCTTATCACACTACAGCATTTCGAAGTTACAGAAAGCGCTACCGAGATTACTGGAACACAGCACTCCCAGAGGCATACTTCTAGGTGGATGACATCATCAGCAAAGGCAAAGATGCCGATAGGGAATGTATGGAGAGTGAGCAGTCTAAAAGCATTACTCTGACCACAGGCAGCTGGAAACACACAGACACCCCCCCCCCACACAAACACACACTTAGAAGGGCTGGGAGTCGAACATACACCTAACTACCTTATCACACTACAGCATTTCACAGTTACAGAACTCGCTACTGAGATTACTAGAACACAACACTCCCAGAGGCATACTTCTAGGTGGATGACATTATCAGCAAAGGCAAAGATGCTGATAGAGAATGTATGGAGAGTGAGCAGTCTAAAAGCATATTACTGTCCTAAGGTAGACGGAGACAAACACATGGCAGTGGTGCGAGCAGGACAACTGCCTATCTACGGAACACTATTACAACACTACACAGATTCGAGATGTGCCACAGACAGTACACCCTTCAAGACAGTCAACCAGTGTGTTCAATGTAGGAATCCATCCTGACGTGGGGTATGGACATCTGTTGCCTGGATGACCACTATCGCTATACAGGATTTCAATGGTCATGCCCATACACAGAGGCACATAACAGACACAAGGTGCCACTGGGCATGCTCACACAGTAGCACACGGCCGTTTGGAATGTACTGCGTGTCCATCTACACAATGTCATACTGGGCATGCTCACACACTTAGTAGTAGTAAAGGGCTGTCTTGTATGCACACGGATTCTAAACACGGAAGGGCACAGTGTGTCGATAGTGAACGTTGTTAGCACGAATGCTGCACTACATATATCTGACACCGGTCATCAGTGCTAGATGTGTAGCTTTCGTAATCACAGCTGACAATCCAGATCCAACAATGGGGAATACGGACATCTCTGCAGTGAGTAACACATGGCATATGGCACAGTTGTGCACAATAGCACTACCACTGTATACCTCAGATACAGACATGTGGGCCATAAGACCATGACAGATCGCTCCAGGTGTTACTGTCCCCACGTACATGAAGGCCACTCACATGTACTGACCAGTACCCACTCAAGAGCCATCACAGATGTCTCAGGTGCAGATCACAGTGGTAAATACCACATTCTACTATGTAGCCCTCAGACATCACCATGTCCTTGGACCAGCAACACACATCCATACATTACTTCAACACCATGTTATTCATGACCAGTGGACTGTACATAGCTCTACAGCAACTGTGCAGACTACACATGTACTGACAGGGTTCCATCATGTGCTATGCAATGCAATGACACCACTGTTCATAACCAGGTCAGCTCTACACATAACAGGGGCCCTGGGTCTTACACAGCTGTAACAGATGACTGTCGCTGTACACCAAAAAACACTCATGTTTGGATACGACATACATGTAATTGCCGTGGATATGTACATTGCCCAAACACACACAACACATATGTACATAGCATAGCTTTTTCTGTCCTCTGTGCAAACAAGTGGCTACAGCAATCACACGCATGCACATGGAAGGAAGGTCCATGGCTGTTGAATGCTAACAGTACATAAGGTAACAATGTTGACTGAAGTAACATTCCCTCTGTACTAGCTACCCATGACAACCATCATATCATACAACAGTCCCTGTGTCATGTATGTCATCACACATGCCCACCAATTGCAATGCATACAAACATGGCTACATGACCGGAATGTAGGACCAACACACATATACATGTAGTGGTGTGCATTCAGCTATCATGCATGTGCAGTAGCTGATGTATGCCGTTCATCTATGTCTAACTACAACATGCAGTTGCAATGCAGCCCCGTCACTGACACTTGTATATGGTGAAATACTGACAGTACGGTAGGATGTACATCATATATGGATGGATTTGTGTACATAAAGTGGTGGTCCACCTTTGCAGATGCATGTTTGCTGAAGACAGCTCACAGGTGTGTCACAAGCTGTCCTACCATGACATGTGCAAACAGTACGCTATGTTACTGTTACTTGAAGGTGAAGACATGCAACCTACACAGCGGTCAGGGTGTTACTGATTGTAAATCACTTGACACCTGTAACACTTACATCCTCCCATGTGCATATAGCAGCACAATTGCCGAAGGTAGTGTGGGTACACATAATGCGGCCAATACTGCTGCATGTCTTTCAGACGTATCATCATATAGCAGGTGTATGATTCACAGTACTGCCATGTGTGTTTGCTTGTGTGACCATATATGCCATGTATGGTGGGGAATACATCCCAATTGTTACACACCCCTGTACACTGTTGTAGAGATCTGTACATACTGCAGTGTAGAAAGCAAGATGTAGGCAGGGGTGGTGTGTGTATCATAAACATGTCAGCTATCTGTATGTGAATGACATTTGTGGACTCCACAGGGTGTGTGTGTGTGTGTGTGTGTGTGTGTGTGTGTGTGTGTGTGTGTGTATGTGTATTTATGTATGTATGGCTGTCTGGTGCATGGAGTGAGGGTGTATGCTACCATACAGAACACACAGGATCCCTAACCCCTCATGGTAATGCAGTCTACTACCCTGTTGATGCCATCGGTCTCAGCCTTACGGGCTACCTGTACATGTTCATTCTCTGTGTCGCGCCATGTGGGTGCACAGTACTGTGAAGGTGATTACGACATAGCCAGGGGTCCTCACCTCAACACTATCGAGTGTGCGTTATAGTGTCTTTGACCCCGTGTTTCTGTGTATGTCTGTGTGTGTTCTCATCCTGTAATGTGACAGTGTATTATTGCTACACAGTGCGGCCTCATGCTATCAACTGGCCTCTAACATTGACATCAGCCAGACCGCTGTGTAAACCCCCCGCACCATGTCACTATACGTGTGATGTGACCCGGTATGGATGTCACGTCTCTAGCCACTTTAGCCTATTAAACAGCTCACATGTTTCTGGATCAGTAGATGTGTGGACATCTGTGGAATAGTAGCCTTTCTAACAGTGAAGATGAGGCTACGTATAGCATGCTGGTATTGTCATACATGCCTGTAAGTACTCCACATTTACACATGGGAAACTGCAAACACTGCTACTTACTGGCACATGCAATTAGACCTTAAGGAGGGAAGAAGGGTATCATTACCAACATGCTGTTATTGTTGTTACCAAGACACATACTGTGAACATACAACAATGCACTCTAACTGCAAACACTGAAACATAATGGCACATGCAATTAGACCTTAAGGAGGAAGCAGGGCATAATTACCAACATGCTGTTACTGTTGTTACCAAGACACATACTGTGAACATATAACAATGCATTCTAAACCTGTACTACATGGTATGTCTGGTGCATGTCAACAGTACACAACAAATGTAACATCCACTTATCTCACTATTCTGTTCACCCTGTGCATCAGACCATATGAGCATGTCCCTGCACCAATGGTGTGGATGACAGGGATGCGGCACAGGCATCATTATATGCACAGGGTGATAATGTTTGCCAGGGGCATAGGCTGCACCAGTGGATGACATCATGTGCGTGGGTTAGGGCCGGTGATCTGATTGGTTGTTATGCATGTGGGTGTTGTGTTGCCCTACAGATGTTTCTACTGTGTGTGTGTGTATGTGTGCACACAGTTCTGCCATGTGTCCGGCTTACACAGGGCTATTATTGACAGCTCCAGATTGTACAGACCAGGATGTACAGCTCACTGTGTCCGGCCATGCCCACGTGACCTGTGCCTGCCAGGGGTTGCACGGGCCCTACCAGGCAGAGGTACAGATTGGCTACTGTCCGATGACACATGTCCACTGGAACCGTGCTCCTGCTGGTAGCATCCAGGGCCACATCCACGTGGCCTGCTGTGCCCTGGTGTGGACAGCACAGCACCAGCTGCACTCCTACTGCTACCAGCACTGTGGGAGGGGGCATGTGAGGTAGCTCATTCACGTTGACCTGCACCAGGTGGTGTAGCTGGCCTACATCCACGTGGCCTATGCCTCACTCCTACCAGATGTTCCAGCACAGACAGCTCATGCTTGCGGATTGCCATGCCACGGTCAAGGATTCCAACCATGTCACCCAATCGCCTGTCCAGAACATCAACAATCTGCTGTTGAGGATTTGCCAATGCCTGGATGTTGTCATTTAAAGAACGGATAGCAGCCCTCTAAAGCCTCTGCCCTTCTCTGTTCTGCCATTCAGCACATGCCTGTGCCGCCATTACAGTCTGAAACATGCGTCTGGTGACACCAGCTGCTGCGCTGTGTCCTGCAGGTGCATGTCTGCCAGAGGTCCTCCTACAAGCAGCACTGGCCACATGCCTGTGTGGCACATCTGCAGTCATTACACTGACACCATGGTGTGAAGACATACCTTCTGTAGCCACCACACGTTCCTGTTCCAAGCTAACACATGCTGACTGTCCTTCCTCTATAGCCACTGGTGATGGGGTATGTGTTGGCATGAAAACTGTGTGTGGGGAAGAGAGGGACATAGCTGGGATGGCAACCATTGCACAGATTCAGCCCCTGACAACCCTGCCTGTACCTCATGCATATGTTCATCACTGCTAGAATCTGTGGGGACACTAACATCAGATGGACCGCAGGATGGTAATGCACCTACATCACCTGTGAATGCAAAGAAAGACTGTACATTACAACAGACACACAGACAGACACATGGGCACACAGACGGACACACATACAGACACACAGACAGACAGACCCACAGACAGACAGACACAGACACACAGACAGACCATGCATGTGATTTGACAGATGGCATGCAGCATGCATGTGATACAGCAGACGGCATGCAGCTCAGACATTAATAGTGTTAGTTAGCATACATCCCTGGGTTGCACACAACAGCAAGCAGGTGCCATATCAGAAGCTATGCAGTTCACACAATCATGGTAGTAGGCATGCATCCCTGTGATACACCATGTGGACCAGCATAGGGTAACAGTACACATGGCTGATGTGACCTTGACATTAACATGAAGTATGACATGTAATCTGCTGACGTGTGCATTGACATGCATACATGTCTGACACAATGGTGTCCTGACACATGTACAGCAGTGTAATGGGTATCACATTGCAGTGTTGCCTGTATGCCCTACAAATAGAATGCACTTTTAGCAGATGTGCATAAGCATTGAAAGGTAGTATGAGTCATCTACATTGCTATACAGTGTGAAGTACAGACACTGTGCCATTGCATGGCATCATGAGGCATCTATATTGTTATACAGTGTGGAATACACACACAGTGCATAGCCATGACTGTGTGCATACACATTACATAACTACTGAGGATTGTGACCCACGTCGCTGAGGTGTATACATACTAAACCATGCTGTGTCATGTGACAGGTCATTGGAAGACCTACAGGTGACACCCTTGCACAACTACTAAAATGTCTTAGCTGCCTGGCAACCATGTCCACACATGGCAGACTTGTCAATACACCATGTCCCACACGACATTTATGTACCACACACACGAGGTACACGGCTGACAGTGATGTCCAACAGCAGCAAGGGAAATGTACGGTATCTGTGGCCTGATGTGGTGTCTATGTCTGTGGAAGCTGTACAGGTGACGACTGTCATGTTATGACACAGTCATGATGTTCAACACATCTTACATGGTCGAATTAAGTGACACCTCCACAAGCTGTGCACAGGTGTTTAGGATGTCCAGTGTTCCACATCAACTATATAACCATTCAACAAAGGCTATAGTTGGACCATGTGTGGACAATGTGCAACAGGGTGTATAAACATCACATCTACTGTGTGTTGCTACATGTCTCTGGCCATCCTCCATGGCCATGTGTGAACATGTGTTGGCCAAATGTTTGTGATGGCCATCTGTCTCACATGTCTGTATTGTCCCATATGACATACACCCATACATGTCAGATACATCACTGTCCACAGGGTTATGCAGACAAAGGGTTGTATGTTTGGAATGTGGGGTATGTATTATGAGATAGTGAGACAATCTTGCAGCCGGAACACTACATGTCTGGGACATGTCGGATGGCACATCACAATGTGTGCACCCATTGCAGAGGCATATTACACAATGGTGAATCCTGTGGGCTGCTCATATCCCAGCTCACTTTGTGGTACTGTTTGCGTACCACACATGTGTTGTTCCAATGTATAGTACATATGCCTACATTGAACAACGCCTCCACCGTTGTATGCACAGCTGTCCACACATCTAGCAATGACAGATACTGTGGTTTCATGTCGGTGTTTCATTTAGTTTGTATATATTGCACATGGGTATCCAGTGTGATTGATGACAGATGCGACCTGTATATCGGGACTGGACCATACATTATGTGTACATGTGTTAACTGGACACATGGCGAATAGATCTATGCATTAACATGCCCGATACTGATAACTGTCTCACCTGCAATGGACTGATGTCTGTGCGGCACGCCAGAGGTACCTGTATAGGGGTGACAGAGCGGTTTGAACATTATCCATGACTGTATGACAGCTACAGGGTGCGCTGTGCATGTTAACACATTCGTCTGTACAATAGCATATAGTATGCACATGTGTGCATACACAGGGTAGCATACTATAGTATGCGGCATGTGTGCAAACATGCCTTGCATATGATGTTACATTACATATTGTACAGTGACACATGCAACTAAATGTGATATAATAGCCATATGTGCAGTAGTGACTTACCAGGCAACTCCAGGCTTAGTGGTTGGGAGACACCTACCTCCACGACGGCAGCTAGTGTTTGTGGATGCTATTCTGAGGATGTCCCCAGGCTGGCCAGTAGCTCCTCAGTGGGTGTGAGTGGGGGCTGGGTTGGTGGCCCACCACCTGTTCCACCTTGTTCCCTGGCGATTGCATTGGCATGCTGTTTTGCATGTCGTATCAGGTCCATGCAGTGTCTGCGCACCTGCTGGTAGGTGCAGTTATGGCCACCCACATCATTAACCCTCCTGTGAAGTTCCTGCCACAGGTCGTCATGCTGCTGGGCATGCTGTGGCACATGGCTGAACAACACCTCATAGTTATCATGGAGGTACGGTATGAGGGCATCATCCTCCAGACGGCTATACGCTGGCAGGCGTGAACGAGGCATTATCTGGAAGACATAATGATGGAGACAGGTCACAATATCACAGAGATGTACATAGATACAGCTGCACATACATTTGTATTAAATCTATTACATATGAACAGTTATCTTTGCAAATCGTCATGACACTGACACGACTGACATGTTTGTGTCACACACATGTAACACCCATTGTGCATTGGATATCATCACCATATATGTGTGTCACCTCATTACATTGCTCATACTACATGTGAATGCTGTCTTGATGTGGGCATGTCTGTTTGCCTGTACTGGTGTTCTTACCTATCAGCACATGCCTGGATGTGTCCACTGTAATGCTGTTGACCTTGATGCTGTGTATATGTCACATATCAACACATACACTGCCTTAACCGACATGAGCAGTGACAATGCAGACATGCGCAAGGAAACCTTTACATGCATGTGTTTTGCCATATACATCTACACGGCACTGTACAGCAGTTCAACATCCTGCCACGTATCGCCCGTTTTGCACATGTGATACACATGGGACAATGGCTAGCCGGACATTATTCGCAGGGATGGTTATCAACTATAGCATGTATGGGCAAGGTTTTCTAGCTGTATCCGACAGCCATTTTGCCACCGCCAGGTGCATCAGTGCCCCATTACTGATCCAGACAGTTAATGATACATCTACCATGCGGTCATCGTACCATATATGACAGAGAGGACATGTGCAGCTTTGATGGACAGGGTTGTATGGTATGGCAGGAGTATGTAACATGTATGGCACAGGGATCTGTCCATCATGTGGCGATCCTTGTAGTAGGACGGTGGCTGTCCATGACGTATGTCTTTCAGATCAGGATATGTACGTGTAGTATGTCCAGCATCACAGTGTAGCAAATGTCTTTATGCAAGGTAGCCAGCATGCTGCATAGTGGAGGTGAGGATTGTGAAGGCTGGTATCGCCCATCCACGCATGGCCAATACCCCTTAAAGGTGATATGTGATCTGATATTGGTCACCCGAGTGCTGAGTATGCCTGTCCAATGATCCATGATCTCCATGCTCATGGATGTTAGGCCTGGAGACATCACCAGCTCAGGGAGGTGAACTGCACAGCACCATCCCTTACACACAATGTCCATAATGTTGACCGCTGCCTAGGTGGTAGTTAATGGGTATGGGGTTATTCACCTAGCTGTGACAATGCTATTAGTAGCTGTCAGATTGTGCACATATGTCACGCACCTCACCCATAAAGCCCTTTCTGTATGTTGTCCACAACACTGAGACAGCTATTGCTCTTAGGTATGGGCTACAATAAGGGGGGAGTACAAAACTTTAAACCTGTTTTACTGTAGCTGCCACTGGTGTGATATGCAGATGTCACTCAGACACCTTTTGTAGTGTTGCTTCTGTCAACAGGCCACTGGTAGAACACTCCTGTGACATACAAAGGTACACCTAGTATACTCAGTGTAGCTGGAACACAGTATGGGTGATGATGTCCTATGACCTGTCACAGGTATGCTATGCAGTGTGAAATCATCCGTACTGTCATCTACATCTGTACTGCTAACATCTACGTTGATAAAGGTTCATAGACTTGCAGACCATACTCAGCAGTGTAATAGTGCAGTGACTCCAGTTATGACTGGTGTTTCCACTTGTGGGTTGCAGTGGGTTTATATTATCCAACACCCTATCTGTATTGCATATTCATGCTCAGCACTTGTTCAGAACATGTAAGCACTTCATGAGCTGCTAATTACTATAACACTCATTCCAACTCATTTCATACAAGTACACTGTCTGCCCTTACATTTCCAGCTTGCTTACAGTACAACAGCTGTTGTACACACGTACCTCACATATCTTGTGAGACATGGTTGAATATACAGGCATGTCCAAGTGTCATTTACCAGTGTTATTGCCTGTCAATATGATGAATATGGCAAACATGAGGCAATAGAGCAATTGCCTCATGTACACAGTCAATGCTCACCTCCCAACATACGACACTACAGCCTGTGGGAGATGCACATATGTAGCCATGCTGGGGGTAATACTCTCACCAACCCAGACTGAAACTGACATTCATGTGGGGACGTTAAACATTTGCAACACACCACACTCATCACATAGTCTCATTAGCTCTCCACCAGCACAGGCCACACATAGTATGACTACAACATTTGCAGAACCTCTCCATACTCTCTGTGTAGGCAACAGAGGCAGCCCTCATCACCAAACGCAACACCAATTACTTATAGCCTACAGACTCATCATCAACTACTGCCAATAGGGTGTTATAACATACCCAACACACCAGTCATAGGTGACTCTGTAGGCGGTCACACTGATGTCCCACTCAGCAGGCCATAGGCCATAGTCGCTTACATCTGGCTGTCGGGTAACAGGATCTGCAACATAACCTATGCACCCATGCCACACCTCACCAGGTACAATTTGACTGTCATTCTCCATGTTAGTGTGACTGCCCTGAGATGTAACTTCCTGGACTACATGTACAGGAACATGCAATAGTTCTCCGGTCTTGTAGCCCAGAAGGTATCACCCAAGCCCTGAGAAGCATTCTGCATTCATCCAGACTGATACCAATGTACAACAACAGAATGTTTCACTTCAACATTTAATAAAAAATGAACTGGTAGTAGACTAAACAGAACTCACACCACAAGAGTTTAAAAATTTAATGGAAGTGCTTTTCGTTTGCTTTGTAAGCAAACTTCCTCAGACTGAGGTGGGGTGATTAGCATACCTGAGCTGAGGGCTGCGCAGATCTGGCGTACGCTGGTAGTGCACGTGGAATTGGATCGTACCGGAATTGCTCGGCAGCCATATTTGGCATTATATCGCCTATGCTATGCCTGCGCCTGGCAGAAGCTTCATGGATCCCGGGGAAGGTGTTTTCTTCTAAATATTCAAGCCAAATAGCCAGCATTTAGTCTAGCCTTTATCAGATGGACATCAAGATAAGATATATTATCGGTACCAAATTCGAAAGTGAAATCAAGGAAACTAGTGAGGTTGGAAATATGTTCAACAAAAGATAGGGCTTCACTATAATCCCCCTTAAAATGATGAAAATGCCATCCAAAAATCTTGTGTACCAATGTACATGCTCATAATACAGGCTACTCTTAAATAGGAATTCTTCCTTTCAAAAATCCATAACACAATTCGCAAAGCTCCCCCCACAAGGGGAGCCCATGGCTACACCGGTCTTCTGTCAGTAATAACATCCGTTAAACAGAATAAAATTATTAGGCAAAATAATGTCCAATAAATATTCAATTAGATCAATTTGATCAGCCGGTGCACCCTTCTTTAGCAAGAACTCCCTAATCTATTCAATTCCAGTGTCCTGTGGGATGACAGTATATAAATCCTTAACATCAATTGTTAAGAAATTGTAACTAGCATCAAAAGTAAGAGAGTTAAGCCCCTCAAGGAAGTCCCATGAATCACGACAAATTTGATGTATCTTGTTCAAATAATTCTTCAAGAAAGAATCTACATATTTGGCACAGCCATAAGTAATATAATTCCTCCCATCAACAATGGGTCAAAATGGAGGATTTCTCAAATTCTTGTGAATCTTTGGAGGGGCAAACTTGACAGGTGTTAAAGGTGCAGCAATATTTAAATAGTTAAAGACATTCATATCTATCCTAGATTCAATAAATAAATCATTTATATGACTTCTGATATGCTGACATGCTCCATTAAATTCATTCAAAGACACAAGAGTATAAGCATCAGATTCCAAAATTATTTCTGTCCTATTAATATAATCAAACTCATTCATAAATATAAGTCCTCCACCTTTGTCAGGTTTTAAAACTCTAACATTATTTATTTATTTATTTTTTATTTTTTTTTTTTATTTTAACATTTGTTGACCGGGAATGTCCGACTAGGTTCCACAGATCCTGTTTTCAGCGGAGGCCCGGGGAGAAATGCTCCAGAAACATGTCTTTAGAATGTGGGAGGAAACCGGAGTACCCAGAGGAAACCCACGCGAATGCAGGGAGAACATGCAAACTCCACACAGAAGGCACCCCAGCCGAGAATTGAACCAAAGAACCTCTTGCTGTGAGGCGACAGCATTAACCGCTGCACCACTGCGCCGCCCCATTAAGTGTTTTTAACAGTCTTAATGCATTTTGTTCTTCAACAGACATATTAAAACAGTCCCTATGTTTAAATGTCTTGTTAAGAACAATTCTAATGCCCAGTTCATATAGTTTTTCAAACATAGTCACAGTAGTGTTCAGTAAAGGATTAAATAAACTAGACACTCTAAAATCCTGATGTAATATTGACTGATTGCCCAATAAAACATTAAGGTTTAGTTTACGAGTAAATACCTTTAAGTCCAGTAGGGTAGCAGCTAAGTCAGCCCTCCTGGCTGAGACAAAGGAAAGGCCCTTAGATAAAACCTCAAAAAGTCCAATGGTATATCCAAATCAGTATAATTATATATTTTGAAATCACCCTTAGAGTTAGTAATGACACATAGATTAATTTCTAAAGACTTGTCTCCATCTCTAATAGAAGAAATGGACATGTTTCCTTCAACCCCGGTTATCTCTTCCATTTGTTTGATCTCTTCTGCTTCTGATTGTTTGAGGGGCCTCCCCTCTGTTTGGATTGGCCCACAGAATTACTATTCCGAAAAAACTGCTCACCTGATTGATTTGTAGTATTATTATGGTTCTGCAGTATTTCACTATGCCTAACTCCTGTAATAGGCTCACTCGGAAAGCTCGTGGATTCCTCCAAAACAGGGGAGGGTGAAATCAGATTGCATTCATTAGTGCAATTAAAAGCCCCATCAGACAAGTTGCCAATAGTAACTGAAACATTAGCAGGCAACAGGGACTCTGTTCCATTTAAATAGTCCAAGC
Source organism: Protopterus annectens (assembly GCF_019279795.1). Lineage (NCBI taxonomy): Eukaryota > Metazoa > Chordata > Ceratodontiformes > Protopteridae > Protopterus > Protopterus annectens. The sequence continues at coordinate 1,544,751,229 of NC_056744.1, read as the reverse complement.
AATCCCTTTCAAGTTTCTTGTTCTTAGTTTCTCTCAATTTACTTAGTGAATTGTTTATACTGGCACAGATACGATTATAATCAAACTTGTAAAAAAGAAAATCAGAATCCTCAGTGACAGCAGTTTCCAATAATAATAGTTCACTTTTAAGGCTATCCATGTCTCTCTTATATTGGGTGATTAATAAGTTCAGTAAGAACAAACAAAAACGAAGCAACTTTACCAACCAGGTAAAAAATGTAAAGCCAAAAAATGGACAGTCAGCTTGTAGTAAAATTTATTTGTGCCTCGTAGCGATTCCACAGTGCACTTTAATTCACAAAAATAAAACAAGACAGTTCCACCAATATACATCCACTATAACCTCAAGCGCTTTCACCCGGGCTCTCCCAGGCTTTCTCAAGATATCTTGTGAAGATTCCTTCACTTTTTTATATACAATTCATTGGGAATAATAATTCAATCAATTATATAATTAGTGAGTCATATGCCATATCGTATTTACCCACTAAAAAACCTATATTTAAAACCATAAATGATGCAACATTTAAAGTGCTGCGTTACTGTTTTTATCTATTATAAATATTCTAAAAAATTAAAAATGTATCTGCGCAGAACATACATGCAAAATAAATCTAGCATAATAATCAAGTTTGAATTGTGTTAAGACCTAATATAATGCTCCATATAACCTTTTCATTTTAAACCCCAGTAACTTCAAAGATACTACATTTTCAAAAATAGGAACTATGAAATACACCAGTAACAAGTTTATACAATAAAAATTCTGCATATGAATACTTATAACATAAATATCTATAAATATATGTAAATATATATGGGAATATAAATATGAATAAATCCATAAATATAAATACATAAATATGGCTATAAATATACATATAAATAAACAACTTAGATATGTCACAAAATTCAGCAACCTAGTAAACTATAACTTAGCTCTCCTTTTATGTATTTATATTTATGGATTTATTCATATTTATATTCCCATATATATTTACATATATTTATAGATATTTATGTTATAAGTATTCATATGCAGAATTTTTATTGTATAAACTTGTTACTGATGTATTTCATAGTTCCTATTTTTGAAAATGTAGTATCTTTGAAGTTACTGGGGTTTAAAATGAAAAGGTTATATGGAGCATTATATTAGGTCTTAACACAATTCAAACTTGATTATTATGCTAGATTTATTTTGCATGTATGTTCTGCGCAGATACATTTTTAATTTTTTAGAATATTTATAATAGATAAAAACAGTAACGCAGCACTTTAAATGTTGCATCATTTATGGTTTTAAATATAGTTTTTTTAGTGGGTAAATACGATATGGCATATGACTCACTAATTATATAATTGATTGAATTATTATTCCCAATGAATTGTATATAAAAAAGTGAAGGAATCTTCACAAGACATCTTGAGAAAGCCTGGGAGAGCCCGGGTGAAAGCGCTTGAGGTTATCGTGGATGTATATTGGTGGAACTGTTTTGTTTTATTTTCGTGAATTAAAGTGCACTGTGGAATCGCTACGAGGCACAAATAAATTTTACTACAAGCTGACTGTCCATTTCTTGGCTTTACAATTTTTACCTGATTAATAAGTTCAAAAATTCGCACCCGTGCGTGTCAAAGAGCTGCAACAGCTCTCCGTGGAAAACAGAATCACTAATGACACCTGCAGGGAAACGCCATTGCTTCAGTCCTTTTGGAATCTGGCACCTATTAATACAATCCTCTAAATAGAGGATCTCTAATTGCAATTTCTTGTGTTTAAATAACTTAGCATTGAATAATTTCAGGTTGTTAACAATGTTACAGCCAGTACTCGCACAATTATTTCCGGAACCCGTTGAGCTGTTTATGTTATTCAAAAACATGAGTTCGTTTAGACAATTGCTCAAGGATGGAATAGTGGCATTAACATCATGCTGTTGAGCTTGCGAACATTGAACAATTTCACCAGGGCAGATATTGGGGGTTTGCAAACTAGAAGGTGCTGCCTGCCCAGGAGGTAAGCTAGCAGACAATGAAGAAACATTATTAACTGGCCAGGACCCAGTCACATTAGAGGCATTTTGTCCCATAGAAGTAGAACTCAGAGTACTATGCAAGACAAACAAACTCCGATCCAAACGGGAGGTAAAATCATAAACCCTCGAAGTAAGCTGTTGAATTAATAATGTCAGATTCCCCACTGCATTTGCTTCAGTAAGGAAATCACCTTGCATTTGTAAAAGCAATAGCTGAGAGCCAGGGGAGACGCCACTTGCCATACCAACAAACTAGGCAAAGAACAAACAGCAACAAATTCACTGGTAAATAACAACAAAAGGCAGTGGTAATCTCCAGACCAAGTTTATGTGAGCACTTTCATTCACATCCAGTACATGAACTTCATCGGGCAAATGCTAATAACAAAGATTCGGTTAAACTATGACATCATACTTTAATTAAAAACTTAAAGAAATATCAGCATCCAATGACAATAAACACACTATGACAAACCCCTATTAAAAGTAATAAAATATTACAATGACATAAAAATATATATGACAAAAATATATATGACAAAAAATATATATATTATGAAGTTGCAAATTCATCTCTCCAAGGCCCTCAATTTTAAAACACATTTTAAAGAGCATTGTTCATTAAGGCCAGGGAAGGCATATGCATTAAGCCTAAGTTGCCAGAACAGTTCTTGTTCCTCTAAGCGTAGCTGACAGGGACCACCCCTTACTTCCCTGCTGATCTGTTCTATGACAAGATAGGAAAACTGGTGTCCGCTATTTTCAATTATATGTTTTGCCAATGCATTTAAGTTGTTATACTTAGCAATATTGTACTGGTGATATTTATTTAAGTTTTTAATTAATGTATGATGTCACAGTTTAATTACTATTTAAACTGATTCTTTGTTGTTAGCATTTGTCTGATGAAGTTCATGTAATGGATGTGAACAAAAGTGTTCACATAAACTTGGTTTGGAGATTATCACTGCCTTTTGTTGTTATTTACCAGGGAATGTAAGGTGGCCAACCTAGAGGAAACAGACTCCCGCTCCTCAGAAGGTACAGACCCTGGGGCCAAACTAGAAATGTCCTTAACTAAGTCCCTTTGCAGCCAGGTAAAGTGAGAGAGATAGTTCAGTCCATGAAGAACAAAGGTGGATGAAGCATAGACCCTCTTACCAAATCTGTCCAGAGCCTGGAATTCTGTATTCGGGGTGGATAGAAGAGTGCTCCTGAGTGAGCTTCTTCTTGGTGGCTGCCACCACAACCAAGACATCCACTGAGATTCCTTTAGACCAAAACTGTTTGTCAGCTGGGGACACTCAAAATTTTATCAGCATGCTTGGGGATGGGTTCTACTGTATCTGGTTCTTTCCAAACCCTTGACAAGACCAGCTGAATCAGCAGGACAGCTGGTGGGGCACCCAGGTGGTAGATGGGCTGGCCTCAAAAGCTTCCAACAACACTAACATTTCCAGAGAAGGAGTTTGGGAGGACCATCCACCCTTCTGGTAGAGGGTTTCAAGGATGTCTCTGACGGAAACCTCTTTGGATGGAGACTAGGGAGACCTCTCACCATCCTCGAAGTGACCTCTCACCATCCTCAAAGTCAGTATCCATGGAAAGGGATTCCATAGGGGAATTCAAATGCCTCCATTGCACAGTCTCTCCCAAGGGACCTCCTTGAGGGGGCACTCTGGAGAAGTATCAGAAGAGGCTTTTGGTTCCACAGAGGGAACAGTGTGAAGGCTTTCTGGGACTGGCTGTCCATGTGGTAGCTCAGAGGTCTCAGGCACAGTTCCAGAGTGGGACTGGGGTGGTTCCATTGCGGTATGCACCAAGGGTCTCTTAGGAACATAGAGAACCCTCTCCACAACCTTGAATGTGGAAGGATTCCAAACAAAGTCAAACTGTCTCAGCAGGGCTGAAGCCACGGGAACAGACACCTCCCAGAATGAATGGGCCTCTTTCCCCAAGGAGGGAGCCAGAGCTGAGCTGTCAAAGGCCAATCCCCCAAGGGGAAGAAACAGCTCTGAGCCTTCAGAGTCAAAGTCAACCCCCTCAAACCGACCATGGTGCTATGATTCCAAGGCATACTTGGAACCAAAGCAGCTGGAGCTGAGCAGGTAGGGGAGAAAGCCGGAGGTGAAGAAGAAATTTCTAATGGCTCCGACACCCCGGGACCAGGACCCAATGGAACTGATGACTCCAAAATTGAAGGGCGAATCAGACAAGGAGTTACTGGCTGGAATGGGGAGAGCCTCATGGATCCAGATGGAGATGGGTAGACACAAGCCCCATCTGAATCTGAGTCTCAAGGAACTGCCTCATGAGCTTACCCACATCTCTGGAAGACAGGCTTTGGGAAGACCTAGATGAAGCTGAGGAGGAAGGGCAGGGAGCTCTCCACTGGGAATGGATTAGAGACCTTCCAAGAGGCACCAGCAGAGAAGTTCCTGGCTCTGACACAGCTGGAGTCAATGTCGGGTGAGAACCACTCAGCCCTGTAATCTCTCAGGATGAATGGTGTGAAGGAGAGGAAGAGGTAAGAGAGCTCAGAGCCAACTGGGTCATTTCCGAGGACTTTGCTTTCTTTTGAGGAGGTTACGACAAGGACTGAATAAGAAAGCAAGACCTTTAAAATGAGCTTACTTCTCCTATCAGCCAGAGCCTGGGAGTGAAAAGCCCTGCAAATATCTCAAGGGGCTTCCAAATGGAAAGGCCCCAAACAATATACACACTCCCAGTGGGCATCAGATAAAGGAATCTTCTGTCCACAGTGCATTTTTTGAGCCCCATCAGCTTCTGATCCGCTGATCAGCCATAGGGATAGAAAAAAATAAAGCCAAAAGAAGAAAGCGAGAAAGGACACCATAGAGAAGAAATGGAAAAAGAGGCTTTTTTTTCTTTTACATAGAAAAAAACCCTAATGGAAAGAGCCCAGATGACTAGATAGACAAAGGAGAAAACAAAAGGTAGGAGAAAGCTCAAAAAAACTGGAAAAAAAATCAACAAAACGCTTCTCTGGAGATGCTCAAGATGAACTCACTACTGAATATGAAACACAGCAAATGAGATCTGAGGTAGACTGGGGGGGGGGGGGCATTGTGAGTAGGTAGGAGGAGTTCCAGTTTGGATTCTCGAGATATGAGAAGACGGACGGATGGTTCTGAGGGTCAGAACCAAGTCCCTCAGGTTAATGGAATGAGTTGGACAACATTAGATTAAGTTTTACTGACAGTACGAGTCTTTGCTTTTTATTTGTTTTGTCATTTTGTTTTGGATATATCCATCCCATTTTCTCCTTTGCATGTAAATATGAAAAACAAATTATAAATATCTCCACTTACAGGACATTCTTGATTAATCTTAGTGTCATTTTGTTACTTATAGCTTGCCCTTTGTAATGCTATTATGAATGGATACGTTTAAGTAACTTAGTTAAGAAAGCCAGCCCAAAAAATGCTACAATACAAAAATAAGGAGCATGTTAAAATGTTGATATACACAAAAAGTAACCCAGCTTGCCTTGCCCTGGAAAAAGTTAGGAATTTCTCAAATAAGTCTTAGTGACAGTATGAGTCTTTTCATTTTATTTGTTTTGACATTTTGGTTTGGATATATCATCCCTTCTTTCCCTTTGCTTTTGCAGGGGGGCAAGCCCCCCCCCTTGCACCCCTCTGTATGGGACTGCTCCCCCCACACCCCCGCTACTTAGATATACCAACTCCGAGATCGCACTTCACCAAGAAAGAGGGTAAACTACAATTAGTCAATGAATATTCATGATATCACAGCCAAATCTGCATGACATGTCAATCATGCAGTATTTGCATGCTACATCACAACCAGTTGGCATGTCAATCAATCTAGCCACACCCATTCCTACCGGAAACAGCCATTGGGTTAAGACAGTAAAACAAAGCCGCAGTTCTGTCTCTTTCTCCTGAAAACACAGTGACCAAGATTGGTTAAAGTCAAAATACGTGCAACAATCTTGGATACCAGAATAACCCATAAAGAACCAGTAAAGCAGTGTATTTCAGATCTATGCTTTTAAACAATAACTCCATTGCCAGTCCGACTTATAATACAAAATAAAAGTAAATGATAAACCAAATGTATTGCTACTTTCCTGTTAAAATGCAGACATCTTGAAGTACCCTGGTTGTGTACTACAAACATAGCTCTCAAATGCACAGATTTTTGCAGAATGTCCAAATTTTTGCTTTTTATTTTCCGTCTGTACTGCATATAATGTGTGGCATGCTGACAAATTGCAATCATAGGTTACTAGGCTAATGGCCCTGGATCCCTTACAAGCCTAGCCAAGAGTTTATCCCCAAAAGAAACCTCAGTCAGCACCTGTCACCCCTGTCAATGAGGGACACAGGTGGAATGTCTGGGACAAATTTGTGGTTTTCCCATTACCTCATCAAGGTTGCACTTGAAGAGGGTCAGCGAGGTGCTCTGTTTGACGTGTATGGGAATCTATTCCAGAGACAGGAAGCTTCTGGGAGACAAACCTGTCTCTCCAGCAGGTTTTGTTGATGTTGCATATTAGATTCAGGCCTTTTGAGCGGGTAGTGCATGAAGAGTTAGACTTACCATGGATTCTCTTTGTGAGGCCACATTCAACAGTGGTCTTTCTACGTGATGCAGATGTTTGGAGAGGTACAACCCAAAATGGGCATTATACTCAATTATTGGTCCAATGAGGGAGGAGTATTGAGGGGTAATCTTCTTCTTTCGGCTTTTTCCCGGTTAGGGGTCACAACAGTGGATCACCATCCGCTCATGATTGGCAGTGGAGTTTTACAGTGTCGAGTTGCCAGCCCAGCGCCCAACCTTCCACAGAAGGCACACACATGCACACACTCACACCTAGGGCCAATTTAGTGTGTCCAATCCACCTACAGCATGTCTTTGGGATGTGGGAAGAAACCGGAGCACCCGGAGGAAACCCACGCAACCACAAAGAGGACATGCAGACTCCACACAGAAGGCACTCCAGCCGAGGATCAAACCGGAAAACCTCTTGCTGTGAGGCAGCAATACATGTGAGATTGCTGCCAACTTGTGTACCCAGGTCTTTCACCACAGGTTGTGTGCTTAGGGGGTTCCGGATGTTGTGGTAATTGGCAGGGGTTGTGTTTTTGCTGAATGGTATGATGATAAGGTTTTCATTTACCTTGAGGCCATGACTTTGGCACCAGACTCATTAGTTGCTGTGAATTAAATTCACTCACTAAAGATATACATTTGAGGTTCAGACTTATTATATTTCAAGGAATGCACGCTAACATAACTCATGTTAATCTGACAATTTTCTAAGTTCATAAGAACAATATTTAAAAACTGTCCCAATTTTAGGCCTTTGTCCCCCCCAAGAGGTTGACATATATGAGTCTACAAACTAGTTGGTGCTCCAACTGAATTTGTTAGTGAATTATATAAACATTACTGAAATACAGCAGATTAGGTGCATTTTATGGATGCCCGTTAAAGCTGCCTCACATTTATATGTTTTTCTAAGTTCTCCCATGATAAAAAAATAAACTTTTTGAGTTCTCCTAAAAAATAACTGCACACTTAAGTGGTATTGGGGGAGGGCTGTAACTTATTTTAATCAAACGCAGAAGTATTAAATACTGCTGCTGAACAACTCTGCTTTAAATATGTTGCAGCTTTGTATTACTGTAGTACCCTCAATCCAACAATCACATCATCTTAGAAAAGTGAAATAATATTCAGATTGATGGCATGAATATTCATTTTTAATTGTAGTAGTAGTTTACCCTTTTCTCAATGTAGTGAGATCTCGGCATAGCCGGCTTCACCCCCAGTTCCTGGGGGGGGTCCCCAACCACAGCATGTTGCCTTACCCTGACATTTTGCAACAGGTCTGTCAAACCAACAAAAACTAGTACAACAGTCTTGTGTACTTAATAAACAATTTGGATAATAAATCATAATTTATCTCTCCTTTAAAATTCAGAGATCTCTGATTATAGTAACAGTGTTTTATCAAGCAACAGGCTTCACAATTCCATTAAATATTTTACCACTGATATAGTACCCCTGGCTTACTTAAACTGTGCTAGTGAACATTCAGCCCAATAAAATTAACAACATAGCCAACCTTAGGTACTTGCCTTGGCTGCAAGGGCCCCCCCTTAGTCATCCTTGACTGTATGTGGGGGCCCCACAAAAGCTGCTGCTGGTTGGGAAAAATGTATTAATTTCTTGATTATGCTCTTTAACCTGAACAGGTCTGTGATATGACCCTGCTAGGATAAAGCTGATAATGAACATAAGCAAGGTAAGCACTAGAGAGATCAGTAGCCCAGAGTAACTGTTCTTAGTGCAAACCTTGGATTTTAAGAAAAACTGATGCTTCTGATCTTCAAGGATGTTTTTTTTTCAGGGAGTTTTATAAACAGTCAGAACACCGGCTACTGCAACTTTCAACTTCTTTGCAGAAGAATTCATTGCAATACCTATAATAGCAAGGCTCAAAATAATGAACATGTTCCACATATTACACTAATTCAATTACAAAGTTAATAGTATAATACCATTTTCATCAGCTTTCATGTTTTGGTCAAATAAGTATAAAACTCTGATGTCTGGGTTTATTGACTGTAATCCTGGATGATTTACAAGCAAATCAAGCTTTTTACAAAGGATAGAGCAAAACTATGAGAAAAATCAGGGAAGGTAAATAAAAGTGACTTACCCCTGCTGCTGTTTGGCAACTGCTAAACAGCAGTCACTGATCTGGTGTGAGAACACTAGTGTTGCAGTGTATTTCTGTTTGTTGAAGTAAGTACAAAATTAGTATTGCTATGGCTTATGCTCGCGTATGCGCGCGTGTGTGTGTGTGTGTGTGTGTGTGTGTGTGTGTGTGTGTGTGTGTGTGTGTGTGTAAAAAATAACAGTGATTTTTATCTGTGCACACACCCAGTAATGCCAGGACGCAGACCTTCTTCTGAGTATCAGTTAAAAATGTAGCTTACGAGTAATTATATTTCAAAAGTAATGAATAAAATATATCACAGAACATTCAGACACTTAGATCTTCTAAGAGTCTGGGAGCCCCCACTCCCCAGTCTGTATAAATGGAAACATGGGCCTCCCTTAATCATCCTTGACTTTGTGGGGGCCCCACAAAAGCTGTTGATGGTTGGGGAAAATGAGGAAGAAAAATGTATTAAATTTTCTGATTATGCACTTTAACCTGAACAGGGGTTTGATATGACCCTGTTAGGATAAATCTGGTAATGGTCTCTGCTCTCAACTGCACCCATTCTAAAACCATCTCTGATCAGATCTGTGTGTAAAGAAAACTGTTGTAGGTTATGTGTGTGTGTGTTGGGGGGGGTGGATTTTGTGGTTATTACTTCTTTAATTGCCATCACAGTCAAAACCTTACAGGTGTGCACATGAGGTTATTATACCTCATGTTTGGGCTGAGGACAGTGTGTTCATTCTTTTCTTTTGCTGACAGAGGTGTACAAAGAAGGTTACTATAGTATGTGCAGGGGCACTGTACTGTCTAGGAACAACAAAGTTGTTATTTTTTTTCACTTTCCTCACAATCACACCAGGCATGCATACAGCTACCTTTGACAGTTTAGGTTGAGGAATGAGGAGGCATGTTATGTACATGTATGTCAGCATTCACTTGTAATAAATGACTAGCAATTTAAATTTCTGCTTACATCTCAGTCTAACACCAGAAGAATGCATAGGTAGCCTTTTTTGGGGGGTTAGGGAGGAAGGTAATTCCAAGATAGGACTTGTATATGCACATAACAATTGGCTTGTTAGTTTATTGTGAGTCACTATTTTGTCAGCTTTGAACATTAAGCCTTTCGTACAACCGGGATTAAAAAGTTGGGAAAATTCTCTAAATGTATTTCAGAACATGCATAACCCAGTGCTTCTGGAAACTCTGACTTTGAGTTATTTCCTAAATGGTTATTACTATGCTTACTTGGTCAGGAAAGGTGTGTTGAAAGAATGCAAAGCAAATTAAAGCTGAACAGCAACACAATTTATTTCTAAGCCATCACTGGATGAGAAAAGGAAGTTATGTACTTACCATAATAAGAAGTTATGTCTTACCATAACGTTCCATGTTAGTTGTCTTATTCTCGCCTTCTTTCTTGCTGGCTGGGATCAGAGCCAACCTCGGCTCCGACTCGGCATATACTTTAGCTCGAGAGCTATTTTTACCGGCTCGAGGTAGCCCTATATCCCACAATACCATGCGCTAACTCCCCAGATCTCGTTTGGAAGCTAGGACATATTACATAAGTAATCCTAAAAACAAAAGGCATACCTGCCTGTAAAACTAAGGATACTAGAGGTAAAGGACGCAACAATTTGCATGTCCAGGAATGAAGGAGCTCAGAGTTTGAGTCTGTCCAGGCTAGGGGGCAGGAGGGAGGGATGCAAGAAAGAAGGCGAGAAGAAGACAACTAACATGGAATGTTATGGTAAGACATAACTTCTTAATATTAAGTTGTCATTCTCGCCTTCATTCTTGCTGGATGGGACAGCGTCCCTAGCATCTTAGTCCTGGGTGGCTCAATGAAACAGACTCCTGAGTACAGTGGAACCAAAATCAGCTCTATTCCTGGAGGCTAAGTCAAGTTTGTAATGGGCAATAAAGGTATGCTTGGAAGCCCATGTAGCTGCAGCACAAATGGCATCTAATGGTAGCCTAGCTTGGAAAGCCATAGAGGTTGATAGTGCCCTGGTTGAATGAGCCTTAGGTCTAGAGGGAAGTTGCTTGTGTCTCAGCTCATAGACCAAGGTGATAATAGATGTCAACCACCTGGAGAGAGTGACTTTCGAAACCGGGAGTCCCTTCTTGCCTGCAGCATAGGAGAGAAAGAGCTGGCCTGATTTTCTGAATTGTTTTGTCCTGTCCAGATAATACGTAATTGGCGATGAACATCTAATGAATGTAATTTTTGTTCAGCCCTGTTGGTGTAGTTTGGGAAGAAGACAGGTAAATCGATGGAATGATTCAGATTTGATTCCGATAGCACTTTTGGTAGAAAAGAAGGGTTTGTTCTGAGAGTTACCCTATCTTTGTGAAAAAACAAATAAGGAGGATGGATGGACAAGGCTTGAAGTTCCGAGACCCTTCTGGCAGATGTTATAGCTACTAGAAACAACGTCTTCCAAGAAAGGAGCTTGAGAGAGCAAGAAACTGCAGGTTCAAAATGGGGCAATATTAGTGAGGTTAGAACTAAATTCAAGTCCCATTGCGGAGGAGGTTCTTTGAGTGGAGGTCGGAGCAAAAGAACGCCCTTTAGAAAGGCTTTGCAGAGTTTGTGGGACATGATGTTTGCTTCTGAAAGTCCCACATGAAAGTTAGCAATAGCTGCTAATTGTACCCTGATAGTAGCTGAAGATGAACCTGAATGAAAAAGCTCGGCCAAAAAATCCAGAACCTCATGGATAGGAGCATGGAAGGGATCTAAAGACCTATCCTGTGCCCAATGTGAGAAACGCTTCCATTTACTCGCGTAAGTCTTCCTGGTATTGGACTTATGAGAGGCCAGAAGAATGTCACGGACAGATGGAGAGATAAGAAGAAGCCTGGATATGGCTGGAAGTGGAGCAACCAAGCTGTGAGGTTGAGTGAATGGAGAGACTGATGCAGCCTGCCCGAAAGGTGGATCAATAGATCCGGAATGGGTTCCAGACGCCAAGGCTGTTCTAGTATGTGTTTGTGCAGGAACGGAAACCAAACTTGTCGAGGCCAAAATGGGGCAATGAGGATCATTTTGGATCTCAAGGCAGTTGCTTTCTGGATTAGTTGCGGAATCAACGGAAAAGGAGGAAAAGCATACAGAAGAACCCGGGGCCAAACGTGAACTAGAGCGTCTCTGGGGGTTTGGCCTGGCAGAGGAAAGAGAGTGAAGTATTCGGGGCATTTGCTGTTTTGAGGGGTTGTAAAAAGATCGCAGCAAGGCTGGCCCCACCTCTGAAACATTTCCTCCGCTACCGCTTGATTTAGAGACCACTCGTGAGGCATGAGGATTGTTCTGCTTAACTGTCTGCTATGACGTTGGACTTCCCGGGGATGTGCGTTGCTACCAGAAACCGTTGAGACGACATCGCCCATTGCCAAAGCCTTAAGGCTTCTCGACAGAGGGGGTAGGACTTTGTTCCGCCCTGCTTGTTTATGTACCATACCACAGACATGTTGTCTGTTTGGACTGCTATCGTCCCTGTGGGAAGAGAGCTCTGAAGGGCCTGCAACGACAACAGCACCACTCTCATCTCCAGGACATTTATGTGCAGGTGGCATTCTGACTGCTGCCAAGTCCCCTGGACCGTCCTGCCCTGATAATGACCCCCACCCACCTGCTCAGGGAGGCATCCGTTGTGACTGTGGCAACTGAAGAGGGGAGAACAAAGGGTCTGCCCTGAAGGAGTTGAGGGGAGACCATCCATCAGGAAAGATGTTTCCTGCAAGACGGGGTTATCAAAATGTAGTGGGACATTGGAAGCTGTTGGAAGGACCACTGAGAAAAACAGCATCCACTGAAGGAGTCTCATGTGGAAACGGGCTAATGGGATTAGAAGAATCGCCGCTGCCATGAGACCTAGAACTTTCAGCACTAATCTGACCTGGACTTTGTTGTACTGGAACAGGGACTGAACATTTTGCCTTATGTCTGTCACTCTCTGTTGTGGTAGTGTCGCAGACATTTCTGTGGTGTTTAACATGGCGCCTATAAAGTTGATACAATGACAAGGCGACAAGGACGACTGCAAAATTTAATGGAAATACCCAGGCTGTTGCAAAGTTGGATGGTGTAGTCCATGGCTATTATGAGATGTTGTTTGGTGGGAGCAGAGATGAGCCAGTCGTCTAAATATGGAAACACCTGGAATCCTTTCTGTCTCAGGTGAGCCGTGACCACTGCCAAACATTTGGTAAACACCCGGGGGCTGTGGTGAAGTCAAAGGGCAGGGCCCTGAACTGAAAATGACTGACTCCCAGCCTGAAGCGGAGAAACCTCCTGGAACACCTGTGTATCTTTATATGGTAGTACGCATCCTGGAGGTCCAGTGAGCACATCCAGTTGTCTTCGCCCAAAAAGGGTAGAATGGACTGCAGTGTGACCATCCGAAATTTTGTCTTTAAAACAGAATTGTTTAAACTGCTGAGATCCAAAATGGGTCTCCATTCTCCTGTCTTTTTCGGTACCAAAAAGAATCTGGAGTAAATTCCGGACCCTAGCTGATCTGCTGGGACTGCCTGGATGACTCTTTTTTTCTAACAGCTTTTTTATTTCTAGCTGAGCCTGACCCATTTGTGCGGGTGGTACATCTGGTAGGGGTTTTGGCGGTTGTACTGGAGGGGAAATGAAAGGGATCTTGTAACCCTCGGACATGATCTTCTGTACCCATGAGTCTTGGGAAAGGGACTGCCAGGCGTCCGGGTACAGAGATAATCTTCCCCCGACTGCCTCCGAAGGTGGACAGTCGGGCAGCATCTCAGGGATGCTGAAGGGGTTGGTCAGGGATGGATTCCCTGGAATCCTGGTTCTGAGGACCCCCTCTGCCCCTGGGGTGGCATCTCTTATTATTTCCCCCTCTGCCTCTAGGGGAAAAATCACCACGAGCGGCAGGTGTGACTCCCTGAGATTTCCGGAACCACATCTTTCCTCCCCTCTGTCCTTTAGGATAAGGTCTAGACGGGGTGGAAAAACGGACTCCCACGGCAGAGAGAGTCTTACCGTCTTGCTCGCACCTGGTAAGGGTATTCTTCACCTGAGGGCCGAACAATTCCGAGCCATCAAAAGGGGTGTTGGTGAAGGACACCTAGAAGGGGTCAGCAAAGTTACAGAGCCACATCCACGCATGACGTCTGAGCGCAACGCCTGTGCCAGCGGCCCTACTCGCCCCATCGGTTGCGTAAGATATAAGCCGCATGGAGGAGTTAGCAATGGAATTTAGGGTAGCTAGCTGGGAGTTTATTTTGTCCTTAAACCACGCAGCAGAAGGATCCTGTACTGTTTCACCCAACTCTTTGAGAATGTCTCTCTGAAGGCGGGTGAAATGACATAAGTAGTTCAGCGATCGCATGGAAAAGGTCGCTGAGGCAAAGGTTCGCTTACCGTACCTGTCCATAGTCCTGGACTCTTTGTTAGGAGGATGCACAGGTACAGAAGGATCAGCCAGTTCCTTCCATGTGGCTGCTGCTACCACCATAGGGTCCAATGAAACTCCCTTGGTAAGAAAGGATTTGTCGTCCAGCGCCGAAATAAATTTTGAGGGTCTCCTGGGGGTGGGTTCCACTGAATCAGGAGCTGCCCACACCTTCCTAGCCACTACTTCCATTAGTGGGTAGAAAGGGGGAGACACCCAGGATGTGGAAGGGCGAGATCCAAAAGCATCAAGGTAAACTGACTCGTCCTCAGAAGGTTTGAGGGTGGACCAATTTCCCCTCTGCCTTAGAATTTCCAAGATGTCTGAAAAGGAGACATCTTCAGAGGGGGATCTGGGAGAACCTTCCGATTCTTCCAAGTCAGTGTCCGATGTGACAGACTCTGGGTAGTCTATATGCTTCCTCTTGCACTTTCTTTTCCAAGGGGGTTCCCCAGAGGCTTCAGGGGAGCCCTCGGAAGAGGAGGAGACACCCACAGTGGGTACCCTATGCTTAGGATCTCTGCTGTCGGGTATGAGAGGGTGGCCAGAGAGTGTCACAGGCCCTATAGAGGGAGGAGCCATGAAACTGAGCCCTGCAGCAGACATTGGGTCCAACACACTCCTCATCACTTCGAAGGCCCCCCCATCGGAATCCAAGGGAGGTCCTGGCTCCGAAGAAATCGCAACCACCCCAGGGGCTGACAAGGAAGGCTCCAAAAATGATGTTGAGGCCGAACTAACCAGAGCTGAAGCTCCGAGAGGGAGAGCGGGATCGGACAAGGGTCCAATGCCACTTGCCCCCTCGGAGCCGACAATGGAGTCCCGGCACGCGGACCTCTCCCTGGTAGGAACCAAAGAAGAGGTCAGAGCCGACGACACCGGAGCTGAAGGGGGGAGGATCGGCTCCGATGTAGGCAAGACTAAGGTTCCGATGAACTCCGGCTCCGAACTCAAAAGATTAATCGGAGGAGGAACAGATGGTGGAATGGAAGGAGTCACAATCTGATGAGATGGACTCTGTAGCATTTGGGCTAGTGCCTGAGACTTGATAAGTCTACTGACTACCCTCTCGATGTCATGATCCGAAAGCCTGGATGACCTCGAAGAGTGAGACCTATGGCTCTGCTCCGATAATAGAGGGGACCCCGGAGTCGATCTAATGGAGCCTAGGGATGGAGACCTAGAGCGCCTGCGCGGAGGAGTCGGCTCTGAAATGGTAGCCGGAGCGGAGGGTGCTCTGCTCGCCTCGGAGCCGGCCGGAACCGAGGACGGAGCCGTATCAACAGTGCCAGGCCTCGGCTCAGAAGCTGGAGCCGAGGGTTTTGCTGGCTTAGATGATTTCCCCGAACAAGGCTTGGACGGGGAATCATCGGGCTTAAGTAAGCCTCTCAAAATCAATTTATTGCACCTTTCCTGCAGGACCCCTGAACTAAAACCGTGACACACGGAGCAAGAGTCCTGCAGGTGTAAAGGCCCTAGACAGTAGACACAAGAAGTGTGACCATCTGTCAGAGACATCTTCTGACAGCACGAGTCACACTTCTTGAATCCCGAAACTTTAGGATCCTTTGACATGGCCCCAAAGTTAAAAACACAAACACCCACACTCACACAATTAACTAAAGTTAAAATGTAGGGGATTATTAAAATCCACACACACAACACACACAGACAAACTGTGGGAAGGAGGGGACTGACAGAGACCCGTAGGCCCAGGGAAATTTAAAGTTAAAAAATAAGGGGAAAAACTAACTAACTAACAGCTAGGGGATTCTAAAAACGGTGACTAAAGATAGGGCAAAGAAGAATAAGGAAACTGGTCTAATTTTAGTCAAAAAATTCTCTTACCTGAGCCGGTAAAAAAGCACAACCTCGTAGCAAACGATATCTGGGGAGTTAGCGCATGGTATTGTGGGATATAGGGCTACCTCGAGCCGGTAAAAATAGCTCTCGAGCTAAAGTATATGCCGAGTCGGAGCCGAGGTTGGCTCCGATCTCATCCAGCAAGAATGAAGGCGAGAATGACAACATAACATTGTTCCATGTGAGTTGTTTATCTCACCTTTATTCTCACTGATGGGTTCGGAACCGATCCTCGGCTCCGACACGGCCTATAGCAAAGCTCAAGGTTTGCCAGTAGCTCGAGACCAAGCCCCTTATCCCACAATGCACTGCTGGAATTACCTCAGATCTTGTTTGCTGCAAATATATATATATATATATATATATATATATATATATATATATATATATACATATATATATAGAATGACAACGTAACATTGTTCCATGTGAGTTGTTTATCTCACCTTTATTCTCACTGATGGGTTCGGAACCGATCCTCGGCTCCGACACGGCCTATAGCAAAGCTCAAGGTTTGCCAGTAGCTCGAGACCAAGCCCCTTATCCCACAATGCACTGCTGGAATTACCTCAGATCTTGTTTGCTGCAAATATATATATATATATATATATATATATATATATATATATATATATATATATATATATATATATATATATAAATATATATATATATATATATATATATATATATATATATATATATATATATATATATATATATATATATACCTTACCCTAAAAGGGAATACTCTCCTACTGAGTAGCCAGGATGATACTAGCCTCTAAGTCAACTGTCAGCCAAGAGGGGGAAGGAGGGAGGGACGTGAGAATAAAGGCGAGATAAACAACTCACATGGAATGTTATGGTAAGTACATAACTTTTTTATGTGAAAATGTTAAATCTCACCGTTTATTCTCACTGATGGGTAGTGTCCCTAGCACCCTAAATCTTTGGTGGCTCATGGAAGTACGTTTTTCAGCACTGTGGAACCAAAGGAAGACCTGTCCCTGGAAGCCTTGTCTACTTTGTAATGCGTGATAAAAGTATGAGTCTTAGACCAAGTGGCTGCAGCGCAAGTATTGTCAAGGGGCAATTTAGCTTGAAAGGCAGAAGACGTAGAAACAGGCTTTGGTAGAATGAGCCTTAGGTCTGCGTGTCAATGGCATGTTTGTATTTGCATAAACAAAGGAATTTGATAACCATTTAGTTAGGGTTGTTTTAGCCACTGGATTGCCTTTTCTGGCCTCCGAAAAGGATACGAAAAGTTGATCTGATTTTCTAATATCCTTAGTCCTGTCAAGATAAAATCTGAGCAGCCTGTGTACATCAAGTTTATGCAGCATGTATTCCAATTTATTAGACTGGTTAGGAAAAAAGACTGGCAACTCAATAACCTGAGTGATATTGGATTCGGAACAGACTTTATGCAAAAAGGAGAGGTTTGTTCTGAGAGACACTCTATCAGCATGGAAAATCATTAAAGGTGATCTGATAGATAATGCTTGAAGTTCTGACACTCTGCAGGCAGAAGTAATGGCCACTAGGAATATCATCTTCCATGACAAATACTTGAGATCACAAGAAGATGCTGGTTCGAAGGGGGGAAGAATTATCTGAGATAGCATAAAGTTTAAATTCCAGGGAGAATAAGGAATTTTGACAGGAGGTCTCACGTGAAAAACACCTTTGAGAAATGCCTTAGATAACTTATGGCCCATAACGTTCAACCTATCGAATCCAAGGTAGCAATTTGATATGATGGCTAACTGGACTTAAACTGTGGCAGCTGCTGCTCCTTCCTTAAAGATCTTTGTCAAAAAAATCTAAAATAGACAACAGAGGAGCTCGGAAAGGGTCGATTTTCTGTATATTGGCCCAAATTGTGAACCTGTTCCACTTACTGTGGTACAGTTTCCTGGTGGATGGCTTATGAGAAGACAAAAGGATTTGTCTTGTATCATCTGAGATAGAATGAAGCCTGGCAATTAGGGGAAGTGATGAAATCACGGAAGCAAAAACCAACGACACAAAACCAAAACCACGGGAGCTGGTAATATTGTTCCAGGCGTCCCTTTTGTTGATCATTCCGTTTCTAATTCAGGCCACATTGGTGGCTCAAATACAGGTTTTAACCTAACAGAATGGATGACGAATACTGACTCTTTTTCGTTTTTGCAACAAGGTTTTGTTAACAGCAGGAACGATGTGAATGGTTCAAACAATGAGCTTATTGCTGATAAACTCAAGCTCTTTGACTGTAAAGTTCTCAAGTTAAAGAAGCTGCAACTTGAGGCAGCTTATTTCAAACAGTGTATTAATGAGAACCTGATACCTAAGGGTCTTCGGAGTAATTTCTCTCCATCAGGTTTATTGAATGACTCTCTTTTTTACACTGATTTGAGGGGCCTTTTCCAACAACAGGGAATACAGCTTCTTGAACTCATTGTTAAACACTATACCAATCATATTGTGGTTTTGGTTAATGAAATTGACTCTTTAGATAAGGAGATTAAAGCTGACCTAAATTTTTCTAGGTATAGGTATGATTATAACCGGACCTTAACCAGTATTGATGCACTTTTATTTAAGTTGAAAGCAAACAAAAATAAAAAACTGGTTAGGGATAGACTAGCCTATCAAAATGAAAGTGCATATCCCAGTCTTCAAACCATGAACACTAGGCAGTCTATTACTAGGGATAACTTAGGTCAACTTAACCCTTTGGAGAACACTCTTAGGGATGACATTAATTCAGAAGATGAGCTGTTGGATGATGCGGAGTTGGGACCTAGACGCAGCAACAGAATTAAGGGCCTGAAGAGCAATAATGTAGAACAAAATAATACAAACCAAAAAAACGGTAATAGCAATAATTTTTTAGGCCAGCGCAACAATCGCCAATACACCAACAGGAGGAAGAACCGGAACAAATAAACCGGTCTCCTACTGAGGCTACTACTGTTTATTTTGAGAATGAATTTGGTATTATTCAGCATTCAGATGCACCAGTGTACCCAACAATAATCCTAAATAGAAAGGGTGATTTCAAAATTTATAATTTTTCAGAATTCCCCCTGGATGAGGAACTAGTGGAACTTCTAGCCTATGGCAACAATTTTGTACCCAGTAGATTTGGTAGTATTTCAAAGGAAATTATTGACTTGAAGTGTTTTGTGCGGAAGCTCAATTTAAAACTTTTTTTCAATAATAAGTTACCGCCACTCCAGTCTTCTTTGAAACTACCTAGTGTTTTCAATCCACCTCTTCATGCCTCTCTCCATTTGTTTGAGAGTGTATGTGAGGTTGACCTTAGGCATGTACTTATGGAAGCACAGAAGAAACTTGTTAACACACTGGTTTTAACACCACCAAAGAGCAGCTTTCCCTTTTGGACCAACTTTGTTGGTCATCGGTTAGGCTTATTAAACTGGATAAAGTTGGAGGCCTGGTGATTTTGGACAACCATTCCTATAAGGAAAAGATGTTGTCCATCTTGATGTCCTCCGCCTATTCAGAAGCGTCTATTAATGAGATACATGGTGCTCATAATAGGATCAGGGGCTATTTCCGTGATTTTTTCTTGGAAGGTAAGATTGATATTGATACTTACAACTATATAGATATCACTTTGCCAAAAATCCCTGTGATGTTCGGCATACCGAAGATCCATAAGGACATTAATAATCCACCAATGAGGGCTCTCATAGATGGAAGGTCATCAATGACGTACCCTAGTGCTAAACTTATTGACAACATCCTGTCTAAATATATTAAGTTAATTCCGAGTGTATGTAAAGACTCCTGGTCGTTTTTGGAAAGTATCAACAATCTACCATATGACAATGAGTGTAATTTCCTTACCATTGATGTGGTAGATTTATACACTTCCATTCCTCACCAGGAGGCCTTGGAATGGATAGGCCTTCTACTTAATGATTTTGGGGCCCCTAAGATCGAGGTTGACCTCGTTTCTGAGCTTTTGGATATAGTATTGACATGTAACTATTTTACTTTTGACAGTAAATATTTCCTACAAAAACACGGGGATGCTATGGGCTCCCCGTGTGGAGCTACTGTGGCAAACTTTTTCATGGGATATTGGGAGAAGCACTTCCTTTATGCTTCACCTGACCTGATGCAGTTTGTTAAATATTATACGAGATTCCTCGACGATATGTTTGTTCTGTTTAAAGGGAATAGATCTGAGGCTGCCTTGTTTGTTGACTCATTGAATGGTACAACAAGTTTTTTAAAATTCACGTCCAATTTTTCTTTGTCTGAGATTGACTATTTGGACGTGAAGTTGCTAAAAGATGCTAGTAATAATGTC
Source organism: Protopterus annectens (assembly GCF_019279795.1). NCBI lineage: Eukaryota > Metazoa > Chordata > Ceratodontiformes > Protopteridae > Protopterus > Protopterus annectens. Next base: position 1,544,730,808 of record NC_056744.1, on the reverse strand, counting down.
TTCATCTCCAGTGTGTATCGAAAACCAACGTACTGCAATTCTTTCCTGCATTATTCTAGCTACCATCCTTTCAAACAAAAACGGTCCATTGTTAAGGGCCAGTTAGTTAGAGCAGGGAGAATGTGCAGTACACTGTTGGATTTTCGAACTGAGTGCAATCTTTTGACGGACATGTTTTTAAATCGGGGTTACCCGAAACACCTGGTGAATGAACTGATCCTAGAGGTTGATACTAAGAGGATGAATGGTTTTTATAAACCTATTCTATCCCAAGTTCACCCTTTGAACGACTCTCCATCAACCTCTGAGGCACCCACTATCCTTGACCAAGATTCTCATCTTCCTCCTGCTTTTTCAAGGTCCGAGCAAGTACGTGACTTTTCATTGAGTTATGTTACTACTTACAGTTTGAATTCTAAGGCTATTGTATCTACAATTCGAAAGAACTGGCATTTTATATCTAACAACCCTGGCCTGTTCGAGAAACTAGGCCACTCTCCTAATTTTGTCTTCAAAAGAGGTAGTAACCTCAAAGATCTTTTACAAAGAGACCTTTCTAGCCAGCTTTTCAATAAATGTATTGGTATGTACCCCTGTAGACTTTGCAACTGGTGCTATAAGGTCAAAACAGGCAAAACTTTCACGATAAGGGACAGGAAATACATCATCCAATTCCCTTTAAATTGTAAAAGTAGATCTGTTATTTACGTAGCTTTATGCAACTGTTGTTCTGCCTTCTATATTGGCAAAACGGACCGTAGGGTCCGTGACCGGATTTATGAACATATGTACGCCATTAAGAACAAGAATGATGTCAACGCATTAGCTAAGCACGTTGACCTCTATCCAGGCCATAGTTTTTCTTTTATGGCCATTGACCAGGTTCCAACTAAGATTCGGGGGGGGGGGGTCCTTACTCATTGATTCTTGAGAATCGTGAGCTGGAGTGGCAATTGAGGACGGACGCCTTTCGATCACCAGGTCTTAATGAAAACTGCAATATTTCAGCTGTTTTGAGGCTGAGGAGCTATTTGAGATAGTTCCTTTTAGTCCTCTGTTTACATCAACTTTGATTTATAGTCCATAATACCTAGTGAGTGGGAGACTTAGTGTTTTTGTCATAATTAAGTTTGTTGCTCCTTAGGTTTTTTACCAACACCTTCAATTCTTTTATAGGTGTTTTTTACTTTGGTACACTTTGTGTACCGAGTTCAGGGATTTTTTTAATAACGTATTTAGTGTATTTAATATGAGTTTTTCATACATGCTTTTGAGACACATATATGATGCAGATGGTAGGGTGTACATTATTGCTACAATATATTTTATACATTTTATATTTTATTTGCTATTATGGATTTTATTCCATTTATACATTGTATCCAGGCTAGTTTTTTACCTTTAAGAGGTTTTTTCAGTCATGAACCTTATTTGAGTTGCCCTTTGGACTTTTATTGTATTAGTTGTTAAGTAAGTATTACGGTGCGATATTTGATATGTAAATCCGCATTTTAACTTTAAGTTGTTGTGTCATTTTACTTTGGTACACTTTGTGTACCGAGTTCAGGGATTTTTTTAATAACGTATTTAGTGTATTTAATATGAGTTTTTCATACATGCTTTTGAGACACATATATGATGCAGATGGTAGGGTGTACATTATTGCTACAATATATTTTATACATTTTATATTTTATTTGCTATTATGGATTTTATTCCATTTATACATTGTATCCAGGCTAGTTTTTTACCTTTAAGAGGTTTTTTCAGTCATGAACCTTATTTGAGTTGCCCTTTGGACTTTTATTGTATTAGTTGTTAAGTAAGTATTACGGTGCGATATTTGATATGTAAATCCGCATTTTAACTTTAAGTTGTTGTGTCATTACATCACTTCCTCTTCCTTTCTTTTAAAAAGTGTATGTATGTTGCATTACTTTGTAAATTGCCTATCTCTGATGAAGCCACTGCAGAGTTAGTGGCGAAAACGCTTGTGGAAATAATAAATTGCGTTCAGTACAGCTTCTTGTGTTTCGCAATTTCTGCTGGTGCAAGGTTTCCGTGGTTTTGGTTTTGTGTAATTAGGGGAAGTGGATTAGTCAAGCAGTCAGCTTTAGGGACTACAGTGAAGGATGGAGGTCCCCTGACGGGTGTGTCAGAAGGTCCGGAACTGGGTCCAGGATCCATGGGTTCCCCAGCAGATGATGGTGAAGGAAGAGGAACCAAATCTGTCAATGCCAGTAGGGGGCAATGAGGATAACTGTCCTTCTTAGTGATTTTGCTTTCTGTAAAAACCTGGGTATCAGTGGAAAAGGTGGGAATGCATAAAGGAGACCCAGGGGCCAATCATGCACGAGTGCATCTTTCGGGGGATATCCTGGAGGTGGTATTAGGGCAAAGTAGTTTCTGCATTTGGTATTGATGTGACTGGCAAAGAGGTCACAGCAAGGTTGGCCCCATTTGTGGAAAATCAAATCCGCAACTCGTTGGTTGAGAGACCACTTGTGAGGCAAAAGTATTGCCCTGCTCAGCTTGTCCGCTATGACAATGGATTTCCCCGGGATGTGCGTTGCTAACAGAAAAAGCTGGGATGACACAGCCCATTGCCATATCCTGAGGGCTTCTCAAGAAAGGGGGTAAGATTTGGTTCCGCCTTACTTGTTCAAGTACCAGTACCACACCACTGTCTGAATTGCAAATGTCCCTAGAGGAAGAGAGTCCTGAAAGTACTGCAACACCAGAAGTACCGCTCTCAACTCCAGAACATTGATATGCAGATGTGACTCTTGATCCATCCATGTGCCTTAGGCAGTCTTTTCATGAAAATGCCCCCCCCCCACCTTATCAGGGAAGCATCCATGGTCACAGTGGCTACTAGGGGGGGAGAACAAAGGGTTTTCTGATTGTGACATGAAGAGACGTCAACCACCACTGATGGTCTCTCTTGCAAGAATCCGTGATAAGAATCATGTGGTGCCTCAGTAGTTTCTAGTAAGACCACTGAGCAAAGAGGAGCCATTGAAGAATTCGCATGTGCATCATTGCGAGTGGTATAGCCAGGAATGCTGCCGCCATCAAACCTAGCACCTTCAGGACCTCTGCTGCTGTAGCTTTGTTCTTTGACATCAGTGAGTTGACGTGCTGGCGAAGAAATGAGACTCTTTCTACTGGAAAACGTAGAGTGGTGGTTGAGGTATCTAACCCTGCTCCTATAAAAATGGTATGCTGCGATGGCGATAAGGAAGACTTTTCGAAGTTGATTGTAATGCCTAATTTATAGCAGAGTGTCAAAGTGTATTGTGTTGCCTGAGTCAATTGATGCCTGGTGGTAGTGAGCCAATCGTCTAGGTATGGAAAAAAAGAAGTTATGTACTCACCATAACGTTCCATCTGAGTAGATAACTTCATTTGTCTGCAACCTGTGGGTATCAGATCTGTCCTTGGATCCGAGCTGGCAGCTTTCCAAGCTAAAAGATCCGAGCTCTCAGCTCTTCCCCCTTACCCACAATGCCCTGCCACCTCCCTCCAGTCCTCAGATCAAGTTTGCCTAACAAGAAACAGACTACGACCCTCGAAAGAGGAACACTAACCTAATGCAAGACCAGGTGAAACCCTGCGCCATGGAATAGCCATAAAACAGGTTAGGGGGAAGGAGGGGGGGTTGGTTGCAGACAAATGAAGTTACCTACTCAGATGGAATGTTATGGTGAGTACATAACTTCTTTATCTGAAGTAGTTAATTTCATTTGATCAGCAACGTGTGGGACAGAGTCCCCAGCTACCTAAATCCTTGGGCGGACCTCAAGGAAGGATATTCCGGAGCACTGCGGAGCCAAATGATGCCCTACCCCTGGATATCAGATCCAACTTATAATGAGAAATGAAGGTATGAGAAGAGGACCAAGTAGCCGCTGAGCAGATGTTGTCTAGAGGTACTCTCGACCAGAATGCTGCAGAAGTCGCCATAGACCTGGTAGACTGGGCATGGACCCCCAAGGGTTCAGGCTGGCCGGAGGCTAAATAAGCATGCCTGATGCATTGGGATATCCATCTGGCCAAGGCAACTTTCATAATAGGCTTACCCATAGATGGTTTAGCGAAAGAAAGAAAAAGTTGATCTGATTTCCTAGTAGTAGCCGTCCTGTGTAAGTAAAAATGCGATTGTCTGTGCACATCCATTAAGTGCAATCTGTATTCCCCTTTGTTCTGAAAGTTGGGGAAAAACACAGACAAATTAATGGATTGGTTGATATTGGATTCAGAGGCTACCTTAGGCAAGAAAGAAGTGTTAGTCCTGAGAGATAATCTGTCCTTATGGAAGACCAGATACGGGGGTTTCATGCAAAGGGCTTGAAGCTCAGATACTCTCCTGGCTGAAGTAATTGCAATCAGGAAGGCCGTTTTCAAAGATAAAAATTTTAACTCAACCGAGGCAGCCGGTTCAAAGGGTGGGCCAGTCAAGGCCTGAAGAACCAAGGTTAAGTCCCAAGGTGGAACCGCATTCTTGACAGGAGGTTTCAACAGAAAAGTGCCCTTCAAAAAGGATTTGCATATCTTAGCAGACGCTAAGGGGCCAAGGTTATCCCCAATGTGGAAATGGGAAATAGCTGCCATTTGGACTTTGACTGTAGAAGCACTAGCTCCTTGGTAAAAGATATGGGACAAGAATTCAAGAACCATTGGGATGGGAGCAGTAAAAGGATCTAAATCTCTATTTTTGGCCCAGATGGAAAAATGCTTCCATTTACTTCTGTAGAATTTTCTAGTAGAAGGTTTATGCGCCGCTACCTGAATAGATTTTACGGGAGACGAGATACCGGGAGTCCTTGCGATTAGTGGAACTGGATCAACCAAGCCATGAGCTTGAGGTCGCCCAGGTTTGGGGGCTGTAATCCCACAGGATGAGAGATCAGATCTGGAATGGGATCTAAGATTCAAGGAGGAACTACACTGTGAGACCGCAGGTAAGGGAACCAGATCTGGTGAGGCCAGAATGGGGCTATGAGGATTATTTTGCTCCCCAACTGATGAGCTTTCTGCAGAAATTTTGTCATCAGCGGAAGAGGAGGATAAGCATACAGGAGACCGGGTGCCCAAGCATGCACTCTGGGGCTCTCCCCTGTTGGAGGAATCAGAGCGAAAAATTCGTTTCATTTTGTCTTTGAAGGAGAAGCAAAAAGATCGCAGCAAGGTTGACCCCATCTGAGGAAGATCTGACTCGCTACTGATGGGTTTAGAGACCACTCGTAAGGTGTGAGGATTGAGCGACTCAGCTTGTCTGCTAAAATGTTGGACCGACCCGGAATGTGCATTGCTATCAGAAAGCAGTTGGTGGAAATCACCAATTCCCAAACTCTCATAGCCTCTCGACAAAGAGGGTAAGATCTGGTGCCTCCCTGTTTGTTGTATACCAGACTACTGCCATGTTGTCTGTCTGAATTGCAATAGTCCCCAGATGAAGAAGGTCTTGAAGGGCTTGCAACGCTAGAAGCACCACCCTCATCTCCAGGACATTGATATGCAGAACGGTCTCCAAGGAAGTCCACGTGCCTTGGATGGTTCTGCCCATAGAATGCCCCCCCCCACCCGAAGCGAGGAGTGTCCGTGGTTAGTGTGGCTTGGGGCTGAGGCATCACAAACGGTCTCCCCACCCGCCGCTCTTGGGAATGGAGCCACCAAAGAAGGGAGTTCCTGCAAACCCTGCTCAGGGGAATTGGAGATTCCAATGGGTGAAGTAGGAGAGACCATTGAACCTGAAGAGTCCATTGTAGAACTCTCATATGCAATCTTGCTAAAGGTGACAGGCTTATGGCTGCCGCCATGGAGCCCAGGGCTCTCAGGACCAACTCTGCAGGTGGGGCTGGAGACTGCAGGAGCGCCATTACATGTAGTGAAAAGTTGCGCAACCTGTCCATTGTTAGAAAGGCTATGGCTTGGCGCGTATTTATCCTGGCCCCTATAAAATCCAAAACTTGCAAGGATGAAGAGATGACTTCTGAAAATTTATAGTAATGCCTTGACACTGGGCCATGGCTAGGAAGTAATCCCTGGCAGAGCAAAGCAGATGCATGGTGGGGGCGGTGAGGAGCCAATCGTCCAGGTACAGAAAGACCTGAATTCCCTGAAGTCCCAGGTGGGCTGCTACGACTGCAATAATCTTGGTGAACACCTTGGGGGCTGTGGTGAGGCCAAATGAGAGAACCCTGAACTGAAAATGACTGGCTCCTAGCCGAAAGCGGAGAAACCTCCTGGACCATCTGTCCATGAGAATATGGTAGTACGCATCCTTGAGGTCTGTGGAGCACATCCAGTTATTCTCCTGTAAGAGAGGGAGAATAGATTGCAGAGTGACCATCCGGAATTTCTCTTTGGCAATGAACAGGTTTAGAGATGACAGGTCCAGAATTGGCCTTAAGTCCCCTGTCTTTTTTGGCACCAAAAAGAACCTGGAATAATTGCCTAATCCGCTCTGGGGGAACATGATGGATGGCCCGTTTTTCTAGCAACTTCGAAATTTCTGAAGCCGCCGCCTCCCTTTGATCGGGTGGGCCATTGGGAAGGTGCTTCATTAGAGGGGGAAGATGCAGAAAGGGAATAGTGTAACCTCTGGATATTATTCAGAGCACCCAACGATCTGTAGTAATGGACTCCCAACTTTGTAGGTGCTCCGAAAAACGTCCCCCGACTACCTCCAGAGAGAGACAGCTGGACAAGCCCTCAGGGCTGCTGCGTGGGTCAGTCTGAGAAAGGCTCTCTGGACCCGAAATTCTTCGGCCCCCCTCAGCCTCTGGGCCGGTGTCCACCTTGTCCTCCTCTGCCTCTGAAGGATGAGGGGTCTGGAGCGGGACAGGACTGCTGGGACTTCCGGAACCACATCTTCTTCTGTCCTCTCTGGTTCCTTGAGAAGGACCTTTGAGGATTAGAGAAGCAGATCCCGAAAGCAGACAGTATCTTCCCATTTTCCTCACTCTGGAGCAGCATGTCACGGATGGTTTTGCCGAATAGCGTAGAACCGTCAAAGGGAGCATTCACAAAGGATGCCTTGAAGGGTTCCACAAAGTCACAAAGGCGAAGCCAGGCGTGGCACCATAAGGCAACCCCTGCTCCACTAGCTCTAGCCGTCACTCCATGGCATGGGAGAGGAGCCACATGGAAGTGTTAGAAATTGACTTTAGAGTGGCCATGCGAGCCGAGAAGGTCCATTTGTCCTCGGCCACCATGGACGCTGGGGGAGCTCCAGCGTATTCCTTTATCAAGTCCCGCTGGAGCCTGATGACATGTGCCAGATAATTCAGCGCCTTATGGAAAAGGTAGCTGAAGCAAACATCCGCTTTCCAATACGGTCCATCGTCCGATATTCCTTATCAGGAGGACGGACTGAGGAACTTTCCTGTGCTAGTTCCTTCTTAGTGGAGGCTGCCACCATCATGGCATCTACTGGGGACCCTTTATTCCATGCCTGTCTGTCAGAAGGAGGACTAAGTATTTTGTCTGGTCTTTTAGGTATTGGCTCCACGGTGTCCGGTTCCTTCCAAGCCCTGGTAGTAATCAAGTCTACCAGGGGATCAGCTGGGGGGGACACCCAAGAGGTAGACGGGCCTGCGTCAAACGCCTCCAGAAACACAGACTCATCGGAGGAAGATTTTTGGGCAGACCATCCCTCCTCTGATACGTAGCATTTCCATAATGTCTCCAAAGGAGACGTCTTCAGGGGGTGACCTTGGGGAACCTTCCCCTTCCTCTAAGTCCGTGTCATCCGTGAGGGACTCGGGGGAGTCTATGTGTCTCCTTTGCACTTCTGTTTGTGAGGCACCTCCTCGGAGGGACTGTCTGAGGAGGGCTCACCAACGGGGTCCTGTTCCCCTATGGGAACCAACTGGAGTGCCAACGCAGGCTGCCCCTGGGGCCAGATGATGGAAGATAGGCCCAAATGCGAGGGAGTGATGGGTGGATCCGTAGCCCAGACTGGGGACCTGGAACTTCTCGACAGAACCCTCTCCACTACGTCAAAAGCCGAGGGAAAACCACTCTCCCCTGGCTCCGAGAGCAGCCCCCTCGGCTCTGACGCAAGGACCGGTGTCGGAGCCAATGCGATCGGACCCAAAATGGGAGTGTGCTCTGACCAAAATGGAGCCGAAGACACACTCACCCCTGTGGATCCGAAGCTCGGCTCTTGGCCCTGAGAGCTCGGATCCAACACGCTCGAGGGTACTGTCGGCGTTGAAGTAGCCACCACTGTCAGTGCCGATGACTCCCCGGGTCCGAGACAACTCGGATCCAAAGACTCCGAAACCTGATAGCGAATCGGAGAAGGAACAATTGGGGCAAAGAAAGGGGCCAAGCTCCCCCCCCGGAGGGGGGGAGGCAGGAGCACCCCCATCTGCATCTGGGCCTGCAAGAATCGATGCATCATCTTGTCCAAATCAGCGTCAGACATGCTTCTGGTGGACCTCGAAGAGGTCGCCGAAGCGGGCCGGGAAGGCCACCTCAAAGACCTAGAGGGAGACCGATACTCTTCCTCCGGCTCTGAGGAAAAGCGGGGGGAACGGAGCCAAGAGGGTGGAGATCCGGAGACCCTCCTGGGAGGGCTAACTACCTTAGCTGGCGGAGTAGAGGGATGAGACTCTGACCGCCTCTTATAGCTTTTATGCCGCTCCTTCTCCTTGTGCCTCTTCTCTCTAGAAGAAGAGTCCCCCTCTCCCTGAGACACAGAGGGAAGTTGAATCCCAGTCAGGGGAGGGGGAACTGAAGGCAGGACAGCCACAGCCACGGCTGGTGCCTTAGAGGGAGAGGAGGAAGAAGAATCCTCGGGCAAAATCCCAGCCAGGATTAACTTATTCCTCCTATCCCTCACAGCCCGGGGGTTGAAGGCCGCACACACTTGGTAGCCGGAAGACAAGTGGGCTACCCCTAGGCAGAGAATGCACTGAGTGTGGCCATCCGCTGGGGACAGCTTATGGCCATACAGTGCATTTTGAAAAAATGGCCTTAGGCCCTTCAACCATTGCACAACCACACACACACAGTAAAGGGGAGGGGAAAAATTAAATTTAAACAATAAATTTACCAGAAGAAAACCGAAAAAAGTATATAGACAGAAACTAAGGGCCTACTACACTCGCTCAATACACAAAAATCTTAGAAAAAGTTTTAAAACTCTCACCCAATGCCAAGAGCTCATCGCCAGAAGCTATCAGAAGCCGCGGCAAATGAGATCTGAGGACTGGAGGGAGGTGGCAGGGCATTATGGGTAAGGGGGAGGAGCTGAGAGCTTGGATCTTTTAGCTTGGAAAGCTGCCGGCTCGGATCCGAGGACGGATCCGATACCCACAGGTTGCTGATCAAATGAAGTTAACTACTTCAGATCACCTGGAATCCTAGACACCTCAGGTGAGCCGTGACCACTGCCATGCATTTGGTAAGCACTCTGGGGGCTGTAGTGAGACCAAAGGGCAGGGCTCAGAACTGGTAATGATTGGCTCCTAGCCAGAAATGCAGGTGATCTCTGGAGCATCTGTTCATCTTTATGTGATAGTATGCGTCCTTGAGATCTATGGAGCACATCCAATCACCTTTCCCTAGGAAGGGAAGAATGGACTGAAGCGTGACCATTCGGAACTTCTCTTTCTTTACGAACTGGTTGAGTCTGCTGAGGTCCAGGATAGGTCTCCAGTCCCTTGTCTTCTTTGGTACCAGAAATAATCTTGAGTAAGTTTCGAATCCAACTTGATCTGCTGAGACTGGTTGGATGACTCTTTTTTTCTAACAATTTGTGGACCTCTACGATTGCTTGTTCCCTGAGACTGCGTGGAACATCTGGGATTCTGTTTACAGGAATGGGAGGGGAAGAGAATGGTATGGAATATCCTCTGGAAATTATGCTTTGTACCCATGTATCTGATGTTATGTTTAGCCAGGCTTCTGGGTACAAAGACAAGCAACCCCTGACTGCCTCCAGAGCTGAACAGCCAGGCCCCTTTTCAGGGGCACTGGTAGGGTTGATTAGACTACTGGCCTCTGTCAGCCTGTTGCTGCGGACCCCCTCTGCCTCAGGGGCGGTGTCTTCCATTATAACCCTCTCCTCTGTCTCTAGAGGGGGTTTCTCCATGTGTGTCCTGAAAGGCTCCCTGTGTTTTATGGAACCACATTTTCCCTCCCATAGGGCCCTTGGGGTAGGGCCGAGTAGGGGTAGAAAAACAGACTCCAACGGCATATAGGGTCTTGCCTTCCTGCTCACACCTGGTTAAAGTTTCCTTTACTTTAGGCCCAAACAGTGATGAGCCATTGAATGGGGTGTTGACAAAAGAAGACTTAAAGGGCTCCGCAAAGGAACAGAGATGCATCCAGGCTTGTCTTCACAGAGCAATGCCCAAACTAGCGGCTCTACTTGAACCATCAGCTGCATAAGATATGAGACACATGGATGAGTTCACAACTGAGTTTAGGGTAGTGGGCTGTGTGTTGACTTTGTCGGCAACCCCTGCAGCTACTGTACCCTGGAGAATATCTCCTAGCTCTTTCAGGAGATCTCTTTGTAGTCTCGTAAAATGGGTTAAGTAGTTCACTGATCTCAGAGAAAAAGTCGCTGAACTAAACATGCGTTTCCCATATCTATCTATGATCCTAAAATCTCTTTTAGGAGGATGGATAGATGCGGATGTTTCAGACACTTCCTTTTTGGTGGCTGCAGCTACCACCATGGCATCAACAGGCACTCCTTTGGTCAAAAAGGCCTTGTCCACTGGGGCAGAAATTAATTTATTTGGCTTGTGAGGGACAGGTTCCATGGCCTCCAGTGACTCCCACGCCTTACGAGAGATCAGTTCCATGAGCTCGTCATAAGGCGGAGACACTCAAGAAGTGGAAGGTTAAGATCCAAAAGCCTTCAAGAGAATGGACTCATCCTCAGTAGGGGCCTTGGGCTGCCAATCTCCCCTCTGATTAAGGATCTCTAATACCTCCGCAAAGGAGATATCCTCAGAGGGGGATCGAGGGGACCCTTCTGACTCATCCAAGTCCGTGTCAGATGTCAAAGACTCCTGTGGGGAGTCTAAGTGCCTCCTCTTGTACAGTCTCTTCCTGGGCACCTCCTCAGTGGGGGGATCTGGGGAGGTCTTGGAAGAGCAGCGGTCGCCCTGTGGGGGTACTTGAAGGTCAGGGTCTCTACGCTTAGGGGGACTGGTAGATGAAGAAGCAGACACAGGCACTTGAGAGGAGAGGGAAGGCCGAACCGATGCTGACATTGTCTTGGGAGACAGGACTCTCCTCATAGCATCGACGGTGCCATGGCTCCGATGAGAAGGGGTAGACAGACCCGAAAGGACTGTCCGATCCTCCCACACCAAAACCATGGGCTCTGAGCCCAAAGTAGGAGCTAAGCTCATCCGAGCCGAAGCCCCGAGAGGAAGAGTCGGCACCAACAAATCGGTCTGACTATCCTCCCCGGACCGAATGGGAAAGCGTCAGCTCCTAGAGTCCTCGGTCGGCGTAGAGGACATCCGAGTAGATGGAACTGATAACACCGGTGTGGGTCTCAGCTCCAAAGTTTGACAATCATCGGTTTGGGTTCCTTCAGCTCCGAGGGTCCAGTACGGCTCGTCGGAGGAGCAGACAAATCCGGTTCAATGGTCTTCGGCTCCGACAAAATGGTCAGGCCAACAACAATTTGGCAAGTCTTGCTGCCTGTAAAAGCTTCTGCATTAGCTGATCCATGTCCAAATCCGAAAGACTGACCAAAGACTTAGATGAATGCACCGAAGGTGCTGACTGGAGCAGAGGAAAAGAGGGAACCTCAGAGACCGGCTCCAAGACTGGGAGCTGGCTCCAAATCAAAGGGACACTCGATTCTGAGAGCTGTGGAACCAATGACCCTGTACCCTCTGAAGTTCTTGCCTTTTTTACAACTTTCGAATCTGAAGATTTAGAAGATTTGGAGGATTTGGAAGAAGTGCTGGCACCTTCCTCGCTACCCAACGCCTCAGAAAGGGAATGCTGCAGTAATCCCCTGTCAATGAGTTTCCTCCTTCTCTCCAAGAGGACTCTTGATGAAAAGGAATGGCAAATACTGCAAGTGTCTTGGAGGTGTTTGGCCCTCAGACAGTAAACACATTGGACGTGTCCGTCAGTGACGGACATTTTCTGCCCACAATCTGGGCATTTCTTGAATCCCGATTTGGGATGAGACTTTTCCCTCTCATTTGACAAGCTCTAAACAGTACAAACTTGTAGAGTACAAATAACAGTATACTGAAAATCTAAATAGGGTAAAGAGACCCAACACTAAGTAAAGAAAGCAAACTAAGCCCACACCGGGCACTATCTACCACAGAGATAAAACTATAAATTTCAAATACAGGGCTAAAAAGGCCCACTGAGAGAAACCTGACTAGAAGAATTATTGTTATTATTAACTCTAAGTAGGGCTAAAAGGCCCACACAAGACAACTAAGCCAACACAGGGCACTAACTACCACAGACTACTATTTCTATATTATAATTTTAACAATAACACACAAACTGTTTAGATGAAATAGAAAGAAGAATTTTTTATCAAAAAACTTGCTATTTTTTTCACCAAATGGTCCGAGCTAGCTGGATCACTGAGATCTCCCTTGCCGCGGCAAACTAGATCTGAGGTAATTCCAGCAGTGCATTGTGGGGTAAGGGGCTTGGTCTCGAGCTACTGGCAAACCTTGAGCTTTGCTATAGGCCATGTCGGAGCTGAGCATCAGCTCCGAACCCATCAGTGAGAATAAAAGGCGAGATTTAACAACTTCACATGGTTGTGTAAAAAGACAAAAAAACCCTTTAAAATGCACTTCAGAGCATATAGGAAGACATGTCTTCTTAAAAAAAGCTGAAGAGTAAAGCACAATTTGAGAAAAGGAAGAAAAAATTAATGTGCATAGCATGGGAAGCCCAAGATGGGGGGAGGTGCGATCAGAGGAAGACTGGAGGGTATAGTGTGTGTGTGTCTGTGTGTTGGGTGGCTGAAACAGTAGGCCTAGGACACCATTTCACCGAAGTCCAGACCTGTACATAGAGTTCCTGCAATGTATCATCAGTGCAACTAAATTCCAGTATCTGTAATGGGCCAACATAGTGTGGTACACAGGCTTGTTGTAATTAAGAGCAGTGTAGCTACAGGTCAGTCAGTTTACAGCATGAACTAAAAGGTTGATTACGAGGGGTATCAGCAATAGGGTGATACTTAGACTGGAAGTGCCTAGGGGGCCCTCCAGCTTGACATCTGTTGGGGGCCCCCAAAATGCTAACACCAGTCCTGGATTTCAGACTTGGGTTGGGGGTACATGGGGCTTGCCCCACTGCAAAAACAACGAAAAAAGTCCAAATCACACTGAAATCTGCAACTTGGCTGCTGCAATGAGAGAGGAGAGCTATAAAGAGGATGTCATTCAACAGCACATTGTATGGGAGAATTAATATCTGATCCATCCGAACCAAAACTAAGGAAACTGAAGTGTCAGCACACCATACATTTCTTACTTTTGTCTAGCAGTTGGCTTAGAGGATTAAGGTGCTGTTAAAACGCTGCTTCCTGCAGTCTAATGATTTAAGGTTTAATTATCTCAAACTCTGTCTGTGAAAAAGGTTAACGGAGATAGTGCTTTACCCCGTGAAACAAGTACATACATGTTTGAAGGGGGGGGGGGTCTCAAAACAGAAAATGTCTGCCAACTACCAGCATGGTAGGTTGGGAGTCGAGAGTATATAATGTTATTTTTATTTTACATTTGTTAACCGGGGAAATCCGACTGGACACAGGTTCGTTTTTAGCGTAGGATCGGGAAGAAAAGCTCCACAAAACAATAAGACAATATATGATTGATATAACAATAAGAAAACATACGAGTGTATAATTATTCATTAAAGAACACATACATATGCTACAACTTCGACATTTATCTCATATTAACGAAAAAAAACGCTTCAAATTAATTTAAAGAAAACAAAACCGCTAGCTTCAATTGAAACAAAAATAAAAAACTTATAAACAAGCTATTAAAAATATCATAAATTGCCTTACTATTATTAATGCACGCAACAAAACGCTCCCATAATAGAGCGCAAAAAATTTCTCTAAACAATTTAGAGAAGGAACCATGGCTCATGACACCGATTCGAAACCCAAGATTACCACTTTCGCTTTCTCTCCTTTATAATACTACCTTCCTGGTTAATAATTCGGGGACAAACATGTAATTCCTTTTCTCATTTAAAAAAATAAATATCAACTGTTGATGCTGGGAGGTAATACTGCTGATCGAATAGAGCTTAGTTTTCTATTTCTGCTTTGTATATTAAAAAAATATTTCTATAGTAGTAGAAATACATCTGTTGACGCATTGCATTGTGGGTACTTAAATAAACCCTTTACGGAGCTTAGTTTTCAGTGTTCAGTCTTTAATGCAGTGCGCGCGTGCACGTGTAATATTTCAACATTTTTGTACAAACAGGAACTGAGCACTCTTGATTCCCTGATTTTATAACAAAGCAAAGCAGGACTAGAAAGAGAATGTCTAATTGCGGTACAATGGACTTGATGTTACGTGTTTTGCTCTCAGATTAAACCTCATTCTTCCTATATTCACAAAGAGATTTTACAAGTGTAACGAAATAAACCAGCATAAATATTCCCTATCATCAACTACATGGACTCAGACCTTTTGTTCTGAAAAATAAGAAAGTGTTCCTTAATACACATGACCCTTAATGAATGAGGAAGATATCTGAAGGTAGAGAGCAATATTATCTAGTTTCCTGGTACCTGTGCCACAAACTGTGCTGTAAAATATATTGCTCAGATTATATGCTATTTCACAAGACTGTAAATAGTCATATGATTGCGACAACAGATTAAAAAAATAATTGAAAAAAAAAAAAGAAATCAACTGTACATCACTGTAGAACCCATAAGAAATTCCACCAAAGACACAGTATGTGTATGTGCATATGTAAGAAGTATGGAGCCATTAGTAAAAATATTTTAATACCCAAACTTGAATATGGCCTTCATATTCTCATTATGCAGTCATTCCACAATACTAACAGAATACAGATAGCTGAGAATAAAATCTGCAGATAAATTCCTTTAATAGTAGACCCTCAGACATAACATTGCAATTTGCTAAAAAATTCCAAATGGCTTTCACTGCCTCACAGGGCACTTTTTTTTCTAAGTACTCATTAATTTACAAGCTGCTAAAACACAGCCACTTTACAAGACGAACCTTATGTACTCAGAAGTACACAGGACAGCAAGTTCTTTCTCTCGTATACCCTCCATTTAAAACTGCTGTAGGTGAGACAACGTTCTCTAGACTGAGACCTTTCACCTGGGTACATACATCAAAATATTCAGAAACCATTAAAAGCTTCAAAGATGCACTTAAACAGCATCTCTTTACTGAATCTACCTGAGACTGCTACCATGACATTGGTTAGGAAACTTACCATCCCATATCATGAATAAATGAATATATTTAATAAACTTTTCTAAGCCTCTTAAATGTGGCATTGTATACTCAAATATTTTGCTTATACGAGTTTGCATATTATATGTATGATTGCATTGCATTTTATGTGTAGCTCAGCTTACATTTTGACTTTGTATATATTTTTTCTCCATGCACTCTGACTGGATATTTTAATCCTTTAATCATACACTATCTGCATTTGGTCTTACCAGTATGCTCTGAATTTTGCTATGTACTCATGTGAGTGTGAATTGATATATATATATATATATATATATATATATATATATATATATATATATATATTCACTTTAGAAGCTTGAACTACTGAAATATCGAAATTCAGTATTTCGAGTCTATAAAGTGGAATCCTGAAAATAGCGAAACCTCAAAAGTGCAAAATTCAAAACCTTGCATACCAGAGGTTTAGAATTAGTACTGCTGGTGTTTCGCTGTGGTTATGGATTCAGGTAAGTGTTGATGTGTTAAGGGTTTTGGGTAGGGGCTGTGGTGTGCGCTAGTGTGTTATGTTGCTGTGATGTGTGGTGCGAGGAGAATGTAGCTTGTGTGGTGGTGTTTTGTATGTTTTTGCATGTAGTGCGATATATATATATATATATATATATATATATATATATATATACAGGATTAAAAATATATATATATATATATATATATTTATATCTATATATATATATATATATATATATATATATATATATATATATATATTTTTATTTTTAATCCTGTCCTGAGCATCCACAGCTCCTCTGTGCTGGTCCTGCAGTTTAGGCTGCTTGTTTTCGCCTCCTGTAATCCATCCCGGGTGCTCCCTCCCTGCTTTAAATGCAAAAGGAATACCTCTGGCCATCACCTGAAGACACCCTGAATTGGCCAGCTTGCCTGGTACTTAGAAAAATAGGTACTTATGTATTATCGCAACCAGATTTTCAGGTTACTACCGGTTGCTTCCCGATGTGCAAATATAAACATTAATGCTGTGATAATGTCAATTAGTGTGTTTTCCTTCACATTGAAGGTTGTTTAGGCAGGGATATCTTTGAAAATGTAGAAAATCATGTTTCTGTTTACGTATGCTGTTTGCGGGCAACTTATCTTTCTTGTAATACAGTGCGCTTCCTGGTGTTAATATAGAAGCACGGGTGCTTTGATAATGTCAGTTAGTGTGTTTTGGTTCAAATTACACATTGTTTTAGGCAGGGTTATCAGTGAAAATGAAGAAAGAAAGTGATGTTGCTGTGTCAATTACTGACAATAAAATGAAATTACTGACAATGAAATATGCGATACATAAATAGTTTACTGTTTAATAAATCCTGTAACTCCTGGGCCCATCTCATTTGCTCACTCAAACAAAAAAAAAAAATTATCTGCTTTTACTTTATTTGTGTTTCTTCCTACTTTATTTTGCTTTTGCGTCATCTTACCTACTGCTTGGTGTAACTCATTCTAAGCCTTTTAGTTTAAGCACTTGGGCTTCAGACCAGTTGTTTTACATTAAGTAGGTCTGTGGTCTGCACTGTAGTGGCAGAACAGGTAGCTTACATCCTTCTAAGTTGGGAACTGCTGATTGAGGGCTCAATGTCTGTTATTCTAAAAGTGTATTAATTCTGGTTTAAGCACTTGGGCTTCAGGCCAGTTATTTTACATTAAGAGGGTTTGTGGTCTACACTCTTGTGGGAGGAGAGGCTGGACTCTGCCTTTCTGAGCTGGGAATTTCTGGTTAAAGGCTTATAGTGCCTGCATATTTGAACTGCTTCTTACTGAAATTGGTACACCTTGTTTTCTGTAGCATAGACTAGATCCAGGCCTGCTGAATCTAGCTTTGTTTGTGTGCTTGTTGTTTGTTTGCTTGTTATTTCCCTGAAATGCTAATTCCACCTAAAACGCGGCTTTTCAGTGCTTCTGTGGATCCCTAGTGATATCTGCATTGCTTACTGTACTTATTTCCTTGTTTCACTTGAAAGAAAGTTACTGTTTGTCATTTTTGCATTTAAGTTACCTGTAACACATTGCATTTAAGTTACCTGGCACTTGCTCACTAAAGCAATTATATAAGTCAGCACAAAAAAATTAAAAGCACTACACCCTCACAAAACTCCCCTTGATTACCTTGTTCCCCGTTGGCCCTTTTTTCAATTATAAAGGAATTCCCAATACTACTCTAGCATGTCCAAAGGTCAGTTGTCAATGTCATCTCCGGTCCAGCTGGTGAATCTGGGAATCTTGAGGCAATGTTACAACTGCCTCATGTACACAGACAACCCTCTCCTTCTCCCAACAAATTCCAACACATGTGAGAGATGCAACCATATAGCCAAACTGGAGGCTATGCTCTCTCAACTCAGTACTGGCTTAACCAGTCAGGAGGAGAAGGAAACCACACTCACTACAATTCCAATCTCACATAGACCTACCACAACAGCAAACCAAACACATAAACACACAAAAACATACTCTGAGGCTCTAAATAAAAATCTGCCTAAGCAGCAGAGACCTCCAAAGCAGACACCCAAGCAACCGCTACCCCAAAACAAAACACGTGCAACACATAGTTCACAAAGCCAGTGTGCCGAACAGTCACAGCCCTTAAGGCTAAACAACACACCTGATACACTTGTAATAGGTGACTCTATAGTCAGACACACTGACGTCCCGCTCACCAGGCTGACCAAGGAGAAGGTCATGGTGAGCTGCCTGTCGGGTGCTAGGATCCGCCACATAACACAAGCACTCAGGTCACTCCAAGGCAAGTACAAATATGACTCAGTCATTGTCCATGCTGGTGTAAATGACCTGAGACGTACCTCCCTAGACTACATGAAAGAGACATAGAGGAGCTCTCTGAGCATGTAGCCCAGGCTGGTATGACCCTGACCTTGAGTAGCATCTTACCAAGTGCTTAAACCCTCACCAAGAATGATGCCACAATATGAAGACAAGATGATCAATTTCAACAATTGGCTTAAGTATTGGTGTCATTCAAAGGGGATCCAATGCCTGTCAGCCTGGGAGGACATGCTCGACAAGCCATGATGCTTCGCTAGGCATGGCTTGCACCTGTCACCCCTGGGCTTTTGGATATTGGCAAAGGCTCTTGCTACCCCATAGTGCCTTTTTTAGGCAAGGCTCAAAAGACAAACCCACCTCCATAGGTATCACAAGGGATAAGAAACTAAGAGTAATGCTACTCAACGCCAGAAGTCTAAACCTCAAGATGCACGCACTCTAAACTCTCCTTAGCATGGAGAGCATTGATATCTGTGCAGTAACAGAAACCTGGTTCAAGGCTCATGAGAGCACCGCAGCACTACCAGGTTATACCTCATACCATGCTTTTCGGCCCCAAAACTTGGACCGAACCACAAAAGGAGGGTGAGTATCAATATTCATCAAAGATACCCACACCTCCAGGTTGGTGGCACAGCACGAAGCATCAGAGACTATCCATGTGCAACTAACAGTGGATAAAATTGCCTTCCAGTTTATAGCCTGCTACAGACCACCCTCCCAAACCCAGGAACCCCACTCAGCCTTCCTGAGAACACTGGAAAATATGAAGGTGTCTCCAAACACCATTATATTGGGTGACTTCAACTACCCAAACATAGACTGGGAGCATTACTCTAGCTCCAACACCCTAGCGCAAAGGTTCCTAGAATTTATAAACTCAACAACTTGTTACCACTTCTACAAGAGGGGAAAACATACTGGACTTGATCATCACCAACATGGGGACTCTATGCTCCAGACCAGAAGTGTATCCCTCACTGGTAAGATCAGACCATAAACTAATCTCACTGGATATTCACATCTCGACCCCATCCCCTGCCCAGAAAACCACAGTGAAAAACATATCTAAAGCAAATTTCACACTCCTCAAAACCAAGGTGGAATCCTTCAAAGCCCCCGGGCCTGTGGAAAATATGGCGCAGACCGCAGAATCCATTATAAACGCATTCTATAAACACCTTCAGGAATGTATGGATCATGCAATCCCAAATAAAACCAAGACCCAATCCTCCAAAGGCAGACGTGGACCCCAGCCATAAACAAACTATACAATAGAAGGAGGAAGCTACTACATGATAGAGCAAAATCCCAAAAAGGGAAGGCATCTCTGATCAGTATTAGCAAAAAACTACGGGCACTCATAAAATCGTCTAAGGCCAGCTTCGAGAGAAAAATTGCACAAGACACTAAGGATAATCACAAGGCTTTCTTTAGTTATGTTAGGCACCTGGGTGGGAATTCCCAGATATGCTCAGAATTAGTCCAAAATGACAAAAAATACACCAAACCCACAGACATTGCCAACATCCTAGCTGACAGGTTCAGCGCAAACTTCTCCCCCCCTCCCCACCAAAAGGCAAATATCTATCTCAGCAGAGTGCTGCCCCCTGACATCTCAGATGCTCAGGTAACAGTCGCCCTCTCCAAAGCAAAAAACACAGCATCAGTGGGACCAGACGGTGTCCCGGGCTACATCCTACATGAACTCCAAGAAGAGCTAAACCCAAACATAAAACTACTGTTCAATCTCAGCCTCCCAAAGAGTGGCGAACAGCAACAGTGATCCCTCTCCACAAAGGTGGTGCCTCAACAGATCCTGGAAACTATCACCCCATAAGCCTGACTAGCTTGGTCAGCAAAGCTATGGAAAGGATCATCATGGACCTCATAAATAAAGATATTGGGGACCTACAGACACTGGATCCTACCCAGTTCAGCTTTGTTAAGGGCAGATCCTGCCTCTTAAACCTGGTCAATTTCTTTGAAACAGTCACCAAGGCCATTGACGAGGGGAAGGAGGTCCACACAGACTACCTGGACCTCGCAAAAGCCTTCGATACAATACCCCACTCAGGCATTATAGATAAGCCCACCAGCTTAAATATAAACCCCTATGTCACTAGATGGGTTGCAAACTGGCTCAAGGACAGAAACCACATGGTTAGAATTGCTGGAGCCATGTCAGACTCCAAACCAGTTACAAGTGGCATCCCACAAAGCTCAGTCCTGGGACCTCTCTTGTTCGGTATATATTTTTCGGAGGTACAGGCCAACACGGAAGGACTGTGGCTGACAAAGTTTGCAGATGACTGCAAACTGGGCGCCATAATCGACTCTCCAGCTGACACAAGCATCTCCAAAAGGGCCTCATAGAAACAGACAACTGGTGCCAGAGCCATGGCCTCAAGCTAAACACCAAAAAGTGTATAGTCATCCCCTTTGGCAAAAACAAAGTGCCCACAAATTACCACATTGGTGGTAATCCATTAAGTACAGAAGAAGTAATTAGGGACCTGGGGATCCAAGTTGATAGCAATCTCTCATTTGACAACCACGTGGCCAAAGTGGTTAGAAAAACATTTTATATAGCCCACCTAATCATGAAGGGATTCACATCTAGATCAGGGGAGGTCATCGTGCCTCTTTACTCATCCCTCATCAGGCCCATAATTGAGTACAATGCCCCTTTTGGGATGTACCTTACCAGACACCTGCATCAACTGGAAAGACCCCAAAAGTACCTCACCAAGAGGATCAAAGGGCTCAAACAGATGCCATATGCTGCCTTGTTAAAGAAACTCCAGCTCTACTCAGTGGCATACCGCCTGCTCAGAGGTGATCTGTGCCTGATGTATAAAGCCATGTCCAACCCAGAATTAATGGACATGCTGCACCTCAGAAAATCCAAATCCCAATGAGCTACGCGCTCGTGAGACTTGAACCTCAGCACTGAAATAAATAGGACATGCTGGAGGGACAGATTCATAACCCAGAGGCTCCCTTCACTCTGGAATAAAATCCCAGTCCAGGTTAGGCAGAGTCCCTCATTGACTCTCTTCAAGAGGAATCTTGATGAGTGGATGGAAGATCATAGGTTTACCCTGGGTATCACTTCTATACTAACCTCGAAAAAGGGCATAGCAAAATTAATTTAAAATGGGTGGTGAAAGCCAAACACACTCTGGCTAGGCTTATAAATGCCCTAGGGCAGATAGCATAGTATGAACCTATGAACCTATAAATAAAGAGTTCAGCAGAAAGTATTTCCAAGCCATCTTTTTCTTGTCAGCATTGCTTCTTCACAGTAAAAGTACTCCTTTCATCAGTAACAGACCAGCCCTGTCAATTGAAGAGTGCGTCAGTTAATACACGCAAAACAGGTAAAGATTTCTACGATTGCTTCTCTTCCTTAATGTCAGCAAAACTAGCTTTTCAACAGTAAACACAAAGAGTGACAACTTACAGTGTTTCCCGTAGCTGTTTTCAAGCCAGCAAGTGTATTATCGCAACCGCGAAAATCTGGTTGCAATAATATGTAAGTACCCAATAATACTACTGAGAAGACCCCCCCCCCAACAAGATTGCATAAATGTATGTTGCTTAACACTAATTAAATGTAGACTTGATGTGCTATCTATAGAGTTAATCTGCCCTCCCCTGTGTGCGTTCTCACAGCCTACAGCAGACCGTTTGCCCTCTCCCCCTCCTGTTATCACTACCCTAGAATATATTTAAATCTAAAACTGGTCCAACTATCCCTGCTATTTACTATCTCCTTCTACCATTAGGTGGCAGCATCTACTAATATAAATCCTAGATATTCTTTGTAATCCCAAGAACTTTTATTTTTTCACAAACAGTTGGTTATGAGTTAATATCCTTAGACTGTAAATATCTTCTCCCCCCTGGTAAACCACCCTCTGTAAAGGCAGCCTTCTTTTTCTGGCTGGAAATATTTAGCTCATACCTTCCAACTACAGCCTTTAAACTGCTCTTTGCTAATACTTTTTCTGCCATACTCACCTCTATTAAGCCCTCCTCCCTCCTGGAACTGTTCTTCCTGCCAACTTTCCACCCCTTTAGTCCCTCCTACCTTCTACCCCTCTAGTCCAACCACTATTCCTCCACCTATCCCCTCCCCCATAACTAGTTTCCTCCTGGAGTTTACTTATATCTCCCACAGACTGTGGTGCCATTTTTAAATCCTGTCCTGAGCATCCACAGCTCCTCTGTGCTGGTCCTGTGGTTTAGGCTGCTTGTTTTCGCCTCCCGGTAGGTCTTTTCAGCATATCTGTCTATCATTTGCAAGCCTCTAAGCAACTATTGTGCTAAACTCTGCGTTTTTACTTGTAACTGTGTTTTAGGGTTATAGATAGCCTTGTGCTGATGGATATCACTCCAATGTAATGTTTGTGACTGTGTTGTATGGTTATTGTTGGCCTTGTGCTGACGGCTTCATTTATATGTGACCTACATGTGTTTTTGACCTCTGCAAGCTGCTTTTGTGATGAGTGGGGCTCTTTTCCACACTGACTAATGCTGCATTAACTTTGTATGGGTACAAGGTGCTTGACTGAATATTGCTGGCTTGTCACGACCAGAAACCTGGTGTAATGTTGTCCTGTTAAAAGGACGCCAACCAAAGTACATTGCTGAATGCCGGATAGCCTCTTAAGGCAGAATAACAGTCCCCCTTCAAGTCTTCGACTTAAAATCAAGTTTAGCAGCCATTTTTCTTTCCATTTGAAACTTTAAGGGCTCTGTACAGCTTCTACTTGATTTTGGGGACCATTTTGCCCTATATACTGTACTGTTTGACTGCTTGCTTTGTACTGTGTCATGTGCCGTTTGCTTAGGTTAATTACCGGCTTAGCAGCTGTAATCAAATTACTCAAATAATCCTCTCTATCACTCAACCTAACAAAATAAACCGTCCCAGATCCACTATAGATTGGATCCTAGTCTCAGATCCAAATAAAATAACCAATTCTGGCGCAATTCCTAATACCTTTAGCGACCACCTCCCAGCCTTCATGCATCACTCAGCTAGTTCCTCCCCACACCAGCATCAGTACATTCAAACTCGTAACCTCAGTGGCGTCAACCCAACTACTTTCTCAAATACTTTCAAACAAATGAACTGGCAAATTCTAAACATCCTTTTTCTTGACAAGGCTATAGAATACTTCATCTCTGTCTTCCTTGATACTTTAAACTCACTAGCCCCACTAAGAAACAAAAGGATAAAAACTAAAACTGCTCCTTGGCTATCCAAAGAGACAAAACATATAATGCACCACAGAGACAAACTATGGAAGCTTTACCAAAACAATAAACTGGACAATACCTTGCTCCAATATAAATGGCTCTGCAACCATGCAAAACGACTAATCACCAAAGACAAAAAAATCCTACTATATCAAACTTCAGTCCAATAACAATAAAACCCCTCAAAAATTCCAGAACTCAGTAAACTCACTCCTCAATCCAGGCTCCAAGAATAATCCCTGTCCTGACCCAAGTAAATCTGATCTCGAACTAGGCTCTGAATTTAACTCATTTTTCATAGACACTATTACTACCCTCATCAAGATATTTCCCAATAATAACCCAACTACTCTACACTCTCCTCCTTCTAACTCACCTCATCTGTTTGAACTCAAACCCATCTCCACTAACTTTATAAAAAAAACTTTTGTCCAAACTTAAACCTTGCTCTAACGTTCCCGACAATATTCCCTCTTCCTTCCTAAAATGTGCTGCTGATGGCATTGCACTCCCAATCAGCATCATTATCAACCGATCCATAAAAGAATCATGCGTCCCCAAATTCTGGCGCTCAGCTTATATTCTTCCTCTTCATAAAGGAGGCAAAAATACCAGCATCTCAAACTTTCGCCCCATTGCTTTGCTCTCACCAATCTCCAAAATCCTAGAAAAATGCATCCACCTCCAACTTAAGCCTTTCCTGACCCAAAACAATCTTCTCACTCCTACCCAGCATGGTTTCCGTCCAGGCCATAGCACAATAACCGCTCTACTCTCTTTCCTAGAAACTGTCAATCAAGCCTGAGATTTAGGCCACGTAGTTTCTACTGATTTACTCGATCTGTCTAAAGCCTTTGATACTGTTTCCCACAAGCACCTTCTCTGTCATCTCTCAAACCTTAATCTCTCACATAATGCTTTATCCTGGTTCTTCAGCTATCTATCAGACAAATCACAGTCAGTCAAATGGAAGAACTCCACCTCTTCCTTCCTACCTACCCCAATTGGCATACCACAGGGATCCATCCTTGGGCCAATACATTTTAACATCTTCATCAATAACTTTCACACTGCTATTCCTGATGCTAAAATCAATCAATATGCAGATGATTCAACCTTAGTCTGCTCTGCCTCAAACCTCTCTGAATTGCTGACTAAAATCCAAACTGCCTTCTCAACAACTGAAAACTGGATGTGCCAAAACCACCTCTCTCTCAATTAAACTAAATCAAAGATTCTACTATTCCCTCCCACAAAGACCATCTTCTATGATAAAAACAACTTCAAAGTCTATAGTCAAACCAACTCACCTATAGAAGTAGTCCCCTCTGCCAAACTACTTGGCATTACTGTAGATGAACACCTCAAGTCTGATATTCATATTCAACAAAATATTAAGAAAACCCACCAAAAGCTAGGTATGCTGTATAGGAATAATCGCTTTCTCTCCAACTCTACCAGGCAAACTCTGGCCTCGACTTATCTTCTTCCTTCCTTATTATATGGAGCCCCTTTCCTAACCAACCTGTCCTCCTCTATCACCTCTAAACTAGAAAACTGCTACAACAAAATCTCTAAATTTTCCTCTAAATCTAAAAATACCACCCATCACTGCCTAACCCTACAATCCTAGAATTGGCTTAAACTCCCAAACTACATAGACTATCTCCAACTTACTACTGCACATAGACTCATATTTCACCCAACAAAATGTCCCACTCTAACATCCTTCCCCCTTATACATCCAACAGAGCTCTCAGATCTGAAAATCTGAACTTAATTACCATGCATAAACCTAAACTTCCTGCTGGCCAACTTCTCCTATCTTTATCACTAGGCAAAAAATGGCATTCCCCTCCCTCCACACTAAGAACCATACTAAACTCAGAAAACTTCAAAACTCAACTATTCAAACACCTGTCCACTAAATGGAAATGTACCTGCCTTCACCCAACCTAATCCAAGGGGGTTCTTGCTCTGGTTCCCAAGCTCCACAACTCTCATAGTTATCTTCCTATGAGCCTATCTAAACTCTAAACAACTTCTATAGCTTCTCTCTAAGCTCTCACCTCTTACAGCTACCCTCACACAGCCCAGTATTGTAAATAGCATTGTACTGTTGATGTGTGTATGTAAAGCGTATTTACATTTTCTTAAAAGGTTTGTATGTAAACTGTTTCCACACCTAACCCATATCTGTTTTCCTCAAATGAAACTGTGTGATCCCTACCTTCAAGCTTAATAAATTTGTTAACTATGCATGATATTGAATGCATTTATGAGTAACTATTCTACATAAGATCTTTAATATTAATTATCATTTGTATCTAGTTTGTATAATGCATCTTGGAGCTTTTCTCCCTGGGCCTCCACTGAAAATGGGTCAATTCAGCCCCGTGGACTTCCTGGTAATCAAATTGCAAATAAATAATAAATAATTAAATAAATAAATAGGTAGATATACACACACACACACACACACACACACACACATATATATATATATATATATATATATATATATATATATATATATATATATATATATCTATATATATATATATCTATGTATATAGGTCGATATAGATATAGGTATACAGATATTGTTGAGTGAAAGACTGTGATATATGTTTTATCTATGACCACAGGTTGTGTCTAAAAAAGGTCAATAGACCTTATCTGATGAACATATGGTAAATAAATAAATTTATAAACAAATAATGCAGTATTAACAGCTAAGGTACAATCAGATCTTGCTATGCTACAAATAGTCTGCAATAGCCAGCATATATTCTCATCCATGGCCTTTCCTAAATAAGAAGCTATGTACTCACCATAACGTTCCATCTGAGTAGGTAGCTTCATTTGTCTGCAACGTGTGGGTCTTGGATCCGATATCGGATCCGAGCCGACAACTTGTTTCATAGCTAATGGATCCGAGCTCCTAGCTCCTCCTCTCACCCATAATCCCCTGCCAACCCTCCATGACCTCAGATCGAGTTTGCCCCTCAATATGTACCCAAAAAGGGTATTCCAACTAACATAGATCCGCTGAAGGCCAGGGGGAAGGAGGGGGGATAGTTGCAGACAAATGAAGCTACCTACTCAGATGGAACGTTATGGTGAGTACATAACTTTTTAATCTGAAGTAGGGACTTCATTTGTCAGCAACCTGTGGGACAGAGTCCCCAGCTACCTGAATCTTGGGTGGCCATCATGGAAGGATGTCGGAGCACCGCAGAGCCAAAGGATGCTCTCCCTCTAGAAATCACGTCCAGTTTGTAGTGGTTAATAAAGGTATGAGATGAGGCCCAAGTGGCTGCCGAACAAATATCATCCAATGGAACTCTAGATTTGAAGGCCGCAGAAGTAGATATGGAATGAGTGGAATGTGCACAAACTCCTTCAGGTGCGGGTCTCCCAGAGGCTTGGTACGCTAACAGGATACATTGTGAAATCCAGCGTGATAGAGATATTTTTGATATTGCTTTCCCCAAATTAAATTTGGCAAAGGAAATGAACAGCTGGTCGGATTGTCTATGACCAGCTGTTCTATGAGTATAAAAACGTAGCTGCCTATGAACATCTAATGAGAGCAGCTTGTACTCTCCTTTATTCTGATATTTAGGAAAGAAAACCGGTAAATTTATGGATTGATTTATATTGGTTTCTGATGCTATTTTGGGAAGGAAAGAGGGATTGATCATGAGGTACACTCTGTCCGGATGAAAGATCAAATAAGGAGGCTTCACAGAAAGAGCTTGAAGCTCTGAAACTCTTTTCGCAGAAGTAATGGCTACAAGGAATGCTGTTTTCCAGGACAAGTATTTGAGATCTACTGAAGCAGCAGGTTCAAAAGGTGGAGCAGTCAAGGCTTGAAGAACTAGTGAAAGATCCCAAGGTGGTACGGCTTCTTTTATAGGGGATCTAAGCAAAAAGGTACCCTTGAGAAAGGTTTTACACAACTTGGCCAACATCAATGGCCCTGTGTCATGTCCCACATGGTAATGGGAGATGGCAGCCAATTGCACTTTGACAGTTGAGCAACTAGCGCCTTCCTGAAAAAGTTCAGTTAGGAAGTCTAGTATGGATGGAAGATGAGCCGTAAAGGGATCTAGACTATGATGCTCCGCCCAGATGGAGAAACGTTTCCATTTACTGTGGTACACTTTCCAGGTGGAGGGCTTATGCGCTGCCACAAGGATGGCTTTGACTGGTGAAGAGATACCAGGAGTCCTAACTAGGAGTGGAACTAGAGCAACCAAGCTGTCAGCCTCAGATTGTCCAGGTTTGGGGTCTGTAAGTCTGATGGATGGGAGATTAGATCCGGACTGGGATCCAGAATCCAAGGGGTATTCACTAGGTGAGACCACAGGTAAGGGAACCAAATTTGCCGAGGCCAGAATGGGGCAATGAGGATCATCCTGCTCCCCAACCGCAAGGCTTTCTGTAAGAGTTGCACCATCAGGGGTAGAGGAGGATAGGCATAAAGTAGACCGGGTGGCCAAGCATGCACCAGAGCGTCTCTTGGAGTTTCCCCTGGAGGGGGAATCAGAGCGAAGAAATTGCCGCATTTGGTGTTTGAGGGAGAGGCAAAAAGATGGCAGTAAGGTTCCCCCCCCATATTGCGAATATGTGCTTTGCTACTAGTGGGTTGAGAGACCACTCATACTGGGGTAAGAAGGGTGCGACTGAGTTTGTCTGCTAGGATGTTGGCCCGCCCTGGAATGTGCATTGCAATCAGAAAGCGGTTGGTGGAAATTGCCCATTCCCATACTCTCATGGCTTCGCGGCATAGAGGGTAAGACCTGATTCCCCCCTGTTTGTTGATGTACCAGACAACCGACAAGTTGTCCGACTGAATTGCAATCGTTCCTATGGGGAGGAGATTCTGAAGTGCTTGCAACGCGTACAGCACCGCTCTCATCTCCAGAACGTTGATATGCAGGGAGGTCTCTGTATTGTTCCACGTGCCTTGGACCGTCGTGCCTGAATAATGCCCCCTCACCCGAGGCGGGAGGCGTCTGTGGTCACCGTGGCAAGAGGGGGAGAGGTGCAGAAGGGTTGGCCCGTATGGAGGTCCGGAGCATGGAGCCACCATAATAGAGCCCTCCTGCAAGTCTTGCTGATAGCAATGGGGTGATGGAGAGGAAAAGACAGAAAGGACCATTGTACTAGAAGGGTCCATTGCAGTACCAGCATGTTCAGACGGGCGCATAGAAGGAGCGTTATCGCTGCTGCCATGGAGCCCAGTGCCCTCAGGACCAATTCCGTCAGTGGGGTCTCTGATTGGAGGATAGCCCGCACATGAAGTTGCAAATTCCATAGTCGTTCGGACATCGGAAAGGCTCGTAGATCTCTGGTGTCTATTCTGGCTCCTATGAATTCTATGACTTGTGTCGGGGCCAGAAAGGATTTGGCGGCATTGATGGTGATGCCTAACTGTGGGGCTAGGTGGAGAAAGAAATCTCTGGCTGAGCAAAGTAGATGTCTTGTTGGGGCGGTCAGGAGCCAGTCGTCCAGGTACGGAAAGACCTGTATTCCCTGGAGTCTCAGGTGGGCCGCAATCACTGCTAATACCTTGGGGAACACCCTGGGGGCTGTGGTGAGGCCAAAGAGAAGGACCCTGAACTGGTAGTGACTGGCTCCCAGCTGGAAGCGGAGGAACCTCCTGGATCATCTGTCCATTAGAATGTGGTAGTACGCATCCTTGAGGTCTATAGAGCACATCCAGTCATTCTCCCTTAGAAGGGGGAGAATAGATTGAAGAGTGACCATTTGGAATTTTTCCTTGGTTACCGACAGGTTCAAGCGGGACAGGTCTAGAATTGGTCTCAAGTCCCCCGTCTTTTCTGGCACCAAAAAGAACCATGAGTAGAACCCTAATCCGAGCTGGTCTTGGGGGACAGGCTGGATGGCTCTTTTTCTTAGCAGCTGCTGAATTTCTGCGGCTGCAGCCTCCCTCTGAGTGGGTGGTACATCGGGGAGGTTCTTGAATTTGGGGACATGAAGTAATGGGATTTTGTACCCTCTGGATATAATTTGAAGCACCCAGCGGTCTGTCGTGATGGACTCCCATGCCGCTAGGTGCTCCGAGAAGCGCCCCCCGACTGCCTCCAGAGTAGAACAGTTGGGCAACCCCTCAGGGCTGCTGCGCGGGCTGGTCAGAGAAAGGTTCTCTGGACCCAAAGTTTCTCGGAGACCCTCTGCCCCTGGGGCAGCGTCCTCCCTGCCCTCCTCTGCCACGGAAGGACTGGTTGTCCGGAGCAGGTTGGGAATGTTGCGATTTCCGGAACCACATCTTCTTCTGACCCTTTTGGTTCTTCGAAAAGGACCGCTGGGGAGCAGAGAAGCGGACTCCAACAGCAGACAACATCTACCTGTCCTTCTCGCTCTGGACAAGTGTCTCGTGAACCGTTTTGCCAAACAGGACAGAACCATCAAAAAGGGCATTCGCAAAAGACGCTTTAAAGGGCTCCGCAAAATCACAATGACGGTGCCAAGCCTGACATCTCATGACTAGGCCCGCTCTGCTAGCTCTAGCGGCTCCCTCAGTGGCATGAGACAATAGCCGCATAGAGGTATTTGAAATGGATCTCAGAGTGGCCATTCGGGTGGAGTACAATTGTTTGTCCTCTGCCGACATGGACTCAGGGGGGGGCAGCGTATTCTTTGATAAGATCCCGGTGCATCCTGATGACATGTGCCATATAGTTCAGAGACCTTACCGAGAAGGTCGCTGAACTAAAAACTCGCTTCCCCAAGTGGTCCATCGAGCGGGACACCTTGCTCGGTGGATGGACTGAGGGGCTCTCCTGAGCTAGTTCCCTCTTCGTGGCTGCCGTCATCAACATGGCATCTATGGGGGGACCCTTGCTCCAGTGTGACCGGTCTGAGGGGGGGCTTATTATCCTGTCCAGGCATTTGGGTATTGGCTCCACAGTGTCTGGGTCCTTCCACGCCCTGATGGTAATAAGGTCCACTAAGGGGTCGGCCGGAGGGGACACCCAAGAGGTAGACGGGCCTGCTTCGAATGCCTCCAGAAACACAGACTCATCGGAGGAAGACTTGGGGGCAGACCACCCACCTCTGATCCTCAGCATCTCCATGATGTCTCCAAAGAAGACATCCTCAGGGGGTGATCTTGGGGAGCCTTTCCCTTCATCCAAGTCCGTGTCCTCAGTTAAGGACTCAGAGGAGTCCACGTGCCTCCTCTTGCACTTATGCTTGCGGGGCACTTCCTCGGGGAGGCTGTCCGAGGAGGTCTCGCCAGCAACATCCTGTTCCAATGGAACTACCTGGGACATTGAAGCAGGCTGTCCCTTAGGCCGGGTGATGGAAGCCTGGCCCAGCAGAGAGGGAGTGCAGGGCAGAGCTGAGACAAGGGCCGGGGGTCCGGATGCTCTCGACAGAGCCCTCTAAACTACATCGAAGGCCGAGGGAGAACCACTCTCTCTGGGCTCCGAGAGTCGGCTTCCACTCAGATCCGATGAAGGGATCGGAACCGGCGCCGAGACCATCGGATCTGAAGGACCAGTGCGGTCCGACCTGGACAGAGCCGAAGGCACATTGAATCCCTAGGATTCGAAGCTCGGACCACGGCTCCAAGAGGTCAGATCCGACAGACTTGAGGGCAGGGTCGGATCCGAGGTACTAAGTACTGTCGGCGCTGACCCACCCCCGGCTCCGACACTGCTGGGCTCCGAACGCTCCGAACCCAGGTAGCGGGTCGGAGAAGGAGCAATTGGAGCGAAAAATGGTGTCGAGCTCCCCCCTAAGGGGGGGAGGCAAGAGCACTCCCATCTGCAGCTGGGCCTGGATGAATCTTCGTATCATCCGGTCCAAGACTGCATCAGACATGCTGAATGTTGATCTCAAAGAGGCCACCGAGGCAGGCCTGGAATGCCGCCTCGATGACCTCGATGGAGATCGGGCCTCCTCCTCCTCGGGCCCTGGGGAGAAACAAGGAGATCGGAGACGAGGAGGAGGAGTCCTAGAAGCAGTGGATGGAGAAGCCCCTTAGCTGGCGGGGCCAAAGCGGAGGCCTCGGCCTGCCGCTTGTGGTGCTTCTCCCTCCATTTCTCCCTCCTAGCCTCCCTGTCCTCCAGCGCTTTAGCGGGAGTTTGAGTCCCGGCCGAAGGAAGGGGGGCAGGAGTGGCAACAACCACAGCCTGTGGTAGTGCCACGGAAGCAGCGGAGGCCGGAGCCGAGTCCAGGGGAAAAAGTCACGCCAGGACCAGCTTCGACCTCCGCTCTTTCAGTGCCCTGGGGTTGAACGCTGCACAAATGGTACAGCCTGAAGTGAGGTGTTCAACCCCAAGGCACCGAACGCACCGAGTCTGGCCATCAGCCGGGGAGAGCTTATGGCCACACTCGGTACATTTAGAAAAAATGGCTTTTGCGGCCTCAGCCATACTTTAAAGAAAAATGGGAGTGCTACACAAACACACAGGCCCCAAAAACACAACACACATACACACACACACTCACTAATGATCAGCGAAGGGAGGGAAAAAACTAAGTAAAAAAAATTAATACTACAGGGAACCTAACTCTTACACACTTTTTTTAAAATAAGGTAGAGAAAATTGACAGAAAAACAGACTTAACTGATGATTTTTTGCTAGAGCTCAAGGAATCCAGCCATCCACAAGCACGGCAAACTAGATCTGAGGTCATGGAGGGTTGGCAGGGGATTATGGGTGAGGGGAGGAGCTAGGAGCTCGGATCCATTAGCTATGAAACAAGTTGCCGGCTCGGATCCGATATCGGATCCAAGACCCACAGGTTGCTGACAAATGAAGTCCCTACTTCAGATCACATATTAGTTTACTCCTCTCAACCATTTTATTCCTCTCCAGTAAGCCTAAAGACAACTAGAGTATCACCATAAGTCCATTATTATTCAAATATGAAAACTATAACTTACGGACACTGATGGACTCCTTAAACTTTCTAATAAAAAATTAATATAGGTGAAGGGTAATCACGGCCACATCACCACAGCTAACATTTGCTAACAAAGGGTGTGGGATTTGCATGGGGAATAGAGCTAATGCACACACTCAAGGAAAGTGGAAGATAAAAAAAAAAGATGTAGGATATGGGTGAAGAAGAGGGATACACAAGAGGTATGTTGGAATAAGAAAATCTGGGAAAAGTCACAGGGTCAGCAATTTATTTATTTTTTTATAGGAATAGGCCCCATTTTTGTTTTAAGAATAGAAGGAAAGGTACTTATAAAGAAAGAGGAGGAAAATGACATCACAGCAGGTATACCCATAGAACAAATACCACAACACATGACAGACAAAGGTTGGAAAAAACAGTAAGGACAGGTAAGTTACACAGATGACACACTGCACAACATGGGCAATGGAAAGTTGTTAAACAGGGTAGGGATGGATACCAGCCACGATGAAATGCAGAAAATTAGAAGTTATGTACATACCATAACGTTCCATGTTAGTTGTCTTCTCTCGCCTTCTTTCTTGCTGGATGGGGTTCGGAGCCGATCCTCGGCTCCGACTTGGCACTTGCTAAGCTCGAGAACTCATTTTACCAGCTCGAGGCAACCCTATATCCCATGATGCAAGGCATGACTACCTCAGATCTCGTTTGGT
The DNA here is from genome assembly GCF_019279795.1 of Protopterus annectens. Taxonomy (NCBI): domain Eukaryota; kingdom Metazoa; phylum Chordata; order Ceratodontiformes; family Protopteridae; genus Protopterus; species Protopterus annectens. The sequence continues at coordinate 1,544,697,606 of NC_056744.1, read as the reverse complement.
AGCTAGAAGAAAACCCTGCCAAAAACACTTCTTCCCCTGGAAGAAGATTACTAACTGTAGGAGAAACTAGGCAAATAGCCACTAACAATAATGACTCTTCCTACTGGGAACTCTTGGAAAGAGTGACAACAACCCCAACAAAGGAAGGTACAACCTCAAGATCAGTCCAGGCCAGGGGGAAGGAGGGAGGGATGCAAGAAAGAAGGCGAGAGAAGACAACTAACATGGAACGTTATGGTATGTACATAACTTCTAAATGTTAAGTTGTCAAACTCACCTTCATTCTTGCTGGATGGGACCGTGTCCCTAGCACCTCTATCCTGGGTGGCTCAATGGAACAGACTCTTGAGAACTGTGGAACCAAACCTAGCGACTGTTTGAGAGATCACTCGTGTGGCATGAGAATAGCTCTGCTCAGTCTGTCCGCTAAGAGGTTGGATCTCCCGGGGACATGCGTTGCTATCAGAAACCGATGAGAGGAGATTGCTCATTGCCAAAGTCTGAGAGCTTCTCGACACAGTGGGTAGGACCTGGTCCTGCCCTGCTTGTTGATATACCAGACTACAGACATGTTGTCCGTCTGAACTGCAATAGTCCCTAAGGGAAGAAAGTCGTTGAGGGCTTGCAACGTTAAAAGCACTGCTCTCATCTCTAGGACATTTATGTGCAGATGGTATTCTGTGGGTTGCCAAGTCCCATGGACCATCCTGCCCTGATAGTGCCCCCCCCCACCCAATCAGAGAGGCATCTGTAGTGACTGTGGCAACCGGAACTGGGGGAAGAAACAGTCGGCCCTGATGGAGCAGAGATGAAGACATCCACCAGGTTAGAAGACTCTTGCAAGACTGCGTGACAAAAATCTCGTGGACTCATGAGGAGTTGCTGGAATGACCATTGAGCGAACAACATCCACTGCAGAAGACGCATGTGGAAGCGGGCTAATGGCAGAAGAACAATGGCCGCAGCCATAAGACCCAGAACCTTCAGGACAAATTTGGCTCTGATCTTCTTGCTGAGTAATATGATCTGAACATACTTCTGAATGTCCAGAATTATGTTTTCTGTGAGTCTGGCTGACATGCTGATAGTGTTTAATTCTGCCTATAAAGGTAATAGATTGGCAAGGCGACAGAGAAGATTTTTTTAAGTTTATTGAAATCCCCAATTGCTTGCAGGTTTGCAGAGTGTAGTCTCTGGCCTGAAGAAGTTGATGCCTGGTGGTGGCGGAGAGGAACCAGTTGTCTAGATACGGAAACACCTGGAATCCTTGACGTCTCAGATGAGCCGTAACCACTGCCATGCATTTGGTAAACACTCTGGGGGCTGTAGTGAGTCCAAAGGGCAGGGCTCTGAATTGAAAATGACTGGACCCCAGCCGAAAGCGGAGAAACCTTCAGGAGCACCTGTGAATCTTTATATGATAGTACGCATCCTGAAGGTCTATTGAGCACATCCAGTTGTTCTTGCCCAAAAAGGGTAGAATGGACTGAAGTGTGACCATCCGGAACCTTGCCTTCTTGACAAACTTGTTTAGTTTGCTGAGGTCTAAAATTGGTCTCCAATCTCCCGTCCTTTTGGGGACCAAAAAGAATCTTGAGTAGATGCCGGATCCTACTTGGTCTGCTGGCACTATTTGGATGGCTCTTTTTGCCAGGAGTTTTGATACCTCCTGTTTTGCCAATTCCCTTAAACCGGGTGAGACGTCTGGAAGGGAATAATGAGGAATGGGATACCTCTCGAAAGGGATCTTGTAGCCTTCGGATATGATCGACTGTACCCATTTGTCTTGAGAGAAGGAACGCCAGGCTATTGGGTACAGTGACAATCTTCCCCCAACTGCCTCCAAGGGTGGGCAGTCGGGCAACACCTCAGGGAAGCTGGAAGGGTTTATCAGGGAGAGTCTCCCTGCTACCCTGATTCTGCGGACCCCCTCTGCCCCTAGGGCGGCGCCTATTATTATTACCCCCTCTGCCTCTGGGGGTAAACTGACCATGTGTGTCCGGCGTGACTCCTTGAGATTTACGGAACCACATCCCCCCCCCTTCTGACCCTTTGGATAGGGTCTTGAAGGGGTGGAAAAATGGACTCCTACGGCAGAAAGGGTCTTGCCGTCTTGCTCACACCTGGTCAATGTATCCTTCACCTGCGGCCCGAACAAAGCTGAACCGTTGAAGGGGGTATTGGTGAAGGATGCCTTAAAAGGGTCTGCAAAATTACAAAGCCGCATCCAGGCCTGACGCCTAAGTGCCACTCCTGTGCCCGCGGCACTACTCGCCCCATCGGCTGCATAAGAAATGAGCCGCATGGAGGAGTTAGTCAAAGAATTGAGGATTCCTAGCTGTGAGGCAATTTTGTCCTGAGCCCCAGTTGCCAAAGGATCCTGAACCACTTCACCTAGTTCCTTGAGAATATCTCTCTGAAGCCTGGTAAAGTGACAAAGGTAGTTCAGCGAATGCATAGCAAAGGTCACTGAAGAAAAAAATCTGCTTGCCGTACCTGTCCATGGTCCTAGAATCCTTATTAGGAGGATGGACAGGCACAGAAGGATCAGCAAGTTCCTTCTTGGTGGCCACCGCCACCACCATAGCATCAACAGGGACGCCCTTAGAAAGAAACTGTTTGTCTGCAGGGGCTGTAATGAATTTGGAGGGCCTCCTAGGAACTGGTTCCATGGAATCCGGAGCTGCCCACGCCTTCCGAGCCACTACTTGCATGAGTGGGTAGAAAGGCAGAGACACCCAGGAGGTGGAGGGTCGAGATCCGAAAGCCTCCAGGTATAACGACTCATCCTCGGAGGGGTTAATGGAAGGCCAGTTCCCCCTCTGCTTCAGGAGTTTCAGGATGTCTGAAAAGGAGACATCCTCAGAGGGGGACCGTGGGGAACCCTCCGACTCATCTAAGTCGGTATCTGATGTAGTAGACTCAGGGGAGTCTGTGTGCTTCCTCTTACATGTCCTCTTACGCGGAGGTTCTGCTGCAGGATCAGGAGAAACCTCGGAAGAGGAAGTTATTCCCAATGGGGAAACCTGGGGCGATGGATCTCTGGGTCCGGGAGCAAGAGACTGGCAAGAGACATCAACAGGCACCGAAGAAGGAGGAGTTAAAGGGATAGACCGTTGACCTAGCTCGGGGGCTAAGACACTCCTCATCACCTCGAAGGCTCCTCTCCCAGGGAGGCCAGAAGACTCCCGCTCCGAAGAAACAGGAATCCCCAGCCCCACCGAAAGAGAAGGCTCCAAAGCCGATGTTGGTGCCGAGCTCACCAATGCCGAAGCTCCAAGAGGGAGACCAGGGTCGGACAAGGGTCCGATGCCACTCGCCCCCTCGGAGCCGACAAGGGAAACCTGACGACCGGATCCCTCCGACGAAGGTCTCATGGAGGAGATCGGAGCCGAAGACATCGGAGCCGAAAGGGGAAGTATCGGCTCCGGCGCACCCACGGTCACCGTTCCGAGAAGCTCCGGCTCCGAACTCTGAAGGAGAGTCAGAGGAGGAAGTTCAGGGGGAAGAGAAATAGCAGACATCTGTTGAGACGAGCTATGGAGCATTTGGGCTAGTGCCTGTGACTTCAACAGTCTGCTTACCACCCTCTCTAAGTCGTGGTCTGACAGCCTGGATGATCTTGAAGATCGACTCCGATGGCTCCGCTCCGACAAAAGAGGAGATCCCGGTGCCGAACGAATCGACTCCAGGGAAGGAGACCGAGATCTCTTCCTGGATGGAGCCATCGGAGCCGAAGACCCCTCGGCTCCAGATGGAGCCGAAGACTTGTCGGCTCCAATACTGGAAAAAGACACGTCGGCTCCGGCCGGAGCCGACAAAGTAATGGGCTTCTGTGTGTCAGAGCCGGACGGAGCCGACACAACAACCTCCAAGGTGGAAAGATCGGCTCCAGCCGGAGCCGATCTTGACTCCGAAGGAGTCGGAGCCACAGCCGAAGGCTTAGAAACTGAAGCCTGGGCTCTAGATGGCTTAGAGGGTTTAACCGACCCTGCCTTGGTCGGAGAACCCTCTGGCTTTAACAAGCCATGAAGAATTAATTTATTTCTTCGTTCCTGCAGGACTCTCTGGCTAAAAGAGTGACAAATGGCACAGGAGTCCTGCAGGTGTAAAGGCCCCAGGCAATACACACAAGAAGTGTGACCGTCTGTCAGAGACATTTTCTGACAGCACGAGTCACACTTCTTGAAGCCTGAGACCTTTACCTCTTTAGACATAATAATGTCCAAAAACAGACAAACACACAACAATCACACAGTTAATCCCCAAAAAACACACACACACTACCTGACAGGAATTAACTGAGGGGGAGGCTTAAGGCCTGAGGAAATAAATCCTAACGTAAGGAAGGGAATATAGGGTAGGAGATAACTATAAGAATAAATAATATACCCAATAAAGGACCAATAGAAATTAAGGGAACAAACTCTGACTAATCTCTGAATAATTGAAAATTTTACCTGAGCTGGTAAAAAGGAGACCTCTTCGCGAAGCGGTAAACGAGATCTGAGGTAGTCACGCCTTGCATCATGGGATATAGGGTTGCCTCGAGCTGGTAAAATGAGTTCTCGAGCTTAGCAAGTGCCGAGTCAGAGCCGAGGATCGGCTCCGAACCCCATCCAGCAAGAATGAAGGCGAGTTTGACAACTTAACATCCATATCTATCTAAGCACTATCATGTTATGACATGTTGCAAACTGTATGGCAGTCATACCTGGATGTGCATGACCAATGGTAGATGAGTGTTGTAGGGTAATAGCTAAGGATCACAGTACACATTGGATAAATAAACACGTAAGTTCATAGGTGTGTACTAGGCTAATGGCCCTGGAGCCTTTACAAGCCTAGCCCCCCCCCCCAAAAAAAATTGCCCAGGTACTGTGCCACCTGATGTTAGTTCACAGTGCCTGTATTCAGTAGTGCAACTGGAATGATCCCTGGAGTGAACTTTCTGTTATAGGTTCATAGGCAATGAACTGCTGCATGCAAAGCTGGAACTCTAACCACTACACTATTGCACTATATCCAGGTAGTCTGTCAACAGAGCAAGTGTAAGCCAAGCAACATCACAGATGAGCAAATGCAGATCTAGAAATGCTAGATAATTCCTGCAGAGTACAGAAAAGAACTTTGTACCAAACAAGTGAAAGGCAATCAACCAAGTACAGTGCCAAACAGAAGTACTGTAGAAAAACAGCAAAAGGTCTGCTAAAAACAAACATGTAATGGAATACATATATGTTATACCGTCCAAAACAAAGGCTAACCACAAAGCATTTTTCACTTATGTCAGAGATCTCCATGGCAAAGCCCAGGTTTGTTTCAAATTAGCTCTTAATGGTGCCACTTACACTAATCCTGTTGACTTAGCCAACCTGCTAGCAGATAGGTTCAGCGCAAACTTTACCCCCTGTCCCCCAAAGACCCATTCAACATCCCCGATACTTGCCCCGCACATCACATCTCCATTGAGCAAGTGTTAAAGGCCCTATCCAAAGCAAAGAACACAGCTTCCATGGGACCTGATAGTATCCCAGGCTGCATTCTGCAACATCTCCAGCAAGAACTAGCCTCATCATTAAGCACCTTATTCATCCATAGCCTAAGTACAGGCTTCATTCCAGCAGAGTGGAGAACTGCTGTTGTCAACCCTTTGCACAAAGGTGGTACCACTACTGACCCTGGAAACTATCACCCCATTAGCTTGACAAGTCTGATCTTTAAGCCCATAGAGCATATTATTATGGACCTCATAAACATGGACATAGGCAATCTCTAAGCACTTGATCCCACCCAGTTCAGATTCATCAAGGGAAGAGCTTGCCTGCTGAACCTGGTTGACTTTTTTGAGACTGACACCAAAACACTGGATGAGGGAAAGTCAGTACATACAGCTTACCTTGACTTGGCCAAAACCATTGACACAATCCCCCACTCGGGCATCACCAAAAAGCTAACACAACTTGGTGTAAATCCCTATCTCATCAGGTGGATAGCCAACTGACTCATTGATAGGACTCACAAGATCAAAATAGGTTACACCACCTCCGACAGCAGACCTGTCACTAGTGGTGTCACCCAGGGAGCTGTCCTGGGACTCCTATTGTTTGGCATCTACTTCTCAGAGGTCCAGGCAAAGGCAAAAGGCCTGTGGCTGATCAAGTTTGCAGACGAATGTAAGTTGGGTGCTGTCATTGACTCCCCAAATGTTGTTAACATACTTCAAGAGGGTCTCACAGCAACAAATGACTGGTGCCAAAGTCATGGCCTTAAGTTAAATGTAAAAAAATGCATTATCATACCATTTGGCAAAGACATGGCCCTTACTGATTACCATATTAACGGCAACCCCCTTAATACACAAACTGTGGTGAGAGACATGGGTACACAAGTAGACAACAATCTCACATTTGACCATTGTGTAGCGGTAGTGGTCAGAAAAGCTTTTTACTTAGTTAATCTCATAAGTAAAGGGATTGCATCCAGAAAAAGGTTATTATCTCTCTGTACTCCTCCCTCATTAGGCCAGTAATTGAGTACAATGCCCCATTTGGTATGTACCTCTCCAAACACCTGCACCAACTGGAATGGCCACAGAAATACCTCACAAAGAGAAACCATGGCCTCCATCACCTGTCCTATGTGGACAGGCTCAAATCACTATCACTCTACGCTGTATCAAACAGCTTGCTCATAGGGGATCTGTGTCTTGCCTACAAGGCAATCTTAGACCCTGCTCTACTAGAGATGCTCCATATCCGTAAGTCTAACTCCTCACATAGAACCTGATTGAAAGGCTTAAATCTAATATCTGACATTAACAAAACCTGCTGAACAGACAGGTTTGTCTCCTATAATGTAACAGCTTGAAGAACAGCAGCAAGAAGAAATCCACAACTGGCCATGGCACAAACACAGGTTTAATTTAAAAAAAAAAAAACTCTAGCTCCTCAGCTAACAGCCTTCTGGGAATAATACAAAACACACAGCTTTATACAGACTTTATATAACACCATTCATCAATTAATTATTCAATTACATAGTAATTGTTTCCAATTAATCTCTAAATTTAAGCCTACAGATACCATAGTATTGAACTTTAAAATATAAACAGATTCTTTACAAAGAAGTTTGTCCTTAATATCACATATTTTACAAATTTTCTTAAAAACCTGCTCTAAAACAGAAGCTTTTAACAAAGAATGATCAGCGTTATGAACTGTTTTGAAATGCATTACAACATTACTTTCTATTTTACCATTCTTTATATCTCTTATATATTCCTGTATTCTTACTTTAAATTTCCTTTTGCTTTCTCCTGTATAAAATAAATTACAAGGGCAGCTGAGAGCATATGTTATCCCTTCACTGTTACATGAAAAGTTGCACCAGGAGAAAACTTAATACCATTTATTTTCTTAAAATTTGTAACACAGAAACATATAGAGTAACCACCACAAGGGAAAGTGCCCCTCATGGCAGGATGTATGTGCAGTGTCTCATTAGGCATAGAGAAATAGCTAGAAAGCAAAACATCTTTCAAACTTTTTCCTTTTTTATAGGAAATACAAGGACTATTTGATATTATTCTCTCCAATTCCATGTCCTGAAGTAAAAATTTCCAACATCTATGTAATATTTTATTAATCCTATTGCTCAGACTATTATACCCTGAAACAAAATAGATCTGATTTTTGCAAGATTCAATATTATTCCTTTCTCCATGCATGACATTTTGACACTGATTTAACCCCAGTCTAAATACTACAACTCTTTGGAAAGACTTCTTAACCACATTGTAATTATAACCCCTGTTAAAAAAACATGTAAAAAAATGTACCTACACTCTCTTAGAAAATCCCCCCCGTCACTACAAATTCTGTGCATTAGAAGAAACTCCTCATAGGGTAGGGCTTCCAGCAAATGTTGGGGATGAAAACTAGCCCCAAGCCAAAAATGGAAATTATCTTCAAATTTCCTATGTAGTGATGTCTTAATGCCCCCACCATTAATACTCTCTAGAACTAAATCAAGGAAATGAACCATGCTACCACACTGTATGTCATCAAATTTCACACCATAAACATTTTGTTCTAAATCCAACTGAAAATTCATAACATTATGCCTACTTCCTTTACAAACAAAAATTAAATCATCTATGTATCTGTAATAGGCAATAACATTGGGCTGGATTTACGAAAGCTTGCACGGAGTTGTAGAGTAGAGTAAGACGTCAGACAGCCAATATGTCTGCCAAGCGATCCAGCAACAGCTGGCAGGGGCGTGCATGAGAGCTTCTAAAGCTACTCTTGCACGGACAGTGTCATGGTATGCAAATTCCTAATTTGCTGCTGAAAGCTATGCAAATGAGGTAAATCTGCAATCCAGGAAACACTAACCTGTCCGTGGAAGAGTAGTGTTATCTGTAGAAATGTACTCCATTGGTAACGGAGTACTGTTCTGCAAATAACTAAACGGAGCTATGACAGCTCCAAATAAAGGATGCATCCAGTTGAGGAAGCATACTAATGGCCGAATATAAGGCCATTGGCATTTTTAAATGTTTAAAATTATTAAAATCTAATTTTTCCCCCGATCTCTGATGTTTAAGCTTAGCGCAGTGCCTCACAAACGTGCGGCGCTTAAAAAACAAGAAAATAATTTAAAAATAGCCAAAAATAGGCATTTCCACTAAAAAGCTTATCCTGCCATGCAGGTGAATGGCAGGCTGAAGACAACATGGCCACTGAGTACTGGTTGCTAAGGGGAGAAGCTCAGTGTGAGAGATGTAACCAAGCATTAGTAGGAAATCCTATGCAAATGAGGATAAGGATAGTGAATCCCAATTTTCCCCAGCATGTGAGCCATGTCCCAAGAGTGTAAGTGTAGGAGTAGGTGAGTAGTAGAGTAGAAGATAGGTGACATCATGAGGGGCTATGTCAGAAAGGCTGTAAGCTAATTGGAGCACAGTGGCTTGTGTTTGCCCTGAGTTGCTCAGGATTGCAAGAGGCATGTCTACAGTTATCCTATTTGAAAACCAGATACCAAAGGTGCACACCATGAAAATATCTGAAATTTCTTGCAAACAGGCACACAGCGTGTGTGCGCGTGCGCCCGTGTGAGCGTGTTTGCGCGGCACTGCCCCGGGCGGAAACAGAATGGGAAAAGGAAGGAAAAGACGTAGTAGGAAGTTAACAAAGGAGAACTAGCAGAGCTGTCAGGTGAAATATATTAGAATCAGCCAATTACAGAGGCAGCAGACTAGCCCAGCCCAGCACTTTAAACTCTGCAAACAGCAGTCTCCCCTGTTTTTTCCCCAAGACCTCTGCAACACTGCAGTATACAAAGAGTGAAAACGTAAAAAGCTTAAGTCAGACAAAATGTTAGGGGATGCTCTTGCTATCATAAACCAACATGTGCAAGGTGCTAAGGGTGGTGATGTTGTGAATGCTGCTGAGCAACCCACAGTGAGGAGACAGAGAAGAGTGTACAGACCCAGGGCAACTACCAGGGGCTATATGAGCTGGAGATAGTGGAGCGCTATAGGGTGAACAGAGACCTCCTGTAGCAAATTGTTGAGCTCTGCCGGCCACACTTCACACACAGAAGCAACAGAGGGGAACCCATCCCAGTGGATAGATACCAAGGTATGTGTTGGCCTAAGAATACTAGCTGCAGGTACCTTCCAGAGACCAACTGGTGATATGATGGGGATTTCACAGGCATCAGCATCCAGGGTACTGCACCAGTTCCTGGATGCCATGTCAGCACATGTTGGTGAGCAGGTATATTTCCCCAATTCCCGTGAGGCACTGGCCAGCAATATGCGTCTTTTCCACCAAATAGCAGAATACCCTGAGGTAGTGGGTGCAATCGACTGCATGCACATACACATCAAAGCACCACCCGGTGAATGGGGTAGGGTCTACATCAACTGCAAGGGCTTCCCCTCCATCAACTGCCAGGTCGTGTGCAATGCCCAGGCCATAATAATGAATGTGTGTGCTGGCTGCCCTGGAAGCTATCAGAATTCCCACATCTGACATCTGACACAGTTGTACCAGAGATTTGCCAATGGGGACATCCCTGACAGTCACCTAGTGGGGGATGCTGGATATGCACTGGAGCCGTGGCTGATGACACCCATCATAAATGCACACACACCCAAACAAGAACTCCATAATGAGGCACACACCCAAACAAGAAACATTATTGAGCGTGTGTTTGGGATGTTCAAGTCACGGTTCCGGTGCCTGGACACATCTAGTGGAGCCTTGCAGTACTCACCAACTACATGTACCCAAATTGTCATGGTATGTACCATGCTGCACAATATGATCCTGCGAAAACAGCTGAAGCAGGAACAGCATGTGGCAGGGCCAAACAGCCCCCAACCATTGCCAAGGCCTGCACAGGCACAGCGTGACTCAGAGGAGGAACAACCTGAGCCTGCCCCAGTAGGCAGAAGGAGGCATGTCCAGTATGCCCTGGCCTTGGCAAAGAGGCAATGCATAGCACATACACTGACTCAGTAGGAACCCTGGAAATGACACCTCTCTCTGACTTGCACATACAGTAAAAGGGATGCCTAACTTCACACTACCTGTTTTCAGACATGTATAGGGAGTGTACTATGTGCATACAACATAGGCAGCCCTGCCGCACAACCTGAGGCATGAGTGCCCTATTTTAAGCAATATAAAGCACTGCTATGCACATTTTACTAGTATTGAGCATATTTAAATACAATTGCGTGTAGCTGCGCACCACGCTAACCAGCGCAAGATCGGGCAATGTTGAGCAATGTTGGACGAAGTCGGGCAAAGTCAGGTAAGGTTGGGCAAAGTTGGGCAAAGTCGAGTAAACACGCTCACACTTGCTTTACTGCTCCTTAAGCAGCCTGGTTTGCCCAGCAGGAAAATAAAAAGCAGTAACAGGGCTTGAACTCGGGATACTGTGCACTATAGCCACAGTACTGAACCACTAAGCCATGACAGCATTTCACTGGCACAGACACAACTTAACTCACTCACACATACCAGTTGGGGGATCACATACCTAACAGTCACAGCCAGCAGGACAAATGTAGACAAACGCAAACAAAAACAAATGCTGTATCATGCCCTCTGAAGAGGCATATGAGTAACCTCCCCCCAGGCCTATGCAGACAGATAACAGCAGGCCAGGCAGTGTGATGTGGGTTGGGTAGGCTATGAAGTCACAAACTAATATGCGTGTAATTGAAAGCTAAAGTCTGTAGTACAGTGGTATGCCTCAAGCCAGTACAATAGGCAACATTACAGACTGAAATGGAGTACCTGACATAGCCTAGCAAATGTGTATAAGTGTCAGGTGAACCCCTCATCCTATGTACACCCACAGTAACAATCAGGTGTGCCCCCTCGGGTAGAAATTTACAAATAATAGCTGTCACCACTGTAGTAGAAATGTTGATAAGTCTATGCAAAGTGACTCATGGAAGCCCTGCAGGCACAGCATGCTTCCTGTCAATGTACAGCACAAAGGTGAGCCCTGAAGTAAAAAACAACTTGATTTTCACACACATATAGTATATATGCTCATACTGGGCATGCTCACACACTTAAACAAATTTAGCAAATTTCAGTTAGCAACATACTGAAAGGTCATACTGGACATGTTCACACACTTAGGCCATGTCTGAGTACAGCAGTGGGTCACACATATCTGGCAGTTGCAGTTCTTACTCCAAACACTTGTCACTATTCACCAATCCTGCCTTGTGCACACACTGGTATGAAAACAGACCCATATAATATATTGGACTCCTGTCACAATCAAACTATGTACTCCAAGTAATTAAGTTGTTCAAAGAAAGTGAAAAACCAAAGTAGTTCAATAAATCTCCGATCAGTATCATCTTTTGCTATGTCATAAATATCAATGTAAACTCATATATGTTCTGAGTCAGTGCAAACTGTAAATGTATACATGTACATGACTGACATTCCCAACATCTTGTCAGACAGGTTCATACATATTTACCCCCTTGTCACTGACAAAAGGGCCCATTATCATAACTGGAGATCGTGAAAACCCAGAAATCACATATACAATGGTTAAACAGCTCTTTCCAAATCTAAAAACATGGTGTGTGTGTGGTATAACATGGTTTCCCTGGCTGTGTCATATGTGAACTCCAAAACAATCAGACCCTGCACCTGAACAGTCTGTTGAGACTCACCGTCTGTACAGGATATGAAACTGTTGAATGGGTTACAGCAATGTTTGGCACACTCCATGAGTGTTGGTGCACAACAGACCATGGGAACTATTGTCTTATAAGCCTAATAAGCCTGATGTGCAAGGCCATGGAGTCCATCATTATGGAACTCATAAACAGAGCTATTGAGAACCTACAAACAGCCAACCCTACCCATTTTGGTTTGGTCAGGGGCAGATCATGGTTCCTAAACCTGCTAGACAGTTTTCAAGGCAATCACCCAGGACATACATCAATGAAATGAGCTGCACATGGCCTACATAGACCTTGAAAAGCCATTTTCCAACATCCCACACACATGTTGCATCCACAAAATCAACAACCTGTGCATAAACACATATGTCATCTGATGGATTGCCAACTGGGGCACAGATAGATCCCACAAGGTAAGAATTGTAGTCTCCTGTTCAAGCTGGTAACAACTGCTGTCCCCCATGGCTCAGTCCTGGGACCCCTCCTGTCTGTTGTGTACTTTTCAGAAATACAATCAAACACTTGAGGGCTATGTTTAGCAAGGTTTGTGGATGACTGCAAAAAGATTGTCATAATCGATGTTTGGGACAACAGAGACATCCTTAAAAACGGTCTAAGTCAGACAGATGTGGTGTCAAAGTTATGGCCTCGAGCTACAGTCATACAAATACCATATAGGTGCCAACACCCTAAATATGGAGGTATAATAAGGGATCTATGGACACATGTGGATAGTCATCACTACTTCCAGAAACACATTCCCAAAGTGGTTAGTAAATCATGCTATATGTTCCCACAAACTGCCAAGGTCTTTGCATGTAGGTCAAAGGAGATTCCCTCTACTCATCAGTCATCAGACCCATCATAGAGTACCACAACACACTTGCGATGAATCTGACTAGGCACCTTCAGCAGCTGGAAAGACCACTGATGTACCTCAACAAGAGCATTACTGGCCTCAAACAGTTTCCCCATGCAACAAGACTGAATTTAACTCAATCTGTACTCTGTTACATACTGTCTACTCAGGTGATCTCTGCCCAACAGACAGGTCCATGTCCAATGCAGAACTGATGTACATGCGCTATCTGAAGTAAACCCAAGCTCACTGTACTACATGCTCTAGGGATATCATCATCACAACAATAAATATAACATGTTGGAGGGATACATTACTAACTCACAGACTTCCCTTTCTTTGGAACAGGCTGTCTCCCAACCTACATTAAGCTGAGTCCCTCACTGACGCTCTTCCAGAGGAGCCTTGATGAGTGTATGTGGAACTGAACTGTCACACCATGGATTACTTCATCAGCTCTACTACACAGAGGCCTAGGGAACTAACTCCATGGGTGGTGATAGCTGCACACTCTGGCCATACTAATATATGCCTTCAGGCAAATAGCCTAATAAATACCTATGTACACACACACACACATATATATATATATATATATATATATATATATATATATGTGTGTGTGTGTGTGTGTGTAGGGGGAACACATGGATGGGCAGAGATGTGTGTAAGAGGTTGACCATGACAGGGAGCCATCCAGGACTGTCCCACCCAGCACACATTCCAATGGCACAAAAGACAGAGTGGATGGGAGATCGTAGGTTTACCCCGGGGGTCATCTCTGTGTCACTACTAGACAGAGGCACAGTAAACTAAACCCTAAATGGGCATAGTATTCTCTTTCCAAGGGTTGGCGAAAGCCACACACACTCTGGCTAGGCTTACAAATGCCCTAGGGCAGATAGCCCAGTATGAACCTATGAACATCTCACCCAGTGTACATAACAGCCACCAGTATCTGTAAGCATTACAGTGTATGTTACACATCTACCATCTGTAGACATGTACCTGTCACATAGTCTACTATATATCTATGAACCTATCTTCACAAAGGCATATGTTAGCCTAGGCAGGTTGTGCAGCTTTCACCACCCCATTGGGTAGTCTCCCAAGCCCTCATTCTAATAGTTAGTACCCTAAGCCCCTTTCTAGTGGGGCTGCTGATGTGATGCCTGGCATGAATTGTCTGTTTCCCATCCACTCATTAAGGTTCCTATTGAAGAGTGTCAGCGAGGGGCTCTGTCTGATGTACATTGGGACTCTGTTCCACAGTAAGACAAGTGTCTGGGATGGTAGTCTATCCCACCAGCATGTTGTATTCATTGTTGTGATGAGGTTCATATCCCTGGAGTGTGTAGGGTGACTCAATTATGTTATCTGTAGATGGAGCATGCTCAGCAGTTATGTGTTGGACATGGCTCTGTATGTTAGGCAGAGTGTGTGAGTAGGTGGTACGCAATGAAGAACAGATTTAGTTTTACCAGTTGTGTTGCATAACACAACTGTTTGAGGCCAGTAATCCTTTTGGTGAGGTACCTCTGTGGTCTCTACAGCTGCTGGATATGCGTAGTCGAGTACATCCAAAATGGTGCATTGTACTCAATGATAGGTCTGATGACTAAAGAGTAGAAGGCCACCACTACCTCTTCAGATCCTGATGCAAACCCTTTGTTGATTATGTGGGCCACACAGGATTTCCCAATCACTTTGGCAACATGGTTGTCAAAGGAAAGATGACTATCTACTTGTGTCCCCAGATCCCTTATTACCTTGTCAGTTTTAAGGGGGTAACACCTATGTGGTAGTTTGTGTGTACTTTGTTTTCACCAAAGGGGATCACTGTGCATTCCTCCACATTGAGCTTTAGGCCATGATTCTGACACCACACATCTGTCTCATAGAGTTCCTTCTGGAGAATATTTGTGCAATCCTTGGAATCTATTATGGCAAGCACTTTTCAGTTCCCAGCAAACTTAGTCAACCACAGTCCTCCTGTGTTGGCATGTACATTTGAAAAGTCCATACCAAACAGGAAGGACCCTAGGACTGAACTCTGGGGGACACAGGTTGTTACCGTTGTAGAGTCTGACATGTAGCCAACAACTCTTTATTTGTGGGATCTATCTGTGAGCCAGTTTGCAATCCATCTTGTGATGTATGGATTCATGTCCAGGTTGGTGAGTTCATCTATGATACCTGACTGGGGAATGATGTCAAAGGCTGTAGTGAGGTTTAGGTAGGCTGTGTTGAGCTCATTTCAATCATCTGTAGCCTGGGTAACGGTCTCAAAGAAATCCACCCAGTTCAGGAGGTGTGATCTGCATATGATGAAGCCAAACTGGGTGTGCTCATCTGTGTGAAGGTTCACAATTTCTTTATTGTTGACTTCCATTATGATTGGCTCCATTGTCTTAAAGATCAGTCTCGTCAGGCTCATAGAGCATGAATGCCAAGGGTTTTTTGTGGCCCCACCCCTGTGGAGTGTGAAGAACATTGCTGTACAACATTCTATGGGTACATATCCTGTACAGAACATGTAGAGTGATGTGTAGGTATCCTTGATGAATATGGATACATCCCCACCCTATGTGCTATGATCCAGGTCCTGATGCTGGAAGGTATGGAATGAGTAGTATCCTGGTAGTGCTGGTGTGTTATCTGGAGCCTTGAACTAGGTTTCTGTTACTGCACAGATATCAATATTCTCCATACTGAGATGTTCCTTGAGTGTGTGCATCTGGAGGCTGTGACTTCTGGCAATGAGTAGCAGTTAGCTAACTTTGTGGTTATTTGTGTTTGTTAAGGGATTTGGTTTGTCCTGAGTGACCAGTGTTCCACACCTGAAGTCAACACCTCAGTAGTCCCATCTGATCATAAGCTAATTACCCTACATATCCACATTCTGGACCCACCCCCATTAAGGAAACCATGTTAAAAAAGGTCTCCAAAGCTAACGTCATGCTTCTTAAGACAGAAGTGCTGAACTTCAGGACACCCATGCAGATGGGTAACAACTACTGAATCCTTCACAATTGCACTTTATAAGCACTTACATGAGTGCATGCATCGTGCTATCCCAAACAGAACCAATACGCTATCCTCCAAGAAAAGGAAGCCAATCTGGTGGTCCCCTGCCATAAACAAACTGCACAACAGAAGGAAGAAACTGTTGCAAAAGAGGGTAAAATCCCATGAGTGGAGGAGCTCCCTGGTCAGCCTCAGGAAGAAGCTGCAATCCCTGATAAAATCATCCAAAGCTAGTTATGAAAACAAAGTCAACACTGATTCTAAAGACAACCACAAAGCATTCTATAGCTATGTCAAGAATCTAAATGGCAACACTCAGATCTGCTCTGAATTACAGCACAATGGCAATCAATATACAGACCCAACTGATATTGCCAACAGCCTGACAGATAGGATCAGTGCTAACTTTACCCCCCTCTCACACATGAAAGAGCACATCTCTATATCGGAAGAATGCAAAGTTGCTGTCATTATGGCTGCACAGGTAAAAAAACACTATCCAAAGCCAGGAACACAGTATCCATGATCCCAGGCTGCATTCTACATGAACTAAAGAACGAACTGGTACCACACCTACGTGCCATGTTCAATCATAACCTCACCTCAGGCTTTATCCCTGCTGAATGGTGCACAGTGACAGTTATCCCACTACACAAGGGGGGAGCCACCACAGACCCTGGGAACTAGCGCCCCATTAGCCTGGTCTGCAAGGCCATGGAACGTATCATCATGGAACTTATAAGCAAAGACATTGGTAATCTCCAAACTCTGGACCACAACCATTTTGGGTTTGTATAAGGCAGATTACGTCTCCTAAACCTGATAGACTTCTTTGAAGCAGTCACCAAAGCCATAGACAAGGGTAAGGTGGTTCACACAGCCTATCTAGATCTTGCCATGGATTTCGACACCATCCCCCACTCTGGAATTATGGATAAGCCCACTACACTAGGTATAAATCCCTATGTCACAAGATGGGTTGCCAACTGGCTCACTGACAGAACCCACACTGTGAAAGTAGCAGACTCCAAGTCCGACTTCAGACCAGTGACAAGTGGAGTACCACAGGGTTCAGTCCTGGGTCCTGTCCTGTTTGGTATCTACGTCCCTGAAGTTCAGGTTAACATGGAAGGTCTCTGGCTAATGAAGTTCCCAGATGACTGCAAACTAGGAGCCATAATCGAGACTACTAATGATGTGGACATCCTACAAAAGGTCCTCACTGAGACAGATGCCTGGTGTCAAAGCCATGGCCTCAAGCTCAATGCCAAAAAGTGCATTGTCATCCCCTTTGGTAAAAACACTGTACCCATTAACTACAACATAGGCGGTAGTATACTTAACAACGAAAGTGTGATAAGAGACCTTGGGACTCAGGTGGACAGTAGACTCTCCTTTGATAATCACATCACCACATTAGTCAGGAAATCCTTCTACGTGGCACCCCTCATCACAAAAGGTGTCTCATGCAGAATAAAAGAGGTCATTGTTCCCCTCTACTCATCACTCATTAGATCCATTATAGAGTACAATTTCCCTTTTGCTATGTACCTAACAAGACATCTACAACAACTGGAAACCTGCAGAAATACCTCAAAAAGAGGATTAGTGGCCTCAAATACATGCCATACACAGACCGTCTCAAAACACTCCAGCTATACTCTGTCACATATTGCCTACTCAGAGGTGATCTCTGCCTAACATACAAAGCTATGTCAAACACAGAGCTGTTGGACATGCTCCACTTAATGAAATCCCAATCCCTCTGAGCGTCGGCCCCAAAACCCAGACTGAAATATAAAAGGAGGGGGTGTATCCATTTTCATAAAGGATACCCACACCTCCAGGTTAGTGGCACAGCACAAGGCCTCGGAGACCATGCAAGTGCAACTAACATTGGGCAAAGCTGCTTATCAGATTGTAGCCTGCTACAGATCACATACCTTGTCTCAGAACCCTCACTCAATATTCCTGAGAGCACTGGGAAATATAAAGGTCCTACCAAACACCATGATATGAGGAGATTTTAACTACCCAAACATTGACTGGGAGAATTACTCGAGTACAAAGTCCTTTGCCCAATGCTTTCTAGAGTTTATAAACTCAAACGGTCTGGAACAGCTGGTCACCACGCCCACTAGAGGTGACAACATACTGGACCTGATCATCACCAACATGGGGGTTCAGTGTTCCACACCAGAGGTAAACCCCTCGCTAGTAATATCAGATCATGAAGTAATCACACTGGACATCCACATCCCGACCCCCCCCCCCAGTCAATGAAACCACTGTGAAAAACTTTTCAAAAGCAAACTTCACACTTCTCAAGACCGAAGTGGAATGTTTCAAAGCCCCTTTGCTGCAAGATAATGCTATCCAATCTGCAGAATCCTTTACAAGTGCATTCTATGAGCATCTAAAGGGATGCATGGATCGAGCCATCCCAATAAAAACCAACACTCACTCCTCCAAACAGAAGAAACCAATCTGGTGGTCCTTGCCCATAAATAAGCTATACAACAGAAGGAGAAAACTAACACATGATAGAGCAAAATTCCAAAAAGGAAAGGCATCACTCATCATTATCAGCAAGAAACTACGATCACTCATAAAATAATCCAAGTCCAGTTTCTAAAGAAAAATTGCCAAGGAATCTAAAGATAACCACAAAGCCTTCTTTAGCTATATCAACATTTAGGTGGCAACTGTCAGGTATGCTTTCAGCTACTGTAAAATGGCAAAATATACACTGAACCAACTGACATTGCCAACATCCTGGTGGACAAGTTCAGTGCAAACTTCACCCCCCTCACCCCCAAAAGGGCTCGTGTCCATCCCAGAAGAATGCAGAGCCCCAAACTTCATGGACAAGCAGGTAAAAACAGCCCTCCCCAAACCTAAGAACACAGCATCAATGGGACTGGATGGTGTCTTACATGAGCTCCAAAAGGAACTAAATCCTCACCTACAGTCACTGTTCAGACTCAACCTTACCACAGGCTATGTACCCAAAGAATGGCGTACAGCAACAGTCACCCCGCTCCACAAAGGTGGTGCTACAATAGAACCTGGGAACTATTGCCCTATAAGCCTACCCGGTCTGGTCTGCAAAGTTATGGAGCAAATTATCATGGAACTCATAAACAGAGACATTGGAAACCTCCAGACACTGGACTCTACCCAATTCAGCTTTGTTAAAAGCAGATCCTGCCTCCTAAACCTAGTTGACTTCTTTGAAACAGTTACCAAGGCCATAGATGAAGGGAAAGTAGTCCACACAGCCTACCTGGATCTCACTAAGGCCTTCAACACCATTCCCAACTCTGGCATCATAGACAAGCTTACCAGCTTGAACATTAACCCCTATGCCATGAGATGGGTGGCCAACTGGCTCACTGATAGAACACACATGGTCAGAGTTGCGGGTGCCATGTCTGACTCTAAACCAGTCACAAGTGGCATCCCACAGGTCTTGGTCATGGGACCCCTCCTGTTCAGTATATACTTCTCTGAGGTGCAGGCAAGCATGGGAGGACTATGGCTGACCAAGTTCGCAGATGACTGCAAACTGGGGGCCATAATCGACTCTCCGGCTGACACAGACATCCTCCAGAAGGGACTTACAGAGACAGATGCCTGGTGTCAAAACAATGACCTCAAGCTGAATGCCAAAAAATGCAAAGTCATCCCCTCTGGATAAAACAAAGTTCCTACAAATTACCACATAGGTGGTAATCCAGTAGGTAAGGAAAATGTAATTAGGGACCTGGGGACCCAGGTAGATAGTAAACTCTCCTTTGAAAATCACATTGCCAGAGTGTTTAGAAATTCCTTCTATGTAGGCCACATAATGTCACCCATTTTGTCAAGCCTGATGATGTCATGATCCTACAAATATACCTGTGGAAAAGAGAACTCCCAGTAATGTGTATAGTGCATTGTGTAAATGTGTACTGCTGTAGTTTCATAATGTAGTTAAGTAGGGATTTAGATGCTGCACTTGCCATCTGTGTGAGAGTGTGTATGTGTCTCTCCCTGGAAAAGAGCAACCTTTTTGGAGACTACCCACACACCTTGAAAGGGGTATAGTCATCTTTGTCAAGTCTGATGATGTCACCATCCTACAAATATACCTGTGGAAAGGAGAGCTCCAAGTAATGTATACAGTGTGTCATGTAAAAGCGGACTGTTGTAGTATTATAATGTAGTTAGATAGGGGTTTGAATCCTGCACGTGCTAACTGTGTGAGTGTGTCTCCCTGTAGAAGCGCAACTTTTTTGGAGACTACCCACACACCTTGAAAGTGGTATAGACATCTTTGTCAAGTCTGATGATGTCACCATCCTACAAATAAACCTGTGGAAAGAAGAGCTCCTAGTAATGTGACTAGTGTGTCATATAAATGTATACTGCTGTAGTATCCTAATGTAGTTAGATAGAGGTTTGAATCCTGCATGTGCCAAGTGTGTGTGTGTGTGTGTGTGTGTGTGTGTGTGTGTGTGTGTGTGTGTGTGTGTGTGTGTGTGTGTGTGTCTTCCTGGAGGTAAGCAACCTTTTTGGATACTACACACACACCTTGAAAGTGGTATGATCATCTTTGTCAAGTCTGATGATGTCAACATCCTACAAATATACCTGTGGAAAGAAACACTCCAGTAATGTGTATAGTGCGTCATGTAAATAAGTACTGCTGTAATATCTAAATTTAATTAAGTAGGGGATTGAATCCTGCAATTCCCGAGGGTGTGTCTCCCTGAAGAGAAGCAATCTTTTTGGAGACTACCCACACACCTTGAAAGTGCTATAGTCATCTTTGTCAAGTCTGATGATGTCACCATCCTACAAATATACCTGTGGAAAAAAGAGCTTTCAGTAATGTGTATAACACATCATGTAAATGCATAGTGCTGTAGTATCATAATATAGTTAGGTAGGGGTTTGAATCATGCATTTGCTGAGTGTGTGTGTTTCTCCCTGGAGCAAAGCAACCTTTTTGGAGACTACCTACACACCTTGAAAGTGGTATAGTCATCTTTGTCAAGTCTGATGATGTCACCATCCTACAAATATACCTGTGGAAAAGACAGCACCCAGTAATGTGTATAGCGTGTTGTGTAAAAGCATACTGCTGTGGTATCATAATATAGCTAGGAAGGGGTTTGAATTATGCATTTGTCAACTCCATGATAGTGGGTGTGGTCTCCCCTGGAGAAGAGCAACCATTTTGGAAACTACCCACACACCTTGAAAGTGGTATAGACATCTTTGTCAAGTCTGATGATGTCACCATCCTACAAATATACCTGTGGAAAGAAGAACTGCCAGTCATGTGTATAGCATGTCGTGTAAATGTGTACTGTTGTAGTATCATAATGTAGTTAAGTAGGAGTTTGAATCCTGAACTTTGTAAGTGTGTGTGTTTGTATCTCCCTGAAGAAAAGCAACTTTTCGGAGGCTACCCACACACCTTGAAAGTGGTATAGTCATCTTTGTCTAGTCTGATGATGTCACCATCCTACAAATATACCTGTGGAAAGAAGAACTCCTAGTAATGTGTATAATGCATCGTGTAAATGTGTACTGTCGTAGTATCCTAATGTAGTTAGGAAGGAGTTTGAATGTCGTACTTGCTGACTGTGTGTGTGTGTGCTCCTGGTGTGTGACACAGTTAGTCAATGTGAAGTGGGTTTTGCTTTTTCTATTGTATGACATATCACAATGACAACTGTATGTGCATTACACATGTAAGGTAGCTGTGGGGCAAATACATATACATACATGTGACCTCAATTATTTCATAGGTGGGTACTCTGCTTTCTCCATGAACACATCTGTTATCTTTGCAAGAGCATGCTGGCGCTTTCCAGACCTTAGGTCACTTCTGTATGCTTGTGACAAGCTTAGCCACTGCAGTGATCCCTGGGCTACATCATCTATTTCACTCATCACGGTTTCTATTGAATTGTGTGAGTGAGGGTTTATGCTTGAGATATATTTGTAAACTGTTCAAAAGCAAGCAAAGTCTGGCAAAGATGACTAATCATTATAGGTGTGCAACAACCTCTGTGGATCTGCATGCAAACCCTTTATTGCTTATGTGCTCCACAGAGGGATTTCCAAAACCCTTTGGTAATGTAATTATCAAAGGAGAGATGACTAAACACATGGCTCTATGTATACATTAGTACCTGTTCCACATTTTGGGGGCTACTACCTATGTGGTACTCTGGGGATACTTTGTTTTGTAAAAGTAGATAACTATGCTTTCTTTGGCTTATAGCTTTACAGCATGAGTTTGACACCAGGTATCTGTCTGTATGATACCCTTTGGGAGGATGTGTGTATCATCTGAAGAATGAAGTATAGCCCACAGTATGCATTGTCATCAAACGTGGGCAGACATATCTCTACTGTGTTTGCTTGTACCTAAGAAAGCTATATGCCAAACAGGAGTGGTCCCAGGACAGAGTGCAGGTGAATACCAGTGTTACTGGCATAGAATAGTACATGGAGACTGCAAATGTTACTGTGTGTCCCACATCTGTGCATCAGTTGTCAAGCCATCATCTAACAATCATTTACGGGCAGGCTGTTGAGGTTATGTATAATACCAGAATGTGGGATGGGTATGAACTGCTGGTGAGCTATAGCTTGGCTGTGTTGACCTCCCCTCTCTCACCTATAGCCTTGTTGACTGGCTTGAAGTCTACAAGGTGTAGAAGCCATGATCTGGCCTTTAGAGAACCTAAGTGGGTATGGTACAGTGTTTGCAGGTTCATAATGTCTCTGTTAATGAGTTCCATAATGCTGTGCTCCATAGCTTTCCAGATAACATTTGTCTGGCTTAAAGGGTGAGAGTTTCCAGGATCTGTTATAGTTCTACCCTTAATCAATTTATGTTAACATTTGCACTGGGTGTGACGAGGGTGGACAGGTTTAAGAATAAAGTATATTAGAGTGTCAGGCCAGGTTTGAAGGTTAGTAGACCAAGCCAGATAGGCAGGATTAAGTTGGTTTGTACATGTGCTGAGGAGGGATGCAGATTATATTGTGAAATAGATGCTAAGTATGAAGCCGCCAGGTAACAGGAAAAGAGGACTGCCTAAGATGAGGTTTATGTCTGTGGTGAGAGAGGACATGCAGGTGGATGGTGTGACAGCGCAAGATGCAGAGGGCAGGAAGACATGGAAACAGATGTACTGTGGCGACCCCTAATGGGAGCATCCGAAAGGAGAAGACGTAGCTCAACCCTTGTGAACTGTGAACACCATTACCGTACGTCATTCCACATGTATGTAGCCTGTATAGAGGCTCCATCTGGACAGAGCGTTTAGGTGAGTGGTGATTTCATGTGTCAGCTTGTGTATGACGCAGCCAGGGACACTGTCCAGTACCAATGCCACTGTGGTGTGGACCTTGTTAAAAAGATGTTTTAACTAGAGTGTCTGTGAATCATCAGGTATTACGTTCTGCAAGTCTGGAAATGTGGCCCTTGCATAGCGACAGGGTGGTGAAATCAGCATTCAAACTTTCTGACAAGGAATTGGTAATGTCAGTCAGATAAGTGTACTTTGTGACCATTTACATTAACTGTGACCCAATCTGAGATTTCCCCTGTAGATTATGAACAACAGTAAAGAAAGCTTTAGTGTTGTCTTTGGAATTGTTGCCATTTTGTATTTTGAAGCTTGCCTTGTATGTTTATTGAGGGATTGAATTTTCCCAATGATACTGACCAGAGTAACTTTTTTTTGGTATAACATCACACCTTCTATTATATATTTAGTTTATGGCAGGGGTCCATGAGACTAATGCACTTTTACTGTATAAGTGAGAATTTCTTGTGTTTGTGATAGCACAGTCCATGCAACCCTGTAGGTGAACAGTGTGCATTAATACAGGATTATGCAGCTGGGACAGTGTTAACCTTAGTAATGCAAACCAATGACAGATAGTAACAACAGCATCACCCACAGCACAGTGTCAACCCGTGTCATACACACACATATGCGTACTTAAATTCCAAAACGTGTAGAGTACAATGCATACTCGCCACCAATAGAAACTATGGAGTGTTAACACTGGCCAATACAGGGCATGTCACCCTGGCCATGTGTCAGTGCACCTCCACCATGTTCACAAATGTACACCTGCAAACGTGTGCTGCACACACCCCACACTTACTGTCCACTGTATGACACATGCTGACACAACTACACACATCAGCCAAGTGGCACATGGGCAAACAAAACACAATTGGAATAAACACTGGTGTAAACAATACAACATTGCTAATACAGCTTTAATGCATCACACCTGCTCAGTTACACCTTCAAGGATATCATTACACTTTACTGCTGACAAAATGATACACA
The DNA here is from genome assembly GCF_019279795.1 of Protopterus annectens. Classification (NCBI taxonomy): domain Eukaryota; kingdom Metazoa; phylum Chordata; order Ceratodontiformes; family Protopteridae; genus Protopterus; species Protopterus annectens. Next base: position 1,544,673,110 of record NC_056744.1, on the reverse strand, counting down.
TTCAACCATTGCTATACTTTATCAAAGTCACCCTGTGCATCAGCACCATGTTAGCCTGTTCCTGCATCAATGTTACAGATGACAGGAGGTGGCACAGGTTTCATCATATGCACAGGGTGTGTTGTTGGTTTGCCGGATGCCTACACTGAGCCATAAAATCAACATGTGTATGAGTGTGAGGGCCATGAGTACTGTTATGAGCCAACGTTGATGTAATGTGTGCGTGTATGTGTTTGCCCTAGGTTTCTGGTTTATGTGTGTGTGTGTGTGTGTGTGTGTGTGTGTGTGTGTGTGTGTGTGTGTGTCTGCATACACAAGGTTCCACCATGTGGCTGCCATATACGGGGATTTGTGGGACAGCTACAGACTGTACCTGGCAGGCTTTACAGATCACCGTCTCTGGCCACGGCTATGGAACATGTGCCTGGCAGGGGTGCTACAGACAGTATCAGGTACTAATCCAGACTGGGTACTATCCGAAAAGGTTGACATATGTCCACTGGATCCAGGTCCCTGCTGGGACTGGCCAGAGCCATGTGGTCTTCTAGGACGGTCTATGGACAGCCCCTCCAATATTGCCAGGGCTGGTACTGGCACTACAGGAGTGGCTGTGACCTGCTGGATGTCCACGGTGACCTCCAGCTGCTGATGTTGCTGGCATACGTCCACGTCGATGTCTCAACCATCCCACACTGTCCTGACACATGGACATGACATTGTGGAGGACATCCAATGTCTCACCCCAATGTCTATCAATGACCTCAGTATAATTACATATGGTACCTGCTAGGTCACGGATACTGTCATTTACAGAGGTGTTATGAGCCCTCTGTGCCCTTAGTCCATGTCTGATGTACTGCTCCATTCGTGCCTGTGCCTCCATGACAGTCTGGAGCATGCGTGTGGTTGAAAGAGTTGTGGCATGTCTGCCAGGGGCATGAGGACCAGCAGCGCTCTGACGAGAACCCCTGGGCATCTGCCTATGTGGTACCGTTCCAGACATCTGGCTATGGCTGCTGTGTCCTGATACATGTGCCATAGATACCACACTGTCCTGGCCAGTGCTAACCATACACTGTCCCTAAGCAGTGGTGATGATGGATGTACAGGCAGTATGACTGTGTGCATGGATGGGGTGGAGACTTGTGTACTGTCAATTGGTGGCCCAACAACAGACCCTGACAAACCTGCCTTTGCCTCAACATACCTATCCTCATAATCACTGTCTGTCTCAGTGACATCAGGTTCCCTGCTGTACTGAACCAGCCCCACCTCAGCACCTGTGAGAGAAAAACAGGAAACACACTTTAAAACCTGAACATGATGTCAGACCACATGCGCACATGCACGTGAGCACATGCACACATGCACATGCGCACATGCTCACATGTGCACATGAACGCATGCACATGCGCACATGCACACATGCACACATGCACACACACAAATACACTCCTCCCTAAAGCAGACACACACACACACACACACACACACACACACACACACACACACGCACACACACACACACACACACACACACACACACACACACACACACACACACACACACACACGCAACACCAGCAATCTCAGAACATACACAATAGCAGGTGATGGTGGGGTACAGTATCACAAGCAAAACAGTCATATCACACATGTCGGCATGCAGGACATGTGTTGCTCAACAGCATGCACTGCAAGTGTAGACAGTCCATGTTACTAACAGTATACATGGCTTTGATGCATGTGTTTTGTTATTAGGTGATTGGCCTCCCCCTGGAACGCAATGCATACATGGACACAACATTGCTGTGCAAGTATTCAAAACTCTGTAATGTACTGTGCACCATAACTCACAGGTCTACATACCATGGCTGGATGTGTATCTGTGTGTCAGATAGGTATCCAATGCTGATTACAGCCTCTGTGTCTTTAGCAAATAATTGTGGACACAGTTTTAGCACATGCATGATGAGTATTCACACAACATCATCAGTGGTGCATGTATAACTGATGGAATACCATTCGTCCACATACCCAATGTATAGTAGTTATGGTGAGTGTAGATCATATTTTGGACATGCCAGTGTCATCCATGACATGGCATGCTAAAACACAACTGCATATTTAAACATCACACATACCCAATATGTGTCATATGACCTAGCCACTCAATAGCATCACAAGACATATGTGTCAGTTGTGCAAATGGTGATTGGTATGCATATTGTTTAGAGGGGCATATGTTTGCACACACACAACATTGAGGTGTATAGCAATGAAAGCTATGTGTAGTACTGTGGTTACAATAACTGGATGGGGTATAGTACCATACCATAGGCCATCATCATGAAGCATCATGTGGTCACTCAAGGCTACAAATGTTTCCCAAGCCAGCACTAATCATGCTGCACCGGACCTGTACTACCTTGGCTACATTCACCATTTCACAACCAGTTGTTACATGGGTTTGTAAGGAGGCCAATAAGGAGCATTCCCTGACATGAATGTGTAGTGTGTTGCAGAGTGTTTAAATGCCCCATTTGTAATTATTTGTAATGTGTGGATGAGATTTTGGATACTGGAGTATGTCTTTACAGAGGGTTTGTGAATCCTTTACGTGTAGCATGTTAAAATGCTCTGTGTATGACATAGTTGTGTATGTTATGTGCATGATGAGTATCAACTTTGATATCCAATGGTCACTACAATGTAGCCACATTTGTTTGAGATGGTATGGGTATTGCATGTATTTGAGGCAGCTAATCACATTAGTGAGATGTGAGTGGTCTTACACCAAACATGCACATCATGCATTATGGGTAGATGTGTTACACGTGTACATGGCCTACACCTTAACTATGACATGCACTTTTTATTTAAAATAATAAATGTAGAACACACTCACCATCATCTGTCCGCTGCCTTGATGTCACCCCAGAGGGACCTACATAGAGATGAGACAGTTTGTCAGTGGCCACAACTGTGGCATTGCTACTGTGTATTTGCAATCTTACAGTAGAACAACAGTTTACATTCACAGGCCTACAGATTATGTTTCAAATGATCAGTATTGCACAACAACATGCTCCACATCTTCTAACTACACACTTCACATCTCACATATGTATGATCTACCAATACAGATAACAGTAGTTGACGGATATGCCATGTTACCTACATGCTCCATGTGTGCTTGCTGGGTGGCTCCAACCTCCATCATGGTGTATGTCTGCTGCTGTTGTTGTTGGGCAGGTGCCACAAGGCTCAGGAGCAGCTCCTCCACTCTGGTGGGGGGGGTGGATATTAACACCACCTCCTGTTGCAAGCTGTTGTCTCCGCACATCAGAAGCATGCTGATGGACATGACTGAGTAGATCACCGCAGTGGTGGCATACCTACTCATATGTCTGGTTATGCAGGCCTACCTCATTTACCCTCTGGACAACATCTTGCCACATTGCAGTATGCTACTGCTGGTCCTGGCTGGTTCGTGAAAACATTAGACTGTAGTGCTGAATCATACAGCTAGTAATGATCTCATCTTCAGCACTACTATAGCTGGGATTTCTGTGATGTGCCATGATCCCTGGAAGACATAAAGAAAAAATATGTCTGAGCAAGTCATGTGGCACATTTAACATTATACAGTACAGATATCACTGAACTGCCATATATAGCAACCTATTAGCTAACTGAGAGTGAAAGACTTTAACTACCACTTATCACTGCTCACCTCACAACTGCTTGAAAGTGCCTGGCTCACCCTATCTAATGAACCATGTTCTGCACAGCAACAAAATAAAATCACTATATAAAACTATAGAAGAGTATCTGGCACACTGTATGCAACACAATGCACCACTTAGCCACAGCAGATATACATCAAGCTGATGTGTAAAGAAATATGTCATCCATCACAATGAGTGTAAGGTCCAGTAAATGTATTACTATTATACCACACAACTTGTTAATGGCAAGCCCGTGGTCAAAATATGTGCACAATTGGGAATATAGGTCGCATACTGCTGTTGTACACTATAAATATTGCTAGATACGCAGTTATATGTTTTACCACACATATGACAGAGGACATGTTACAGACATACACACACATCAGACATAATTACAGGACACAAAGGTATGGAATCCAGATAAGCTTTACGTGTGTACTATACAATACCGTGTGTCAATACTTACAAAACCTTAATCTTGAGGAATGTAATCTGTGATGAATACAGGACCACACAAAATTAGAAGTTATGTACTTACCATAACGTTCCATCTGAGTAGGTGTATTCATTTGTCTGCAACCTGTGGGTATGGATCCGATATCGGATCCGAACTGGCATGGTTTATCCAGCTATGGATCCCAGCTCCTATCTCCTCCCCTCACCCATAATGCCCTGCTCTCCCTAGATGACCTCAGATCGAGTTTGCCCTGTATCAAATACCCTAATCAAAGGGTAACACATTCTATGCAGGAACTGACAAGGCCAGGGGGATAGGAGGGCTGGATGGTTGCAGACAAATGAATACACCTACTCAGATGGAACTTTATGGTAAGTACATAACGTCTAAATCTGAAGTAGGAGATTCATTTGTCAGCAACCTGTGGGACAGAGTACCCAGCTACCTGAATCTTGGGCGGCCGTCATGGAAGGATATTCCGGAGCACCGCAGAGCCAAAGGATGCTCTACCTCTAGACGTGATATCCAGCTTGTAATGAGAAATAAAGGTATGAGATGAAGCCCAAGTGGCCGCTGAACAAATGTCATCCAGAGGTATCCTAGCCTTAAAGGCTGCTGAGGTAGAAACAGACCGGGTTGAATGAGCATGGACTCCGTCCGTTGCGGGCCTCCCAGAAGCTTGGTAAGCTAATAGAATACACTGGGAAATCCATCGTGACAAGGAGACTTTGGAAATTGGTTTACCCAGATTGAATTTGGCAAAGGAAACAAACAACTGATCGGATTGCCTGTGACCAGCTGTCCTGTTAAGATAAAAACGAAGCTGCCTGTGAACATCCAATGAATGCAGCTTGTACTCGCCTTTGTTCTGATAATTAGGAAAGAAAACGGGGAGGTTGATGGACTGATTAATGTTTGCTTCCAAAGCTACCTTAGGAAGAAATGAGGGATTGATCCTGAGGTACACACGGTCCGGATGGAAGATCAAGTAAGGCGGCTTTATGGAAAGGGCTTGAAGTTCCGAAACTCTTTTGGCTGAAGTAATGGCTACTAAAAATGCAGTCTTAAGAGTTAAGAATTTTAGATCTACAGTGGCCGCAGGTTCGAAGGGGGGAGCGGTCAAGGCCTGAAGAACCAAGGAAAGATCCCATGGTGGAACCGCCTGTCTGACAGGGGGTCTAAGCAGAAAGGTGCCTTTTAGGAAGATTTTACATAACTTGGGAGACATAAGAGGCCCAGAGTCATGACCAACATGATAATGAGAAATGGCCGCTAGCTGAACTTTGACCGTGGAACTACTGGTGCCATCATTAAAAAGAGTGGTAAGGAAATCTAGGACCATGGGAAGAGGTACCGTGAAGGGATCTAGGCCTTGCCGCTCCGCCCAAATGGAGAATCGCTTCCATTTGCTGCGGTAAGTTTTTCTGGTAGAGGGTTTATGCGCCGCTACCAGGATAGCCTTAACGGGAGATGAAATACCGGGAGTCCTGATTAGGAGTGGAACTGGAGCAGCCAAGCAGTTAGCTTCAGGTTGTCCAGATTCGGAGATGGTAGGTTCGATGGGTGTGTTATCAGATCCGGGATGGGATCTAGAATCCAAGGTGGATTCACTGAGTGAGACCTTAGGTAAAGGAACCAGATCTGCCGAGGCCAGAATGGGGCTATGAGGATCATTCTGCACCCCAACCGAGAGGCTTTCTGAAGAACCTGGAGCATCGGAGGTAGAGGGGGGTATGCGTACAGAAGACTGGGAGGCCAAGCATGCACCAGAGCATCCCTCGGGGAATCCCCTGGTGGAGGGATTAGAGCGAAAAAACTGTCGCACTTGGTGTTTAAGGGAGAAGCAAAGAGATTGCAACAAGGAGTTCCCCACCATGCGAAGATACATTTCGCTACTTGAGCATTGAGAGACCACTCGTACAGGGAGAGAATGGTGCGACTGAGCTTGTCCGCAAGGATGTTGGACCGACCCTGAATATGCGTTGCGATGAGAAAGCGGTTGGTGGAGATCGCCCATTCCCACACTCTCATGGCTTCCCGACATAAAGGGTAAGACCTGGTTCCCCCCTGTTTGTTGATGTACAAGACCACTGACATGTTGTCTGATTGAATCGCAATTGCTCCCAGGGGAAGAAAGGCCTGCAGTGCTTGCAACGCCAAGAGCACGGCCCTCATTTCCAGAACATTGATATGCAGGGAGGTCTCTGAGTCGTTCCACGTGCCTTGGACCGCCCATCCCGCAAAATGCCCCCCCACCCAAGGCAAGATGCGTCCGTGGTCACTGTGGCAAGGGGGGGATATGCACAAAAGGGGCGGCCTCCTTGGAGATCCTCTGAATGGAGCCACCACAAAAGAGACCGCTTGCAAGCCTTGCTGATTGCAATGGGGTGATGCAGGGGAAGAGAAAGGTAAGACCATTGTACTTGAAGTGTCCACTGAAATACCTGCATGTTTAAGCGCGCGAGCGGGAGAGGAGAAATTGCTGCCACCATGGACCCTAGTGCCCTCAGGACCAATTCCGCTGGGACTGAGCTGGAGTGGAGGATGGCCCGCACCTGGAGTCGTAGATTCCGAATTCTGTCGGTTGTGAGGAAGGCTCTTAACTTCCTTGTGTCTAATCTGGCACCTATGAAATCTATCAGCTAAGTAGGGGCCAGGTTGGACTTTGCTACGTTTATTGTGATACCTAGCCAGGGAGCTAGTTGAAGAAAGGAGTCCCTTGCCAAAGATAGTAGATGCCTTGTTGGGGTGGTGAGAAGCCAGTCGTCCAGGTAAGGAAAGACCTGCACCCCCTGAAGCCTCAGGTGGGCCACAACCACTGCTAATACTTTGGTGAACACCCTGGGGGCTGTGGTGAGACCAAAGGGAAGGACCCTGAACTGGTAGTGACTGGCTCCCAGCCAGAAGCGAAGAAACCTCCTGGACCGTCTGTCCATTAGTATGTGGTAGTATGCATCCTTGAGGTCTATGGAGCACATCCAGTGATTCTCTCCCAGAAGGGGGAGGATAGATTGTAAAGTGACCATCTGGAACTTCTCCTTGGGAACTGCCAGGTTTAATAGGGACAGATCTAAAATGGGTCTTAGGTCCCCCGTCTTTTTTGGCACTAAAAAGAACCTGGAGTAGAACCCTGATCTGATCTGGTCTGGGGGGACGGGCTGGATGGCTCTTTTCCTCAGCAGATAGCCAACTTCTGCTGAAGCGGCCTCCCTCTGATCGGGTGGAACGTCGGGGAGGGATTTTGGTTTCGGGACGTGGAGAAAGGGGATTTTGTATCCTCTGGATATAATACGGAGGACCCAGCGGTCTGTTGTTATGAACTCCCATGCCGCTAGGTGCTCCGAAAAACGCCCCCCGACTGCCTCCAGAGTGGAGCAGTCGGGCAACCCCTCAGGGTTGCTGTGCGGGCCGCTCAGAGAAAGGTTCTCTGGACCCGAAATTCCTGGGAGCCCCTCTGCCCCTGGGGCGGCGTCCGCCCTGTCCTCCTCTGCCACGGAAGGACTGGTTGTCCGGAGCGGGTTGGGATTGCTGCGACTTCCGGAACCACATCTTCTTCTGGCCCTTTTGGTTCCTAGAGTAGGACCTCTGGGACACAGAGAAGCGGACTCCGATGGCAGACAGCGTCTTCCCGTCCTTCTCGCTCTGGACCAAGGTGTCACGAACCGTCTTGCCAAAAAGGGCAGAACCATCAAAGGGGGCATTCGCGAGAGATGCCTTGAAGGGCTCCATGAAATCGCAATGGCAGAGCCAGGCCTGGCGTCTCGTGACTAGGCCTACTCCTGCAGCTCTAGCGGCTCCCTCAGTAGCATGGGAAAGCAACCGCATAGAGGTATTTGTCACGGACCAAAGAGTGGCCATACGGGTGGAGTGCAACAGTTTGTCCTCCTCCGGCATGGACTCTGGGGAGGATGCTGCGTATTCTTTAATAAGATCGTGCTGCATCCTAATAACATGTGCCAGATAGTTGAGCGCCCTCACTGAGAAGGTCGCTGAACTAAACATTCGCTTCCCCAAGCGGTCCATCATCCGAGACTCCTTGCTCGGAGGATGGACTGAGGGACTCTCCTGGGTGAGTTCCCTCTTGGTGGCTGCTGCCGTCAACATGGCATCTACCGGAGGACCCTTACTCCAGTGGGCACGGTCAGCAGGGGGGCGAATCCTGTCCGGCCTTTTGGGGATTGGCTCCACAGTGTCCGGTTCCTTCCACGCCCTGGTGGTAATAAGGTCCACCAGGGGGTCGGCAGGAGGAGACACCCAAGAGGTAGATGGGCCCGCTTCGAATGCCTCCAAGAACACGGACTCGTCCGAAGAAGACTTTGGGGCAGACCACCCACCTCTTATGCGAAGCATTTTCATGATGTCTCCAAAGGAGACATCCCCGGGGGGTGATCTTGGGGAGCCTTCCCCTTCCTCCAAGTCCGTGTCTTCAGTTAAAGACTCGGGGGAGTCTATGTGCCTCCTTTTACACGTGCTTGCGAGGTGCCTCCTCGGGGGGGCTGTCCGAGGAGCCCTCGCAAGCAGTGTCTAGTTCCACAGGAACTGCTTGGGGCATCGAAACGGGCTGTCCCAGTGGCCGGGTGATGGAAGCCTGACCCAGAGCAGATGGAGTGCGGGATGGAGCCGAAGCAAGTGCCGGGGGTCCGGAAGCCCTCAACAGAGCCCTCTCCACTACATCAAAAGCCGAAGGGGAGCCGGCCTCGACCAAAGGATCCGACAGTCGGCTCCCCCTCGGATCCGAGGAGTGGATCGGAGCCGGCGCCGAGCCCCTCGGATCCGAGGGACCAGTGCGCTCCGACACAGACGGCGCCGAAGGCACACTGAGTCCCTTGGATCCGAAACTCAGGCCACGGCTCTGAGAGGTCGGATCCGACACACTCGAGGGCAGGGTCGGATCCGAAGTAGCCAGCACTATCGGAGCCGACCCACCCCCGGCTCCAAAGCTGCCCGGCTACGAGCGCTCCGAACCCGGGTAGCGGGTCGGAGAAGGAGCTATGGGCTTGAAAAAAGGGATCGAGCTCCCCCCCGGGGGGGAGGCAGGAGCACTCCCATCTGCATCTGGCCTGGATGAACCTTCGCATCATCTGGTCCAGATCGGCGTCAGAAAGACTATAAGTCGACCTCGAAGAGACTACCAAGGTAGGCCTTGAGTACCGCCTCGATAGCCTCGAAGGAGGTCGGGTCTCCTCCTCCTCAGGTCCCGGTGAAAAGGTCGGGGACCGGAGCCGAGGAGGAGGAGAACCAGTAGCTAGAGAGGCTGGAGGAGAAGCCCGCTTAGCCGGCGGGGCAGAGACGGAGGTCTCGGCCTGCCGCTTGTGGTGCTTCTCTCTCCAGTCCTTCTTTCTAGCTTCCCTGTCCTCCGAACCCGTAGAGGGAGTTTGAGTCCCGGGAGGAGGAGCGGGAGCAGGTAGGGCAGGTACCGCCGGAGCGGTAACTACCAATGGGGCGGAGGCCGAAGCCGAGTCCGGGGGCAAAAGTCCCGCCAAGACCAGCTTCGACCTCTGCTCCTTCAATGCCCTGGGGTTGAACCCTGCACAGATTGTACATCCAGAAGTGAGGTGTTCAACCCCAAGGCACTGAACGCATCGAGTGTGGCCATCAGCAGGGGACAGCTTATGGCCACACTCGGAGCATTTCGAAAATATCGCCTTTGGGGCTTCTGACATTTTTTTTTTTTTTTTTTTTAACAGAAAAAAATAAAACTAACAAGTTAACCAAAGTTAACTACCCAGTCACACTACAGGCCCCAAAGACCACGCACACACAACTACGCTACCAGCGAGGGGAGGGAATTACAAAAAATTTTAAGTAATTTAACCAAAAATAGTTTAAATGGGTGGGAAACCTAAAACTTTCACACAAAGGTACTATTAAAAGATCAAAAAAACCCTTAGTAAATAACTAAATTTCCACTTAGCTGTAGGAGCTCAAAGATCAAGCTGTCACCATGAACGCAGCAAACTAGATCTGAGGTCATCTTGGGAGAGCAGGGCATTATGGGTGAGGGGAGGAGCTAGGAGCTCGGATCCATAGCTGGATAAACCATGCCGGTTCGGATCCGATATCGGATCCATACCCCACAGGTTGCTGACAAATGAATCTCCTACTTCAGATCATTGGATGCAAGCAATGTGGACATACACCATACTTTGCTGTTCAGGCCCAGAGCTTCAAGTAGTACTACAGTACACACAGGATTTGGATTCAACGTCAGTACCAATCAATAATCATAGATGTAGTGCTTTAGCTTCCAATGACACACCCCAGTTAAGACCAAGGGACTTAATCACACTGTATGTCATAGCATGTTTTCTGCCTAGCAACAGAATACACAGCTTTTGCTGGGATCAAAGCAAGGACCCATAATACCATGACATAAACAGTTTCCCACTAAGCTGTTCCACAAATACATATCTATGACGTATTCACAAACACATTGACCATCGCAGTCAGTCAACAGTACAGAGAATCTATTGCAACAAGTAGATGTAGGTGTGTATGAGTTTATATGACTCTGTCTCTCTCTCTCTCTATATATAAATATATATATATATATATATATATATATATATACATATATATATATATATATATATATATATATACATATACACATCCATTGGTGTACATATACATATATATGTAGGCACATATACATTTCACCGTTCATAGTGAGAGTATCAATTATGCAAAGGATGTGAGGTGTACAGTAATGTAACAATATTGCACAGACTTCTGATAAATGCACTGAAAGTGTTCACAGCTCAGGTAGCTCTAGCAGGCCTCACTGACTTCAACATTGCAAACTGAACAAACCACCCACACTGTTTAACCACCACATGTCATATACCAGTACTGTATGCTGTCTTTTTTGTCACACACTAAAGCCTACATACAAATATGCGCATACTAACTTCCACCAACATATATATATCCAGCCTTCACAAACAGTTGCAATATGTTCCCTGCTCTATGCACATATACAGATGTGAATATATATGACAAATATATATTTCTCCGTATGTGTGTGGCATGCACACACAAGGTCCACACTGTTGTACCTCCCTGGACCTCACAGCTGAACTATTTGGCCTTGCTGCAACACAAACAGGTGTCACATGTGAACACACACTAACATTATAGGGGGTATATATAGCTACAAATGCTAAATAAGCATACTAGACTGCTACAGCAGTTGCCAATGCTAAGCTACACTTTAATATGACTATCATGCATGTGTTGCTCTGTCACACCCATGTTTATATAATGGCAGCACTAATCCCCCCAATAGCCATTGGCCCCACTATGTACAGAACACAGATAACATGGATCAGATCTTTGACATTTAATGCTGAGCTACACATTTCACAAGTATGTCCCACTGCCCACAGGTACACACTGTATTGTCCATAGCAGTAGTTAAGCAGGGCATCTGTGCATAGATAAGTATGCTGTCACATATAAATGGTTCACATTATGTAGAGTACTCTTCAAAAACATCTACTACATGCCAGTAAATACATATGTGTCACATACCTTTCCTTTGTATGATTTGGTATTATTTCTTTTTCTTTTTCCTTTTCTCTGTCTCTCACTCTCTGTCAGTCTCTGCAATAGAGTGATTGAGTTTGTTGGCAGTGATTGCAGCCTGCTTTTGTAGGTATTTGCACATGAGCATGTGATGGCCTCTGCACCAATTAGTGGCCACCATTTGATAATTGCATGCAGCCTGCTGTGTAGTAATTGCAGTAATCACTGTCATAGCAACCCAGTACTATAAATTGCTAACTCATGTAGGCATGGCCCTTTCAGCATTCCAAGATGGAGATCATCCTTGTTTGCTATGGACATCATTGTTTAAGACAGAAGGTCGGTATAGTTCTTATATCAGAAGCCAGGGGTGTAGCCAGTGATTTACGTTTTGTACTCAGACCTAAATGTTGCTGCTTCCAGTACACGCTTGTCAGTGTAGAAATGTACTCACCCCTCAAAATGCTAACCCAAGATACATGGGAGGATGTACTTTTTATTCAAATTTTACAATTAACTGCCATACAAAGCTAGTTATTGAGATTTATACCATGAACCCCCATCAATATTCCAAAACGTGAATGCTGATTGGCCAGCGTGCACATCGTAAATCGAGTTATACTAATGGAAAAAGGTCCAGTTGCCCGGACTTTTTTCCGTTAGTATAACTCTATTTTTAAACTGTCTAATCGCTATGTTAAATGGGTTTAACATAGCGAGACAGCTTTAAAATAAGCAACGGAGATCTCCATTGCTTATTTTAAAGCTGTCTCGCTATGCTAAACCCATTTAACATAGCGAGACAGGTTTTAAAAAAAAAGCAACGGAGAAAACAAGATCTCCATTGCTTTTTTACTTTCGCTATGTTAAATGGGTTTAACATAGCGAGACAGTTTTAAAATAAGCAATGGACATCTCCGTTGCTTATTTTAAAGCTGTCTCACTATGTTAAACCCATTTAACATAGCGAAACAGTAAAAAAAAAGTAACGGAGATCTTGCTTTCTCCGTTGCTTTATACAACTCTGATGTACTGCACAAGCGCGCAGTACATCAGAACTGCCGCGGATGCCAGACATCTGCGGAAGGGCAGCAAACAGGCATTATACTATGCCATTATTTAAGAAAAGTAATAGTTTCTTTTCTTAAATAATGTCATGGTATAATAGCAATAACCCACTTCTGGGTGTGGGTAATGCTGTATTTAGCCACGGTTGGCTTTGTTTGGTCCCTCGGGCTTCACCCTTGGGACCAAACCACGCCAACCGTGGGTAAATCCAGCATTACCCACACCCAGGCGTTGGTTATTGCTGTAGTATTCCTTTGGCACAAGAATTGTATGTGAACTGCTATACTGTGAATATTCATTTACTCATTTCTAAACAGTTTGTGCTTTTTTAGTGTTGACATTAGCACAAGCTGCTCATGAAAACTGGACACATTTCAGTACTGTGAATATGCTTACCTACATCCTTGGTAGACCCTGCACACACAGGTATATTCTACATTTGGGTAGGGGTGCAGACGTACAGAGAGCATACGTATTATTGTGTGAATTTTATCTTGCTGGACTTACAGTGTTGCTGTGTACATGTTAGTTTATCAAGGCAAGTAGTCTGTCTGCATAACTCCCAACTAACTCCCAACTGTGGACCTATCCACATGGTAGCCAGAGATTAGCCTGTTATTCTTTGTCTGTGCACCACACAGGTCTTTTCAGCACTAGAGCAATGGCATTGTTACAGTTGGTCGCTACCAGTACATGGCTACATCCTTTTGTATTTCAGTGTTGTATTCCTACATAAGGGTATGCTTCTGGAACTCCTTCCAAAGCTATTTGCACAGTGTGTAACAGCAGAAAGGCTGATATGCCTCTGTGTTTCTGCATCTGCCAGACCTCTCAAACACTCAGGTACATATTTGAACAGACTCAGGGAAAAGTAGAAAAAAAGTCAGGGACACTTAGTGCCATTAAGTTGAGACTTTGAGAGAACCAGAGCATATGGATTAATACACCTTTTCTGAAGTAAAAGAAGTGTCTAATTCTTAATTATTGTCATTACTCCTTACATGTGATTCACCACCTTTCTGGCCAAAGTCAGTAGTTTTCGAAGGGATTCAGAGGGACAGAGCTAAATTTTGTTTAAAAATCAGGGACATCCCTGAAAATTAAGGACAGTTGGGAGGTATGGCCTCTGCCCTAAACAGTTTGTCCTGCTATGATACTGCATGGGGGTTGTAAAGTGATGGTGTAACATTATTTCTTGCTAGAATGGCTGCTTATCTTATCACAGTCATGTAATGTAATCCCACAACAACTGTTGGTAAAGATCCGCAGAACAAGTCGTGTGGTATGGCATTCCTATTTTTCCTTTACATTCACTCATTCTGATGCATGATATATTTATTTCAGCACCAACTTGTTCCATATCTACTGTGGCTTAGTGGTACTGCATGTAGGGTAGTGTGTATGAGGTCCAGGGTTCGAGACTGATAGAGATGTTTTATTTTGCTGCTGAGCAGAACAAGGGCCCTCACATACAGAGTGACTAAGGCACTTTTAAGCAGTTGTAAGTGGGTTTGCATGGGTTTGTGCGATGCTTAGCTAAGTGCAAACAAGCGCACACTCGTGCAAACCCACTAACTACTGCTTAATAGTGCTTACTCCTGCTAACCCCTGCACTCATTTCTTTGAAAGAAAAGAAAAATGGGGAGATAGGAAAGTGGTGAAAAAGGGGCACAAAGAGGGAAAGACAGTAGGGAAAATAGCTTGGAATGTGCAGGACAGGTGTAGGGAAGGTCCATAGCTGCCCATTTCTTTAACAGCGACTGCTGTGCATATGGAATACATTTGGAGGTAAATATGAAACCTTCAACCCCTGAGAGAGGGGTGAGGACAACAAAGTATGTTGTAATTCCAGTTAAATTACATTTTATGTGTCCAGGGGACATGTGTGCAAAATGGGCAGCTATGTATGGGGCAAAATTTTTTTTTTGGGAGCAGATTGCCCTTTTGGTTTTCAGGTGAGAGTGGAATGTGGGGTAGGGGAAATAGGTATATTTGGGGACGTAGGTTGGGGAGGTAAACAGACAAGACAAACAAGATGCATACAGGGGCAGAATATGACACGTGGTGGGTGAACACCATTGACGGGGAAGGATGTTTGGAAATCGCAAGCCCATGAGCCCACAAATGGCAACAGTGGAACTGAGATCCCCACCCATGGGCAGTCACCACTGCACCTTCACAGCCCAGAGGGTGGCTTTGCTGGGGGCTGTGTAGGAGGGGCAGCCTGACCCGGGAGTTGCACCACTCGTGCCTCAAGCTGGTGTAGAGGTTTTGCAAAAGAATGCTCAATCTCTCATCGCACCACAGCCTGGACCATTCGAAGGGTGATAGGTGGCCCTCCTCCACCAATGCTTGTACGGGGGATGAGCCCCATCCCCTGCAGCGCTTCCACCCAAAGGTGGCACAGGGCCAACGGAGGAGGAGGTCCCATGCTGGGCACCGGAACTGCTGGTGCCAGGTGCCATGGCCAGCTGAGGTGGGACAGCTGGGTCCGCTGGGACCGGCCTTCCCATACGAACTATGTTTTGGAGAATTTAATAAAGATATGGGTTAGTAACAGTCAACAGTATTCCCAGTTAGTTATAACAGCATGCAGAAGTATTTCCATTAACCCAACACACTAGAGTTCCAACAGTTGAAAAGCAAGCATAACACATGCATATATAGAACAATATTGGACATTACAACAGCATGCAAGTTTAATTGATGGCAGCAGGCCACCAATATTGTGGCATTTGAACATGGCACATGCATAGAAATAAATACAAATATTTATAAACCAATAGGACATATGTCCCAACAAATGTTTTGAGATTAGACATACCCATTGAGGTGTGGAATTGCATTTTTTATGCACATACAGTAGGGTGGAAATATAGCTCAATTAACAACGTATACATCCTTCTAGTTTACACTACATTCCTATTAACTGCAGTTATATGTCCCTTACATGTATTATTACACTACCCAATGTCCTTCTATTGTGCAACTGGATTTTGCTAGATCATTATATACATGAGCTGTATCTGACATACAAACTGTCCAGGATGCAGATGTTGCTGCTACATATTTTGAGAGTTCCTCACACACACTACTGCTGAGATGGTACACTGACAGCTCTACTTTCATATAATTATCTAGATATGTTCAGGTGAAATTATCAGTTATATGTTAACAGCTCCCTATATTTCTGGCAACACACTGACATTTCTGGGGAACACAATACCAAGCTACTCATGTGCCAGATTAACCTGTACATGCTGGGCATGAACCAACAGTTGAGGGCTGTAAATATGCCTAAAAGCTACTGGCACTTCCTTCATCCACTTTATATGGGCCTACCCAAGTGTGGGTTAACACTGCTTAATACAACAGTACTATTTCTAAAATGCAACAGTACAACAGCATATCAAAAAAATCACACAGACGCACTCCAGGAATTATACCTTTATTAAAGAATTATTGCACTTTTATTTATTGGGTTAAACACTTTTTGAAGGCTCTCTCATTTATTTGTATAACAGCACATGCAGAATAATTATTAAATAATTATTATATCTTTATTTATTGGGTTAAAATACTTTTTTAAAGGCTCTCTCATTTATTTTATATAACAGGACATGCAGAATAATTATTAAATAATTATTATACCTTTATTTATTGGGTTAAAACACTTTTTTGAAGGCTCTCTCATTTATTTTATATAACAGTACATGCAGAATAATTACTAACCTGCCTGGTGATGCAGCCTTTCCAGCCTATCTTCATGGGCTTGCTGATTCATAGCCCGGACACCTGCAGCTGTGAAGTAAATGCAGTGATAATGAGACATATCTATCCAGAGTATAGACAAGAATAGCAATTCCTAAATACTTAATACAATGGCTACTTACTCAATAGTGGGGCATTTGCCATCCCACAGGCCTCCTGTATCCACTGGTCCAGTTGATCCTCCTTACGTTGCTTCAGGTCAGAATAACGGTGCCTGACCTGCTCACCAGTCCAAGGAATGCCAGTGGCACTGGTGAGTTCATGAGCTAGACAGTTACAGGTCTCCACTTTGTATTGAGTGCCCTGGTACTGGCCCCACAGGAGTCTTTCCTCATGATTGTAGACAAGGAGCCAAACCATTACTTTTGACTCCTCAATGCCCCAACATTGCAGTTGAAATTGAGTGCCTTCTCCAACAATGCTGACTGCAGAAGGGAGCTACAACCAGTTATGGCAAGTATTCCCGCCTGTGGAGCTTAAATATGCCTCATTTCCCGCATTTATTTGTGATTGGCCAGTTTTGAAAAAACTCAGCTGTAGGCACACCTGCTTAGCTGATGTTGGCAATGTTTAAAATTCCTTTAATAGATATGTGTCTGTTGAAAGTGCATGGTTACGAAATGCTGTCATGGCTTAGTGGTTCAGTACTGTGACTATGGTGCACAGTATCCTGAGTTCGAGCCCTGTCACTACTTTTTATTTTCCTACTGGCCAGACCTGAATGGTTAAGGTACAGTAAAGGAGGTGTGGCCGTGTTTAGCCGGCTTTGCTCAACTTTGCCCGACTTTGCTCAGTGTTGCTCGATGTTGCCTGACATTGCCTGACATTGCTCTACTTTGCCCGATGTTGATCGACATTGCCCGACATTGCACTGGTTAGCACGGTGCGCAGCTATGCGCAAACATATTCTGGTTGCACAGGTTGGTGCAATGCCCAGCTCCACACAAAGACACTGCGCTAGTTAACGTGTTGTTCAGCTACGAGCAATTAAATATAAATATGCCCAATACTGGTAAAATATGCTTAGCAATGCTTTACATTGCTTAAAATAAGTTACTCATGCATCAGTATGCATAACCATTTCAATGCTTTTTACAAAGCTTTAAATAATAAATGTCAGGAAATATTTTTGTATACAGATTTCCAACAGAAAATGGAACGTGTAGTGGTGGGACTTGAACTGGGAATGCTTCCTCTTTGTGTGAATGCTCTAACCACTACGCTATTGCTATTTCACTTAATTTACATATATTTTTCTTATTATCCTCTTCGGTGTCTAAATTGCTAACTGTAGCTAAGCAATGGGCAAACCTGTGCAAACACGCGCAAATACGGGCAGCTATATCGGAAGTGAAAAAAAAAAACATTTCTTTTACTTTTTATATTTGTACAGGGTTTAATATATGGGGGAGTGTAGTGTTAGAATGTACACATGTGAGTGGACTTGCTCATGTAACTAGACATTTCCCGAGCTTCAAAATTGCAGGGGCATGGATTTTTGGTCTGCTCAGCAGTCTGACACGCCCCCTACAGTCATCCATGCTCCGTGTTAGCTTTAGAGTTGAGGCAGCGTGCCCTCATTAATATGCATGTCACGCTGCCATCTTACTCTTAGACTGGCTCTTCCGTGTAAGACTAATCTAGTCTTACATGGAAGATTAGTGAATCCTGGGGATTATTTTTCACAAACTCATGCTTATACAAGTATTCAAGCTCAAAAAGTTCCATTAACAAATTTGCATACATGGGGGCAAAATATGCCCCCAGGGCAGTACCCTGCAATTGGTGGCATACACATCCATCATAGACAAAAAAATATTTAATAAACAAAATAGTGTAAGTTCTATTATGTAACAGGACAAGGGAGAATTGCCCAAAAAATAATTCAAGGCTTTAATGCCACCCTGATGTCTAATACTAGGTATAAACTTTTTTCACATCCATAATCACATAGTACATATCACTACTCCAATTAATGTCCTGTATTCTGTCCAAAAAATCAAAAGAGTCTTTTATATAAGACTGTAACTTCATAACATGAGACTTTAAATATTCATGTATAAATAAACCTATATTGGTCAAAAAATATCTATGGTCACTAACAATAGGACGACCAGGAGGGTTCTGCAAATTTTTATGTAACTTAGGCAAACAATAAAAGGCAGGTAATTTACACCCACATCAAACTTTCTGTCAACACCCCCTTGGGTCAAATAACCTAGTCTGACCCCCTTCTCTAATAACACCTTATATTGTGTCATAGCATTATTATGGTCAGCAATGTGACACTTTCTATAAACATCCTCATTCCTTAGATGTTCATAACACGTGTTGACATATTGTGTATAATGTAAAATAACTATTTTGTTCCCTTTATCAGAGGGCTTAATTACAATATATTTTCTTTGACTTAAATCATCCAGTGACTTCCATTCAGCCCTACCCAAATTACATATAACATCTTTCTGTTTATCAAAACTATCAAACAGTTGTATTATATGATAGTTAAGCAGGGCAGAAAACTGTTTTATTGTCTCATTAATATAATACATATATTATTATATACATGTCAAAGTACGTCACTGACCCTCTTCAAGTGCAACCTTGATGAGTGGATGGGTAAATACAAATTTGTCCCAGGGGTTCCACATGTGTCCCTCATTAACAGAGGTGACAGGTGCTGATTGAGGTTTCTTTTCTGGGGATAAATCCTTGTCTAGGCTTGTAAGGGCCCCAGAGCCATTAGCCTAGTAATCTCCTATGATTCTATGATATGCCATGTCAAAGGCAACACACGGGTGTAGGTGTATATTTATGACTGTCAGTAGGCTAAATGGAATGTACATGAAATCAAGATGAATAGACACACACACACACACACACACACACACACACACACACACACACACACACACACACACACACACACACACACACATCAATGATGGAAGAATATTTACAAAAATATAACATTACAGCTTAAAAATACATCAGGTTGTGCACATGGATGTCAACGCTGGTTACAAGAAACAAAAGCAAAAGGAGGCAATGGAACACAGCACTAAAATCCAAAAGTATTTAGCTAGGTAGGATATTTTGTTATATTTATCTATGCATATGGTAGTGTTCTTAATGATATTGAAGTGCTGTTTTTTTTTTTTAAATATGTTTTATGTCTTTAAACAGTTTTTAATTAGTTCTGATTTATGATTGGCTGTTATTTATTTAAAAGTGCTGCAGTTATGCATTCTACTTGTCTGGTGAAGTGGCTTTGGCTGCAAAAGCGCTCACCTATCTGTTTTGGAATAAATACTTTTGGATTTTAGTGCTGTGTTCCATTGCCTACTTTTGCTTTTGTTTCTTGTATTGGAGGAACGGTTTACCTACACCATTACATTTGTTTTATAATGTACACTGGTTAACACACAAATATAATGAGAACAAGGATGTATTGTATTGCAAGCAGTAGCCAGTGACTTGTGTGTAGATGTCCTAAATCTGTAAAATGGCCATCCTTTGTCAACAACATAATACATAGCAATGGTCAATAATTACAACAAAGGCAAACATATATGCAAAATATAATGGGGAAATATGGTGGTGGAAGGACCTGGGCCCATATCAGAGAAAAACGGGACAAGGTAAGTTGACACACTGCAAATGCACGTGTACAGCAGGGTCTATATTAAATCAGCGAATGCTTAAAAAAGCGAACGCTGATTTATTGAACCCATGTAAGCGCAAGCTTAGAGTCCTGAGAACTTTGAACAGTGATTTTTTCCCCAGGGAAAATAGCAGAGATAGTTTTGCTGTGGAAGCACCCAAACTTTGTTTATCATATTCAAGTAATACCAGAGTGATATGTGAGATAGTGAAGAATAATTAGCAGATTTTAAAATCAGATGAACCAATTAACAGTGTGATAGGCCTAGCACAATCTTTTTGTTTTAAGAATAAACGTTCATTGAAGAGATTATTGTGTTATGATAGGAATAAAAATAATGAGAGAGATAGGAATATGTCTTATGTAGGCACATTCCCCTGTGGGAACTGTAATTTTTGTCCCTTGACAGATAAAACTAACATTTTTATACATACCATAACACAGGAAGTATATGAGTTCAAAGTGAACGCCACTTGGAAATCTAAACATCTTATATATTTGGAATGATGTTAAGTATGCAATACATTTTATATAGGAAAAATGAATTGTATGTTAATGGAGAGGATTAGGGAGCATATGAGAGATATTAGACAATGTAGCCTCAGTAATTCTTTAGCTAAACATATCATAGAGACATCAGTAGAACATACATTTAGACTTAAAGTAATAGAGAAGATAGAAGAAAATCGTTGATTGGGTGATATTTGTAATGTCACAGAAGATAAAGAACTGTTCTGGATATTAAATTTACAAGCAGACAAAGAAGGGGGCCTGAATGAGAAGGTCTCTTTAAGACCTATGCTAAAATGCAGAAGACCGCATGTGTAATGATTTTAATGTATAGTGCGATTTTAGAATCTGTTGTCATTGGATTTGTTGGTTTTCATTTTAATATAAAATTGACTGATTAATCAGATGTACCCTCTGAAGAAGTGGAGTCTTTTTTTATGAAAGCGTTTATCGTAGTTGTATTTTTATTAAAAGTTTTTCACCTATTTGCAAACAAGTTTATGTTTTATAATATGCAAGTATATATTGCACAAATCAATAAAAAGAAACTTATTATGTGACCAGACCCCTGGGACTAGTACCCGAGTTCAGAAGTCTAATCACTGTAGGGTAGAAACTGTTACTGAAACTTGTAGTCCTGCGAAGGATGCGGCAATATCTCCTCCCTGATGCTTAAACAATCCATGCACAGGAAGCGTGTTGTCCTGTATTATTTTGGTGGCCTTTTGGATGCTTCTTCCAGAATAAAGATGTTGTATCGATGTAAGACTGGAACCTGTCACCTTCTCTTCAACCCTCACCACTCTTTGTTACACCTTCCTTTCTTTAACTGTGCAGCTTCCAAACTACACTGTGAAGTCGCAGATGAGCTTGCTCTCTATTGCACCTCTATAGAAGGTAGAGAGAATGTGAGGAGGAAGCTTAGCTTTTTTTCAGCCTATCTAAAAAGTGGCAGCATTGGCGCCCCTTTCTTGACCAGGTGGCTTGTGTTTCCTGATGACGAGAGATCCTCTGATATGTGTACACTCAGGAATTTCATACTCTTAACCCTCTCCACACTCTCACTATTGATCCTGAGCACTGGGTGGTTTGTTCTCCTTTTCCTGAAGTAGATGATAATGTCTTTGGTCTTGCTTACATTCAAGTCAAGGTTGTTCCCCTTGCACCAAATGATCAGAGATGCCTTTGTGATGAGCCCCACAACTGTGGTGTCTTCAGAAAACTCGATGATGTGATTGCACTTGTGCTTAGCATAGCAGTTGTGGATCAGGATGGTGAATAACAGTTGCTAAGAACACATCCCTGTGGAATCCTGTTGTTAGAAGAAGGAGCTGTGATGGCAATTTTGTTTTAACTCCTGCAGCCCACCTGGACTCAACTCTGCTTGCAATTAAATACATTCTTCAGCTTAAGAAACTGGACCACAAATTATTTTATTAATGTTTTTGACATGACATGTTTGCTCCTTCCTTCACTTTTCTTGGACTTTTCTTATGCGTGTATTTTTGATGGTTTCTGCTTGTTTGTGTTTCCTGTTCAGCTACAACATATGTATGCATAGTCATTTGCATTTTTCACACATTTTATTGATTCTTCTCCCTATTTTTAGTTTATGATTCTTTTTATGGTTGCCCAGTTTTAACAGTGATCTGATGAAATCTTATGGGTGAAAGCAGTTTTCTTTTTTGTTTTTAATAAACTTATGATTACAGTTTTTAGTTTGACTGCATTTTTATCTGTGCTGTTTCTTTATTTAACATATTTTCCTAGGTTACTATAGTGGGTGCTCTTTTCTTGATTCATGTGCCTGTTGTCACACACACAGACATATGAGTGTGCGCGTGCACACACAAATACACACACACACACACACACACACACACACACACACACACACACACACACACACACACACTTCTTCGCTTTAGCTCTCTGATTTTTTTTCTTAATAGTTTTTAGTTTTTCACTCCTTTTGGAAGGATCTTGTTGTTACCTTGGCGCTAAGTATTTATTTATTTATTTTATTTTACATTTCTTTACCGGGGATGTCCAACTGGGCCAGGTGTCCTTTTTCAGCAGATGCCCAGGGAGAAAAGCTCCATTACAAAAACACATTATAAACAATACAAGAAATCAGCAACAATCAAGAATACATAACTTTGGTAAATATATGTAGTAAATAGTTTATACATGAACAATAAAAATGAGAGAGTACTATAAAGTGGAAAAAAGAAAGGTAGCAAATAAACTGGCATGAAATAGCTTGTGCCATCATACAGAAATGTCTAATCAGTAGACCAATACCATGGTTTTGGTTGTAAGCATTCATGAGATACATGTATGGTATATGAACAACCATATGGCTGATTGTTGCAATGCTAGTGTTACTTGTTCTAAACAGTGATAGCTAAGGCAATATTGAGGTGAAGTACAAGAAGGAGGGAATATGATGAAACTGTAGGAAGCTTGAGATAGGTAAGTAAAGACAGGAGTAGTAGAGAGCTTGAGATAGGTGGAGAGAAACTGGAATTCCATGAGACAAGGGATAGTTTGGATGTTAGAATTTAGTAAGGGAAGAGATATTTTGGTTGTAAGAACAAGGAAGGTCAGAATGATCAGCCTGGATTAGTGCAAGAGCAAAGCCAGTTTTTGGTTAGGTGTTCCTTAAGCAGTAGTTTTAATTTGGGTGTATTGCTATAATTTAGTATTGTCTGAGGCATGGAATTCCAGGATTTAGATATCTGGTGGGAGAATAGAGAGTTACATTAATTATTCGATTTAGTTACTTTGAGTAGTAGCTTGATGGAGGATCTTAACTGCCTGCCTTTTGAGTAGGGCTGTGCTAAGCTCTTGCGTGCTGGACAGTTGTCTGGATGGTAGGAGATGGAATGAATGAAAGTTAGTTGGTTGAGGGATAGGAGATTGGGTAGTTCAATCCAATTTAGTTTAGGAAGTGTTCTGCAATGATATGATCTATAAGGGAGGTTAGTACCGAATCTTGCGATTTTGTTATACCAGGACTCCAGAATGTTTAAATATGATTTTCTGAGCTTCGTGAATATTGGTGAGGCATATAGCAGGGTAGAGAGTAAATGACTCCTAGCTATGGAATGTCTAGTAGCCTCAGTTAGGTATGGCTTGACTCTATATAGTGAGCCTAGCTTAACGTGTACCTTTTTCATAGAGTGAGGTATTTGTCAAATTTTAGGTTGTTTTCAATTGTGACTCCAATGAGTTTTGTGTGCTGGACAGGTTAAATTTTAGTTTTATTAGCTGAGTAGATGGTGAAGGCGGTAAAATTATCAGAACTTTGCTATTAGTAAAGAGCATAATCTTTGTTTTATTTCAATTGAGTATGAGTTGAGAATCTGAGAGATATCTTTCAATGTTTTGGAAAGATTGTTGGGTTACTTATAGTTTTGGTAGATAGGGAGCTGAACATATGAGGGAGGAGTCGTCTGCATTTTGAATGATGGCTGAATGCTGGGTGGCTATGCTGAGACTGTTGGTGAATATGGTTAAGAGCAATGGACCAAGAATTGAACCTTGGAGTATTTCTACTGAGACCGGTAATAGGGTGGAAAGATCATTCTGTCATCTAACTGCCCGTTGGCGGTCAGTTAAGTAGCTGAGAAACAAGAAGAGGGCTGGCTGGATTAGTTTTAAGGAAGCTAGCTCATATAGTCACCTTTGGTGGGATAATGTATCAAAGGCCTTAGACATATCAAGAAAGATAGACAAAATGAGCTGGTTTTAGACATATCAAGAAAGATCGACGAGATGAGCTGTGTTTTATTTGTAAGCTAGTTGATTGAGTTTGTAAAACTAACAAGGGAAGTGGTTGTACTGTGTTTAGGTCTGAAGCCATATTGAGGTGAAAATAGGATATTATTGCTTAGTAGATAGTCGAGGAGTTGTCTGTGTATGTATTTTTCAAGAATTTTGATTATGGGACGGAGGAGGGCAATTGGCCTGTAGCTTGAGAACTCAATAGCGGAGCCACCTTTGTGAAGAGGGATGATATGAGAGTTTCAAGAGTTTGGGGATGTACTGTTCAGCAATGGAATGGTTTATTTTGAAAGATGCAGGGTAGGAGATGGCGTCTGCTGCTAGCTTTAGATTCATTGAGGAATTGGTCAACTGCAAGAGAGGAGGTCTTAAGTTTGAGAAGATGTTTTTTGATAGTATTAGTTTGAATTTATTTGATTGAAAAGGAATTGATGGTTCTGTCTAATTCATCAGGAATAGATGTGTGGCTAGGGAGAGTATAGAGTTGATAAAGTGTAACTTAAATTGTGAGGCAATGCTATTTCTGGAATAGACTTTAATGGGGGAGTTTTATGATGCCTTCCCCCTGTCTGGAAATGGACTAGGAGTTAATTACTTGTTCTGCACTTCATTTTATTTGGAATTTGTTTATTAGTACTCTTTCTGTTTCTTATTTTAGTTTTAGATTGTAAAAAGTGACGTGTTATATCAGGCTAGCTTTTAGTTATAGGCTAGGCTCATTAATATGTATGAGCCTGTCAGTCATGATTTAAGATCCTTTGTGATTTTTATGCATATATTTGTTTTCAGGCAGTAAAACTGTTATTGAAAAAAGTATCTGATGAAGTCCAGTTTGTGGAAGAAAGCAGTTAGTATGAATTAAAGCTGAGTTATTTAAATTATTAAGCCCACTTGAGTTTGTTTCTTCAGTAACTTCATAGATGAGGACTGTTATAAGATAGATAGATAGACAGATAGATAGATAGACACACACACACACACACACACACACACACACACACACATATATATATATATATATATATATATATATATATATATGGGTCTACTTTTTTGTTTGAACAAGAAAAGTACGGTCCACTTCCACAAAAGTTCCCTTACCCGAAAGCCAATTCACCAAAGCACTGTATAGTGGGGATAAGGAAATATATCCTTTTCCTCACTGTAGTATGATCTCATAGTTGGTATATTTAAGTAGTGGGGATGTGGGGGGTGCAGGGGCACTTGCTCCCTCTGCAAAACATTTTTTTCTTTACTTTGTAATTATTAATTTGATTCAATGAATCAGCAAAATAAATGCAAAATAAAGAAAAAACATTGCTTTGTGGGGGGGGGGGCCCTGCACCCCCGCTACTTAAATATACCAACTTCAAGATCGCATTATAGTGGGGGAAAGGATATATTATCCCCACTGTACCATGCTTTGGTGAATCGGCTTTCGCGAAAGTGCACTTTCGCTGAAATGCACTTTCGTGGAAGTCAGGTCGTACTTTTCTTAGTCGAAGTAATGCAACTTCGACTAATAAAAGTAGA
Source organism: Protopterus annectens (assembly GCF_019279795.1). NCBI lineage: Eukaryota > Metazoa > Chordata > Ceratodontiformes > Protopteridae > Protopterus > Protopterus annectens. The sequence goes on along the minus strand of NC_056744.1, from coordinate 1,544,647,057 downwards.
CCCATATAAACACACATACATGTATATAGATAGAGGGAGCGAGGACATTTTGGGCTGTTTATTACTGTTGTTTAATACTGTAATATTTAAGCGTTTTTATTTTTCATTTTTCATGAATAACAAGTAAATGAAGTCAGTCCTCTCATTTAACACTGAGGATAACTATCTCCTCACATCTCTGTTGTGGTTTTGTACTTGTTCATTGTGTTACTCACTTCTTGTGATACACAGGGTTCCTGGGTGTGATGCGACTTTACTAGAGTCATTGGGGAACTCTTTCCAGAGACCTGGCACAAGGGTGTGTACAGCACTAAAATCCATGCGAAACATAGATTCTAATCTAGGACAATTTAGAGAACTGACCAAGTGCGCTACTCCAAAAAAAAAAAAACCAAACTATCTTGTACAGAAATATGACTGCACAAAAAACACAGTAGACAGCAGAATGCAAATTACTAGAGAATGTGAGCGTAACTTAATAACAACATGCCATATCTCTGGACAAATCACATAACGGTATTACAAATGTATGGTGATGTTAAACCAGGCTGCGCAAATGTGGTGGTGGTGGTGGAGTTACCACCTACCTAGACTCACAGTTGAATAAGAATCACCCCCCATATAACCTGAGCTAGCAAAATTACAATACCATCTTCTTCTTCTCTTTCGGCTGTTCCCATTAGGGGTCACCACAGCGGATCATCTGTTTCTATTTCTTCCTGTCCTCTGCATATTGCTCTGTCACACCAACCACCTGCATGTCCTCTCTCACCATATCCATAAACCTTATCTTAGGCCTTCCTCTTTTCCTCTTGCCTGGCAGCTCCATCCTTAGCATTCTTTTCCCAATATGCCCAGCATCCCTCCTCAACACATGTCCAAACCAACGCAATCTCGCCTCTCTGACTTTGTCTCCAAACTGTCCAACCTGAGCTGACCCTCTAATATAGTGATTCCTAATCCTGTCCATCCTTGTCACACCCAGTGCAAATCTTCACATTAACTCTGCCACTTCCAGCTCTGACTCCTGCCTTTTTGTCAATGTCACCGTCTCCAACCCATACAACATAGCTGGTCTCACTACCCTCTTGTAGACCTTCCCTTTCACTCTTACTGGTACCAGTCTGTCACAAATCATTCCTGACACTCTTCTCCACCCATTCCACCCTGCCTGTACTCTCTTCTTCACCTTTCTTCCACACTCACCATTACTCTGAACAGTTGATCCCAAGTACTTAAACTCGTCCACCTTTGCCAACTCTACTCCCTGCATCCTCACTATTCCTCTATCCTCCCTCTCATTCACACACATATATTCTGTTTTAGTCCTGCTGACCTTCATTCGTCTCCTCTCTAGAGCATACCTCCACCTCTCCAAGGTCTCCTCAACCTGGTCCCTACTCTCACTACAGATCACAATGTCATCTGCAAACATCATAGTCCATGGGGCCTCCTGTCTGATCTCATCTGTCAACCTGTCCATCACCATTGCAAATAAGAAAGGGCTCAGAGCTGATCCTTGATGTAATCCCACCTCCATCTTAAATGCATCTGTCACTCCCACTGCAGACTTCACCACTGTCACACTACCCTCGTACATATCCTGTACCACTCTTACATACTTCTCTGCCACTCCTGACTTCCTCATACAATACTACAACTCCTCTCTAGGCACCCTATCATATGCTTTCTCCAAGTCCACAAAGATACAATGCAACTCCTTCTGACCTTCTCTATATTTCTCCATCAACACTGTCAGAGCAAACTACAGTACCATGCTATGACAAAATAATATGTGCCTATAGAATGTATTGGTATAACTACATAAAGTAGTGAAACAGTGGATTGTAACAGATATCCTGTGCGCATCTTTCGATTACATTGTTAGCAGAATGTATGGGTGACAGCTTCAGATCACATCCTTACAACGTACAGCATGGCCATGTTACACTACATGTACATAACAGATGTACATTCATATTTTGTCAGCTCATGGACAAATAATAATCACTCAACACAAGTAGGTTAACATACATATGTAGGTGCCATCCTGAAACAGCATATTCTGACATCAGACATCTTTGAATAAGCTGTATAAAACATGCAATTCTGTCAAGGGTCAGATTGCTACTTGCTGTCAGTGTAAGCCTATTTATAAACAGGCTTATATCAGGAACCATATTCCTAAACACATGTACTGATTGTGTAAGTGAGCACTTATTACTGAAAATAGCTCTTTAGGATTTGGTACCTAATTTTCCTAACAGACACAGTGGTTCACACAGATTTGTGCTTAAGAAGACCAGAAACCAAACAATACTAGTGCTAAATCAACTACCAATACCATTAACAAGAAAAAGAACCAACCAACCAATTAATAAACAAAACCTATACCCTACCAAATTAATTAAAATACTAATACATCAAACACATGAGAACAATAATAAAGTCAAATCCCCCAAACACACAAATTATATTAGCTAATTTGCAACTGTATTTACAATACATGACTTTCATTTAGATTTTACCTTCATATTTCATCTTACCTCATTATAGATACCAACAAATGTTCAGCACTGCAAAAAATGCAGGGTGATACTTAATGATGGATTCAGCAAATGTGGTGCACACAGGATTAATACTTATCAGCTATGCCTTTTGGTGCATTATGGGAACCTTATATACATTTTTGCATTCATTAATGCAAACTGCATAAGCTGTGCTAAATGGAGGTGGTGAAAGGCCATAAGAGTACACCTAAGTCAGCAAAAATCAACACATGGAAGACATACAACTTTGTATAATGTAGTTATACAGCATTTAATGGTAAACTACATCATTTCAAAACAGTCAGCAGGATTCAGGAAGGCTTACACGGAGTTTAAGAGTAGTGTAAGCCTCCATGTAAGCCTCCCGATCCAGGAACAGCCCAAACCTCCCTGTAAGAGACAGCTAACACGTCTCTTACATGGACTGGGCGTGGAAATGCTCAATACCTCATTTGCAGCTCAAAGATATGCAAATGAGGTATTTGGGTGATCCAAGAAGCCTAAACCAGTCCGTGTAACGGACGTGTTAGCTGCAGAAATGTACTCAGCTGACAACTGAGTACATTTCTGCAAAATTGACAACGGAGCTATGTCAGCTCCAAATAAAGGGTGCATATGTTTCATTTAGCATGCCAATAGCCAAATATGTGGCCATTGGCATTAAAAAGTGTTGCAAAAGTATTTTAAATAACTTTTTTTTCGTGGGATTTTCATGTGTAACTGCAGCACCAGCATAAGCGGGTGCGCTGCCTAAAACTGAAAACCGAAGCTTATAAGCCCACAATTGTGGGATTTATGTATTACATGGAATGACAATGGAGGGACTAGCAGACCAAAAACAATATGGCCTCCGTGTAGTGGTTGTCAAGGGGGGGAAGCTCCGTGTAAGACATGTAACTAAGCATTACTAGGCAATCCTATGTAAATGAGGGTTACAATACTGAATCACACTGCCACATAGGTAATGAGCACTTTCTGAGTAGTGTAAGAGTTACAGAAGGGGGAGGAACAGAGTAAGAGGTAGGTGACATCACGGGGGGGAATGATAGAAATAAATGTATAAGATTGGACGGCAATGTAACGTGACAGATGACAGATAGACATCAGGGAGAGAGGTGTGTCCCAACAGAACACTAGGAAAGTCAAGAAATAGAGGGTGCACACTATCCCTACACTCAAACTTTCTTGATATACGTGCATGCACGCGTGTGCACGCGTGTAAGGCAGGTTCAACATGTGGGAGCGTGTTGCAAACCGTTTACAACGGTTTGCGCGGGCGTGCACGTGTGTAAGGCAGTGTGCGCGCGTTTTACCATGAATCAGCCAAGTCCACACCATGTAAGGATGTGTACGCGCGTTTAAGCAACTGTGAGCGTGCTTAAGCTGGTGTGCACATTGCTCCCCCTGAGGAAACAGAGAGGAAAAAGGAAACAACCAGATTACAAGGAAGCTGCCAGTGGATACTGCTGGAGTTAATTGGTGATAACAATTGGAAGCAGGCAATTACACAGGCAGACTAGAAGCCTAACCCAGCACTTAAAACACTGCAAACAGCAGTGCAGGGTGTTTCTCACAAGAGATACTGCAAGAAAGTAAGCTATCAGAATTGAAAACTGAAAAAAGCTGAACTCAGAGCAGAAATGCTAGGGGCTGCCATAGCTGTTATAATCAGGCATAGGCGAATTGCTGAGGGTGGTGACAATGCAGATGCTGACAGACAACCCAGAGTGAGGAGAAGGAGAAGAGTATACAGGCCCAGGGTCACCTACCATGGGTTACATGAGCTGGAGATAGTAGAGCGCTACAGAGTGGACAGAGACCTTCTGCAGCAAATTGTTGAGCTCTGCAGGCCACGACTCACACACAGAACCAACAGAGGGGAACCCATCCCAGTGGAAACCAAGGTATGTGTTGGCCTAAGAATACTAGCAACAGGTACCTTCCAGAGACCAACTGGTGATATGATGGGGATATCACAGGCATCAGCCTCCAGGGTACTGCACCAGTTCCTGGATGCCATGTCAGCACATGTCGGTGATCATGTATATTTCCCCAATGCCCGTGAGGTATTGGCCAGCAATATGCGTCTCTTCCAGCAAATAGCGGGATACCCTGAGGTACTGGGTGCAATAGACTGCATGCACATATGCATCAAAGCACCAGCCGGTGAGCGGGGTAGAGCCTACATTAACCGCAAGGGATTCCCCTCCATCAACTGCCAGGTCGTGTGTGATGCCCAGGGCATAATAATGAATGTGTGTGCTGGCTGCCCTGGGAGCTACCACGATTCCCACATCTGGCATCTGACGCAGCTGTACCAATCATTTGCCAGTGGGGACTTCCCACACAGACACCTAGTGGGGGATGCAGGTTATGCACTTGAGCCGTGGCTGATGACACCCATCAGAAATGCACACACACCTGAACAGGAACGCCATAATGAGGCACACGCACAAACACGTAATGTCATAGAGCGTGTGTTTGGGCTGCTCAAGTCATGGTTCCGGTGTCTGGATGTCTTTAGATGAAGAATACAGCTGATTAGGAGTTCAAATCCAACTACAAGATACTTTTTAAAAAGGAAATAAGAAGCCCATTTCTCATAATTTTTTTGAGAAGAACTGTAACACTAAAGAAAGTTAATAATGTTAATCCTGTTTCTAGCAAGCAATGCATCAGTAAGTCTTGCGTAATGAAACTGTGTTACTTAGCATATATCATTAATGTTTCATATATAACCACAGCTAATATGTGTACAGGTTCTTACACATAACAATGATTATATTTCATATAAAATTCACTTGCATATATGTATGACGGGTACAATGCTTTTGTTATAATCATCATGATCATGACATATCTTAACTATGTGTTTAAGACTTTTATGTCTTGTGAAGTATGTATGTAACATTAACAGACCTGTAATAACCAACACATTTAACTGCATCAATGTGGAACATATTTAATAACAGAAACATTGACTTTTACTTAGAAATGCATTTCACAAAATAATTACAAACACATACATGTGCCTTTTTAAAATGTACCTCCATTCATTTAGAAATTACTGTATGTCAAACGTCCACACTGGTAAGGTAGTTTTCCTGTGGCAATGTCAGTTAATAAATTAAGTTGCATTTTTGCATCCTTCATCCCATGTGTTCAATTTCCAGCTGCTATAATAATATTTTAACACTGTGTAAGCCCCAACATGAGGATATCTTATGATCCCTCATCTTTCACCTTACAAACTGCAACTGTTAAAAGCCATGCCATTGAGTATTCCATTGTTGAACAATGGAACCTCTGAGAATGGGTAGAGCATCACACATGGCAAAATGTAATGCCATGTTTCACACCTTTACTAATATATGATGTATGCAGTGCCAATTTGTCTGCCAAGGAATCCACCTGCTTTCAATTGTGCAAATGCAGTTGGCAAGGGTGTACATCTTTGGGCAATACTAGTAACATGCGAGATCTGAATTAGATGCCAATTCAGATATGTTTTGTTAGTTTGACTTTTGCAGACATGTCTGGTGAAGGACAGAATGGAGTTAAATTTAGAGCAGAAAGCTAGGGTGTTGAGGAGGCCAGGGTATTTGTATTGCGCCTCATAAAACACTACAGCTGTAGGCTGCTGGGGGAATATACTGGGTCTTAGTATAAGGCTGAGGCTTGGACTAGCTTAGCCAAGGATGTGTGCAATTCATCAGGCATTTTACACAACAGGAAACAATGTTGATACCACTATAGTGACCTTAAAATGCATAAGTAGGACCTTCTAAGCTGATGGGAGGCTGAATTTAGGAATGCTAACACACCCCAGTTGTATAAGTATATTGGCATATAATCTGCTATGATATGGCAATTATCTAGCCAGACAATGCAGTTACTCATTATGCTTTCATATATATGTATATATATATGTATATATATATATATATATATATATATATATATATATATATATATATATATATATAATTTTGTTCTCTACAAGTGCAGAGAAGATAGCTGCAAACTGTGAGGCACACCAGGAGAGATTAACTTACCTCAGTGAGGTACAAGGTAAGTATGATTCATGTAAAAATTCAAGCCATAATGTTATTTTTATTCCCTCAAGGACTGCCTTCTCGAGCAGGCATACTTCATCCTTCATCCAAAGCATACATGCCTTCCCCCAACAACTCTTGCTACTTGCATTAGGCCATAAGAACACCGACTTTACTGTGTGTGGGCTCAGTATCCAAAACCAGCAATTACTTTTAATTAATGGAGAAGTATTTATAAGGTATTAGCAATATGTCAAGAAGAATTACAGTATGATAATTGTTATTATTAAATTAAAATGGATAATTCCAATCTGTCATAGGGAAATAAAGGTTGCTGTTTCTTATATCATAGCAGTGTTGTTTGTTTCTTTAATGACACATAAATACCTATTGACCGGGTTGAAAAGGTCCTTCATCACATTGCAAAGACAATATCACATCTGGCACTGACCCACAAAGCTGTTTCAGGAGACATTCTGAGAATGGGCATGAGTTCACCTCCGATATCCCCTACCTATTCACAATCATGGTGTCCCCCACACTTTTGTCTCCATCACCTTACTTGTCTGTCTTATATATCTTGCATGTCTGGGAATGCTTCTTAACATATGTTACCTACCTGACCCTGTCATTCCTAAGCTGCTTTTCCAACATTCCTTTCTCTCCGCAACCCCCCGCCCAAATGGGTGACTAACCAAAAAATAAATAAATTAAGCCCCATGCATAGCTGTCCACTTCAACTATGTGTCACCTTGATACAACTGATTTGGTCCAATTGACAATACTACATTTTTCTGTCATTGTCACTTATCACTGGTGTGGTGGCTCTGCAAAGTCATGAAATTTTGTATACAATTGTACATATATGTTGTGAAGAAGTGGATAGCTATGGTGTTCTCTCACAACCCTCCTGTAAATACCTGTATTATTTCCCCTGTGTGCTACCATCTGCTTATCAACCCCATTTTCATCACTATCCTATCCTATCCACCCCTTTTTCACAAGTTTAATCTGGTCAAAAGAGATTCACACACAACACACATGGCAATACATGGCCTATGTAAAAGCCTTCACTTTATATCTGCTACATTTGTATGGAGTTTAACATAACATAGCAATGCTGAGTGACAGAAAACACTGTTTAACTTCTTATTGCAAAAGATGAAGATTTCAGTTTAATCAGCAGTGGTTTGGTAACTTTAGTGCAGACAAGCTTAAATCTCCTGCACTATGGGACTGCAAAGTAAAGGCAGACTAAAACAGTACTTGTAATACAGTTAATGGATTAGTTCTTAGGCTGCTGGAAGAATTGAAGTAGGAGTTTCTGGATGTCATGTTGAGATAATTATTCTATTTGTAGCCTGATGTTTTTGCATAGTGACATGGGTTCAAGTACAACTGTATGCCAATTTATTATTTCATAACAGTTCATATTCCTATCATCTATTTAAATTCAAACATCTGTATTTCTCTTTATATACACTATTTCCTTAACATAACATCAGAATAGTATAGCAAGACATCATTTTCCAAAACACTGCACCCCCAACAGGGAAACTTCTTAAGTAAAACTTATCTAAGTAAGGCATTTATGTTTATTGCACTGCATTACCCCTTATTTGTATCTATAGCAAGCACTTTATTGTACAGAGCATGATATTAATGATAATTTAATAATCAAGACTAAAACACTATACAGATCTTCTTACATGTCTCACAAAGCATATTGTTATTCCTTCTCTGCATTTGTCTTTATATCTGTCTGTTCACCCCCTCTGGTTCAGTAAGTTGTCAATGTCCTTCAATAGTGTTATTTTAATGTTGTGAAATAAGTATTCCTTTGTGGCATGATGGGCTGCTGACTGTTCACATGGGTAGAAGGATTTTTGAATAATTTCAGATATTCTAATCCAGCTATTATCTAAGTGTTAATACCTGCTTGGTACAGTAATATATGTGCACCTGTTAGCTACATATTGTTATGGGCCATCATCTGTCATAATCTATCTTGTCTCTGCCTCCTTCTTACCCTGTCAATGTATCTTCTCCCCTCTGTATCATTAATCTTTCACATCTGCATTTGTGCCACATGTGGTGCTGGGAAATGAATGCAACTAAGGCTAAATGAAGTACACAGCTTATTGCAATATATTGTGATTTATTGTCTCCACCCACATTACTCTGTCACACTTCCCATCACTGTGCTAAACTATGTTTAGTCAGTTTAATGTAATTTTGAACAAGATGAAAGTTGAATGTACAGATTACAGGTGGGGTAATAAAAATGAATACATGCATTCACATTTGCTTAAATCTGCTGTGTGACTATATTATTAAAGCTGTCTGTTACACAACATTTGTATGTATATTGCTTTTGTCAAAAGATGATCTATACTTCAGAATAAGGTTGAATCATTCATTTAAAGTATATGCCTGCTATGCATTTGTGAAGACTGGTAGAGCTGGGTGAAGGCTGCCAGCCTAGCCAAATAGAATTTGATACATAATTCTGGTATTTGTAAATATAAATGTAAAATACAGGCTTGTGTCTTAAATGTAAAAAAAATGCTGTGTCAACAATGTGGCAACATTGCCATCTGTTGTAAGAAAAACTAAGTCAAGCATTTCTTATTGGCCCTTTGAAATTAAAATTACTTTATGTCTGTTCCTTTGAAGTTAGAATTTGGAGTTGATGATTTTGGAGTAAGCATCCCACCTATTGTTTTAAGGCTAAAGTTAATGACCAGAATTTACATGTGGAATGTCCTTTATTGCTCTAAGTGTAAAATAATATAAATGCAGTTTCAATGTGACCTGGGAACCAGGAAAGTGTAAACAAATGATGTGATGTTTTATCAGAACTGCAGTTTCAATTTAAACAGTGAGAACTAGAGATTATTGAGCATTTTTGTCTTGATATCCATCTCATCAGCACTCTGCCTGTGTCTTAAGTAAGTTATTTCAGAAGTGTGTTTTCATGTAGTAATAGCTAGGACATTAGAATAAAGTTCGACAAAGTGTTTTTCTGTTATGTTAGAACTGTACTACTGAATTATTTTAAGTTTCTGTGTGATCTCTAAACTCTTGAATAGCACTGTGGTGTAGTAGTATTTGTGTTTTTAGTATTTATTATTAAATATTTTTAAACCCTTTTTCCTGTGGCTGCTTTATGCAGAGATAAGTTAATCTCTAGAGTATGTTGCATATTTATAGAGTTTACTGTCTAAGCCACTCCTATAGCTTTAGCCCTGGGCTATACTACCAATTGTATAATAATATTGCACAGTAATAATTGGACACCCTTTTAAGGGCCTTTGGGTAGCTGATAATTATTAGCTGGTGGTGGCAGTGATTACTACTGTATAGTCTGGGTAAAGTGGCATACCTGGAGAATCTGTGTCAGCCTTTCCCAGAAGTGTCTGTGAAGTTGTATAAACACTTATCTCAAAGTGTGTGTGTGTGTGTGTGTGTGTGTCAGCTACTTGGGCAGGGACACAAAGCACTGGTTGGACAAAGAGAGTACTGGAGGTTAGCTTGCCAGCTAGGCTGAGATCTGGACCCTATAGCTGTGCCAGTGGGGCGTCTTATTGGGGACCTGGAGATCAAGGGAGCAACCAGCCCCAGATTGACTACGATCTCTGTGTGCACTTAAGGGAAATTGTACTTTACTATGTGCATTTGTTATCCTTTCCTCTCACATGAGACACTCTCTCTGGTGTTAGTGGTGAGGATTGAGGCTCCTTGATTGCCTGGCCAGGGCATGGGTGTCACAGCATTGTTTACACTTGCACTGTGTTACAAGCTTGGTTAACCTATTCTCACATAATCCATCACTATCATTCTGTAGGGTACTGTCCTTTGACTTGCATGTTTGTCTTGCCAGTGCACATAGAGCAAGCATGAGACAAAACTATTGTGCAGAATTTTTGATTGATAATCTAGCGGTGTGCAACAATCAAAGTGTATATCATCCCATTATGTAGAATATGTCAATGTCCCTCACCATAACACAATGTACAGTAAGTACATTATCTACATTTTATTATAAAGATATGTCATTACATGTGACAGCCATAGTGGTGTTACATTGTCCTGTGCACACATATGCATTTGTTGCATAACCTGTGATGCGTAGTATCAGTTCTTACAAACATTGCTTTTTTACATATATTATAATGTCCAGTTTCAGTAGGTACTGCCTGTCTTCTCCTATGGTGCTTGTGAATAATGCAGTGCTTTCTAGATAGTGTAACTAGATAGGTAGACAGTTCAATGCCCAACATGCAAGACTTGTGCGCGTATATGACAGTGCGTGTAACACTTGGTGTTAAATCAATTTCTCCTGAGAATAATACATTTGACTGTATTCATAACTCTCTTATCTTGATGTTTACTGCAACATCTTGTATGGCGTACACTGTGCAGGTCATTAAGAAAAAACTGCGCTCTCTCCC
>NC_056744.1:1543908345-1544159862 GCF_019279795.1 Protopterus annectens | reverse complement strand
CCTTTTGCTTTGTCTCTCTGGTAAGGAGTTGTACTGTTATCTTCGATAGAGCTCACAAGGCCATCCTCCTCAGGGGAAGGAGTGATGTTATGCATGTACATACATTTATTGTTCTATAACCCAGCAAATAATTGATGCTGACAGACATAAGCCTGCTGTACTGCTTACTGCCAGGTTCAGAATTCCATCATACTACAGCTTAGCTTCACCAATTACATGCAGGCTTAGTTCTACTGCCATATTGTACGGTACAATTCAATGCATTATATAGTATTTCGAGTCTAAACTGGCACTTCATATGTGTTTCTATATATATTTTTGAACAACAGCCATCCGCCATATGCATGTTGTTCCGTCCTTTACCTTGACCGTGTGTATTTGTCCGTCCGCAACGCTACTCTCCACATGTGATGTCCCACCTTCCCTTCTTTGCCTGTAGCACCCTGTTAGGACGTCCTGTTTGGTAGGCACGTGTTCCGCTATATGTGATCGACTTCACTGCATAGCTAATCATCGATGCGGTGGTCCAACAACCCGACTTGTCCACATGTGTACAGTTATGTGCACCGTGTCGTATGCAAACCTATATGGTTTGGACGGGTACATACCACATGCGGGATGTACACATTCTGCAGACACATTCACATGCAGCCATTTACATATCTGTACCTGAGGTGGGTTGGTGACATGTGGGTGCGATTTGCCCACGTGGCATTGCCTAACACAAACATCTTACCACATTTCAGGTATGCACATTGTGTGTGGGTGTATAGCTGCACACAGATGCTAGCAGGTTAGGCTGCAAAGGTGTACATGGGTGGGACTGACATGTACAATGAGGCTATTGTGTATTACATCTGAATGCATGGGTTCTGCTTCTGGATATTACACTTCAACATACGCCATCCAGTGTATTCAACAGAGACGTTGCTGGGTGTGGGATATGTTGCTATGCACATGTTTGCCTGTGTTTGAGGTATCTTGCTTCCTTACTGTTGTTATGTCAACACAGCTACCCGGCTATGTACTCTCACTACTGCTTGTGACCATTATGGTTGGCACCTTTTCCAATGCCCATAGTGGGGCATGTTATGTGGAAACTTCTGAATTTGCAGGACTACACATACCCACGGCTAGTGCAGTTGACAGAACTTCACTTGTTTGCCATACTTTAAGCTTATTCTGTAAGCATTTGGGTTCCTTATTCATTTTCTTATGCCATGTCTGTGTTTCATATAGTAATGTATATGTTTTATGCTACTATTACATGTATATTAAGGGAATTTTCTTGGCAGGATCGGAGGTCATTTTCCATTTTTCCGATTGTTGCAGGGACACAACTGTCCAATCAGGGACTGTCCATGGCACATTGGGACAGCAGGTAACCCTGGTGACCATGCCCATGTCGCTACTGGGGTTGCCACCTTTTCCAGTTTCCAATCTGGGATATTTCCGGGACTTACATCTGACTTTACAGGCCGACACATACACACGGTCACTATATAGCATAGAACTTCACTTGTTTGCCTAAATGAAAGCTTATTGTTGTGGCAATTTGCTTGCTTATTCTGTTTCTTGTGTCATTTAGGTATTTCTGTTACAGAAATAACCAATTCATGCTACCATTACATTAAATACGGGATATCATTGTGTCCTACAATCTTAGCACATCTGCCATTTTTAATACGTTTTTTCGGGACACAACTGGCCATAGAGAGACTGCCCCAACCAAAGTGGGACAGGTGGTGACCTTAGTCGCTGCGGCGCGCTGACATGCTGCTGTACACCTTCTCTGAGTGTAAGCACTGACGGTGCATTGCGGGACAAACGCGGTCTTATGCGTATCCTTTGCTCCTTGGACGGGTACACTTATGCCTTCGTGGCTTGTATTTGCTTCTCCGTTAATTTGGGATGGGTACTATGTTGCATACTCTACGTGCGTTTCATTCTGCACGGGACCTGGCTGCTGCCATTACTATTATGGGCGGACCGTGGCTGTCAGCACATTAGGTTGCTCACCTCATGCCGGCTTAGACACGCCTCCAGACGCATCCTACCTGGGCTCGCTCACGTACACTACGCACGTGTCTGTGGTTCCGGTGCACTCTCATTAATATGTATATGGTGCTACTGCGCCGGCTATTCACTGCACCGCCGGCGCAAGCCTTACGCCGGCCTTGCGCCGAGCTTCATGAATCCCGGGGTTTGTCTTTACCCATACATAATATCATTCTCACCGCATTATTAAGAAGGAAGAGCATATTATTTCAAAGTAAGAAAAATAATTATTTAATTATTTTTTTAATTTGTACAGTTTTGTGCTTCTGTTATCAGTTAGAGTAGTTAATCTGTTGTAGGGCTTATTGTTGCTAAGAGTGGTTCTTTTCTGTTTGGTGTTAAGTGAAGTGTTATTTCGTGGGAAGTCCATTGTTCCATTACCCGTGAGATTCTCTTTATCATTTTAACGTATAAAAACCAAAAAATAAGGTACTAATGGTTCTGAAGAATCCCGCAATCCTATTGGAGTGGGTGGGGTTCCGTAATTGTGTATGGAAAATTTATTTTAATCAGTGTACAGATTTGTACATATTTTTCATGGACCTTGTTCAGATTTTTGATGTTTCCAGGTTGAGAGGTATGGTTCTGATATGTTGTTTGTTTGGTACTGGCAGTATGATTGCTGAGTTTATACTATTTATATATGTTATTGTTAGGCAGGGTGGCCATGGTGGTGCAGTGGTTAGCATTGCTGCCTCACAGCAAGAGGTTCTCCGGTTCGATCCTTGGCTGGGGTGCCTTCTGTGTGGAGTCTGCATGTCCTCCCTGTGGTTGTGTGGGTTTCCTCTGGGTGCTCTGCTTTCATCCCAAAGACATGCTGTAGGTGGATTGGATACTCTAAATTGGCCTTAGGTATGAGTGTGCGCATGTGTGTGCCTTCTGTGGAAGGTTGGGCGCTGGGCTGGCAACTTGACACCATAAAACTCCACTGCCAATCATTAGTGGACAGGTGATCGATCTACTGTGGCGACCCCTAACCAGGAAAAGCCAGAAGAAGAAGAATTGTTATCGTTAGGCAGTTTTGTTTTTCTAGTGAGCTTTTATTTATTTTTACCTTTATCTTGTAATCTATAAAGATTAAAAAAAATATTGCATTATTAAATCTACATGAAATAACTTTACAATGTAAAACAATCAATTAAAATCAAGAGTCCATAACAAAAATTTACATTATTTATTTATTTATATTTGTTGACTGGGAGTGTCCGACTGGACGTAGGTCCATTTTCAGTGGAAGCCCGGGGAGAAAAGCTCCACAGTTAAAATAAACAGACAGTAGTTACATTGGATTACATAGCGATTAACAATTTACATAGCAATTGCTTACAACATATTTACAGATGAAGAACATAGTACATCAGTGGACAACTAGAATCTTTATCTGTGAAGTACATAACAGACATTAACAAATGTTACAAGAAGTTCCTGCTGTATAAGTACTGGCTTTTGAGCATCTGAGCTTGCTATAATCAAGGTAGTTAGTGGAGTGGAAAGAAAGGTAGTGGTTGTATGGGGAGGGTGATATTACAGTGGGAGTTGCAAGGGCATAGCCAGCATGTTTTTAGGTGCGCTTTTAATAAAGTTTTGAAGTGGGTGCATGATGGTATGGAGGTAATTGTGGATGGGAGGGAGTTCCATAATTTGGCTATGGCACAAGAGAATAGTGCTTCACCAGCAGAGTTATTGGCTTTAGTGATCTGCAAGTGATTTTTGTTGCTGGATCTTAGTGGTCTGGTGGTGCGATAGGGTTGGAGTAGATTCTGGAGGGATGGGACATTTAGTGGATGATTTACTAGTTTGTGGGCAAGTGAGAATTGATACCATTGAAGGAGGTGAGGGAGTTCAAGTTAGCCCAGTTCAGCAAGTGAGAGACAGTGGTGACTATGGTAGGATGCCCCTGTGGCGAATTTGGCAATTTTGTTGTAGCAGGTCTCTAGCTTGTTTCAGTCGCATTGCCTTAGGTTGGTATATATTGGACAGGCATAAAGTAGGGTGGAGATAAGGTGGGAATTTGCTATTGAAATCTTTGCTGCTTTGGTGAGAAGTTGCTTATTTTGTATAGCGCTCCTAGTTTATTGTGGACTTTTTTATGGTCAAGGATATGTGAATGTCAAATTTTAGTTTATTGTCTATTTCCACTCCTAGCAATTTGGTGTGTTCAGTTGGGTATATAGTGGTGTTGTCTTTTGCTGTGATGTTAAAGTGAGAGTTGTTTTGAGCATGTTTGGTGAGTTGGAAGATGATTAGTTTAGTTTTGTTTGGGTTGAGTATTAATTGGGCATTGGATAACCAAGTTTCAACAGAGGAAAAGGCTTCCTGTGTGACTTTTTGCAATTTGGGTAGGGACTGGGCCGAGCAGATGATGGATGAGTCATCTGCATATTGTATGAGTGTGCCATGTTTGGTGGCATTCTAGATTATTGGTGAAAACAGAGAAGAGAAGGGGTCCAAGGATGGATCCTTGGGGAACCCCTATGGAGACAGGTAGTTGGGGAGATATGTAATTCTGCCATACAACGGATTGTTGGCGGTCAGACAGGTAACTCTGAAACCAGTTAGTGACCGATTGTGAGAAGGATAGGTTACTGAGCATTAAAAATTAAACAAAACCGTTAAAACTTTTCCAATAGATTTCAAAGTTTTTGCCTAGATCGATGTTTATGCATGATATTTGATGTTTTGTTATACATAGTTTGTAATTCCTTTTTACATACACGTTTTGCTAAGTAAATAAACTCAGAAAAAGAGATAGGATATTTTTACTTTTCCAATTCATTGTGTTGGCTTTCTTGGAAACTGCCAGAATGGGCCAAAGGAGAGGCACTTGATGTTTTGGTATGAAATCTGGAAATGGAACATTAAATAAAATCAAAGAGTTTGTAATATTACAATTGTCTGGCCATAAAGTTTTAGCAAAGTTTCTAAATTCTGCCAAAATGGAATAACCATTTGACACTCTATAATTATATGAAGCCAATTTGCTTCTAAACTCTCACCACACCTCCAGCATTTTAAATTTTCTTCCTTATAAATTAGGGTAATTTTATGTAGTGTTGAAAAACTTCTATGTAAATATTTCCAAGTAAAAATTCTACAATAGGAAGATTTTTTTTAAAAACTATGCATCGTTCTGTGCAGAAAGCTGTTTTTATGGGATTTATTTTTCTGTCTCATGTTGTTACTTTACTCATAAGTTCAGATGAAAACACTAGGCTAGCTCCTCTTGTGGGTCATTTTAAGCCTAGATAATTTCCCTTTTGATGCTTGCATTAACATATCTCATTTGGTGTTCGACTGGCCTAACTCATCCTATGGTCGATAATTATATTTTACCCCTAGTGAGAATAACTAGGAACCATACCATAGATAATTTGAGGGGACCAATGCATGGGATAAAGCATTTAGGAGCTGCCTGTGTTCATTAGTAGAACAAGCAGCAGTGCTGGGGTACGTTTTCTGGTTTCCCATCCATAAATCCAAGTTGAGCTTCAATATGGGCAGGGATGAGCTTTGTTTTATGTGAACAGAGAGACAATTTCTGAACAGCTGTATCCTCCTTGAGACATATCTGTCCATCCAAACCATTCTGTTGATGTTGTAGAAGAGGTTTAGCTCCCAAGAATACAAGTAATTCTGATACCATTTGACTTGCTGATGAGCAGTAAATCCATTATGAGCATGTCTTATATGTCAGACACATCACCTCTTAGTAGTCTGTAGGATACAAGGTATAGTGACAGGGCTTTGAATCAATCCATGTAGGGCATACTGATTAGGCCTCACATCCTTTTAGTAGGGCATCTGTGGTCATTCCAGTTGATGAATGCATCTGAACAGATACATGCCAAAGGGGGCATTTTACTCAATGACTGGCCTAATGAGGGATGAGTAAAGGAAGGCAATGGCGTCCCTACATCTACCTACATCTGGACACAATCCCATTGTTTATAAGCTATGCAATATAGAAGGACTTTCTAATGACAATAGACACATTTGCTCACATCTACTTGCAAATCATCTTAACATCCACCCTACAAGCACATGCAGGCACACAAAGATACAATTTGCCCTTGCACATAAATGCTGTTCAAGAGACAATTCTTGAAAAAATGATAAAGATGCAGTGAAGGGGCTACCTGCAAACAAATATACAAGAAATAATGCCCCTGCAGAATGGAAGTTATAGGGAAATAGACCACCCAGAAGCATTTCATTCAACTCCTAAGCATTAACAATCTCAGCCTTGACCCTTAAAATTATAGCAGAAGGCAAACATCTCACCCATCCAGATTTTCACAAAATGTCCACATTTTTGCCTCATTTTTGGTCTGCTTATTATAAAATTTCTGTTTTTACTGGAAAATCATTGAAGATTGATGTCAATAATAATGACAGGAATTTGAGTTTCAGACCTCATATCCTTCAGAAAAATGCATGTTAATGCAAAACTGTCTTTTCTAGCAACTTTATTAGTTTATAATGCTTTATACACTCAAATACTTCCTCACTGATACGATTAAAGCTACACTTGCTAATATTTATGTCTTCCCCACACTTCTTTATGGTGCTCCTAGCTTTACTAACCTTCAGACATCACAAAATAGCAATGTGAACAATGCTATAACAACATTGCTAACTTAACAGCAAATGCCTCTTTCAGAACCCACCACTGTATAACACTAAAAAACCTAAACTGGTTACAACTGCCCCATCAACTAACATATACACAGCTTCTTACTACCTATAAAATTATCCATAACCCATCTGTTTGTCCAGCACTAAACACCATTCAATACAACTATCTTCCCACTTGGTCATTACAATCCAATGACCAAAATCTCCTGTCTGTTCACAAACCTATCAAATCTGCTGGACATTGGGTTGATTCAATAAACCCTACACATAGCGATTGTCCATATAGGAATAGTGTTAAGGCTCGAACACAGAACATGGCTGCTGAGTGATCCAGGAAACAAAGCTGGGGGCATGCACAAACTTCCTGACACCGTGTGGATACAGATTTGTCTGTGGAATGCAAATAATCTCATATGCTGGTGAAAGCCATGCAAATTAGGCGATTTTGTGATTCAGGAAATATAAAGGCACCCTTGTAGGTGCTGTGTAAGCCTCAAAAATGTACATGATTAGAAACCATGTACCAAAGGATAAAATTTAAACAGGGGCTGTAACAGACAAATAAAAGATTGTATATTGCTCAGTAGGCATGTAAACGACCAAAACTATGGCCATTGAGTTAAAAAAGTAATGCAGTATATAAAAAAAAAAGAAACTTCTTTTTTTAATACATATGCCACATTTAAGTGGCACGCAGTGATGAGCAAACATGCTATTTTGCAAAAAATAAATAAATAAATAAAAATAATAAAAAATGTAAAATGTGAAATTTAAAGCTATGTAAAGTTATTGCGCTATAGTGGCCAGCATGCAGAGTCATATAATGGCAGGTTATAGTGGTACCTAAGGAGAAAGGCCTTGATGTAGTGCAGTATCCACTATTAGGTGTATGCAAATGAGCCAAATTTATTGAATAGCAAAAAGGGCCACCGTGTCTATAAGTACTAACTGTCTAAGGGCTAGAACCATGGTAGTGTAGGCAGAAGAGACAGCTGATATCAAAAGGGGGTGCGTCATGGCATGTATAAGCAGATTGGAGCTTAGCGCCGCCTGTTTGCACTCAGCTAAGCACAGCTAAGCAGGGGGGTGTATCTGATGCTGCTCTGCTCTGCTTAGCCCCATAGCACTTGTTTTAGCTGGTTAAAGAAAACCTAAGCATGCCCATGTTCAGAGGAGGGACAAAACTGCTGAGCAATGTTTACACCAGCTTCGCGGGTTTGTATGGAGCACTGCAGAGCTTAGCAGTGGAGGAAATTGAAAAAAAAAATAAAAGGAAAAACCTGGAAAAGCCAATCATGTATAAATGACTGATAAGCCCTGTTCCATTGACACTGGACCATAATATAGCTGGCAGCTGGAATGTATGATAGTCAGCCAAAGAATGTATGATAGTCAACCAATCACACAGGCTGCATCTGCGAGTATGCATGCACCCTTCAATCTTGAGTTTTCCAACATACTCTGCACCATTGGAGTACACACTTAGGAATTTTAACTTAAAAAATGATAGGGGCTGCTGCTACTTTGCTACATCTGTATGTACTACAGGCTGAGGTCAGTGATGATGATGATGATGCTGACAATAGGCTCAGACTGAGGAGAAGAAGTATGTTCAGGCCCTGGGTAATCTTTAAGGGGCTACATGAGCTCGAGATTGTAGAGCACTACAGGGTGGACAGGGACATACTACAGGAACTCACTGAGCTCTGACGCCCTCACCTTAGATCCAGAGCCAACAGAGGGGAACCCATCCCAGTGGAAACAAAGGTATGTTTAGCCTTAAGAATGCTAACTACAGATACTTTCCAAAGACCTACTGGGGACATCATGGTGGTCTCATATGCATCTGCATCCAGAGTACTCCACCAGTTCCTGGATGTCATGTTAACACATGCCAGTGAGAACATTTATTTCCCCAGCACCCCTGAGAAGAGTACCAGCAATATGCATCTCTTCCACCATGTAGCACACTGCCCAGAGGTACTGGGTGCCATAGACTGCACTCATGTGTACATCAAAACACCACCTGGTGAGGAGGGTAGAGTCATCATCAACTGCAAGGGGTATCACTCCATCAACTGCCAGCTTGTATGCAATGCCCAGGGCATTATCATCAATGTGTGTGCTGACAGCCCTAGCAGTTATCACAACTCCCACATCTGGCATGCATCACAGCTGTACCAGGCATTTGTCAGGGGGACATCCCATATAGCCATCTAGTGGGGGATGCTAGCTATGCACTGGAACCGTGGATGATGACACCCATCAGAAATGCACACACACCCATGCAAGAGCACCATAATGAGGCACATGCACACACTAGGAACATCATAGAGCGTATGTTTGGACTGCTCAAGTCACAGTTCTGCTGCCCTTACATATCTGGTGGAGCCCTGCAGTACTCTCCAGCCACATGTGCACATATGTTCTTAGTATGTGCCATGCTACACAATATGATCCTGCGGAAACAGCTGCGACATGAACATCAGAGGGAAGGGACACACAGTGCCCCACCATTGCCAAGGTCCCCACAGGCACAGAGGGACTTGGAAGAGGAACTCCCTGAGCCTGTCCCTGTAGGCAGACGTAGGTGTCCCTAGTACACCCTGACCTTGGCAAAGAGACAACACATAGCACATACACTGACAACCTAGGGAGCCAGGGACTGACATCTCACTCTGACTGACATACATACAGTAGAAAGGATGCCACCCACATCACACTACCTATACCTTACCATGTATAGGGTGTGTACTTCTTGTATCCAACAGAGTCAGCCTGAAGCACTGTCCTCTCACCTGCTGCAGGCATAAGGTAAGTCACTCTTCTTAATGACAAATGAATGGGGTAGTAGACTGTGGTGGCATATCTATAGTATTGCTGCATGTATGCAAGGGAATGGAGTGGGTTCCCAGGATAGCAGCAGACAACTGACAGCTATGTGGGGCAACAGGAATTGTCTGCCAAATACTGGCTGCCTCAGAATATGCAGTAATCCCCAAAGAGGCAAAACTCACTGTGCTATATGTGAGGGACTAACAAACAGCAGGGTCATAGGACTGATGCATGGATGTCAATGTTGGAGTCCCATACATACATCTAAACTTCTTACAGCAAGACATCTGTGCAAAGCCATAAAGAAATGTGTGGCAAAGGGGCAAAAATAGGGACAGTTATGAAATATTGCTCTTACAAACCTAGAAAGTTGATATTATAAGAGGTTTTGCAGTAGCATGAATTCTCTGAAGGGTAAGAAGCCTGAAACACAAATGTCTGTCATTACATTCTAACTTCAGTCTTTAATGATTTGCCAGTCTTTTTCCAGACAATCACAATATTATAAAAAACAGACCCAAAATATGAGGCAAACATCTGGACAGTCTGCAAAAATGTGTACAGTTGAGAGGTATGCTCCCCTACCCCCAACACACACGTGCTCCCACAGAACTGCAGTAACATTTATGTTTGTATGGTAATAGCAGCAGATCACACATTCCCAGGGCTGTCCCAATCAATTTCCTAACTTGTTCCATTTCCACAATATGCAGGGGGTCAACATGCTATGTATGTTTGTGGTTAATAGTGTCAGGATGTAGACAGCACTGTCCGGTGGCTGTTGTGGATTAGTGGTCTAAGTACTGTACTGTGGTTGACAGGGTCCATGATTCGTGACTGGCTGTGCCACTTTTTTGCATGTCAGGTACTCCTACAGTAGTTGTACAGACTGTTATGAAGTCAATATTTGTTACTGCAAGAAAGCTGGAAAATGGAGGGACAGGGGGCCACACATATGGACAGCACACAACTCTGAGTAACCTAGACAGTGCCTAGTAGAACAGCAGGTTGTCACAGATCAATCTAGCGTCAGGATATAAAGACTGCCATGTCACTGTGTCAGCACTGACAAAAAGTCAGTGGGCACCATCCATACTCCTGGAATGACAGGGTTTCACAGAATGTGCACACGTATGCCTCATATATCTGTTCTGCTTGTCATAACATTGCATTTACCTGGAAAACTATTTGCAAACCAATAAAGGTTGATGTGGAAACATCAATGACAGACAGCCAAGATGCAGACATCATACCCATAAGAATAAGATAATATAAAACCATTCTACCAACTGTTTACATTTAGAAGAGCACTATTAAGACATTGTCCCCATGTCTGGGCTTGTGTCTGACTGTTATATATGATATATGGCCCTGTCCAGATGCCTGTCTGTAAAAGTTTGAGAACTATGGGCAACATGTAGCCTTATAATAACAGTGCAATACAAACTGTCTGAGGACCACAGCAGATGTATGGGGCACAATGATGGACAACCTGCTAGAAAGGTACAGTCAGAAGCGTGAAGTCCGTAACCCTGTGTGTGATGTTATGACTTCTACCCCAGTCACACCATAACTACAAATACATAGCAGCAGCAACTGTGGACAAAGACTGTGACTGGACTACAGAAGGACAAAGAGACACATATAAGGTGAAGGGGAGCCACTGTCCAAACAAATGTAGAATGTGCACACTAGAACAGTTTGTGCAGTAACATAGGTTCCCTGCAATGTATGGAGTCAGTAAACAAAAGTCTGTCAGTGGTTCCTCACATTAATCTATACTGATCTGCCACTGACATACCAGGAAATCACAGTTCTATGTAGAATATACCACATATAGTATGGGAAACTCTGCTCAGTCCAATGCACTCTGTACCCACCCCAGGATATGACTCAGTTAATAAGGATAGCACACAGCCAGGAGAGCCCTCAGACACTATATCACTGTTTACACATGTTAATCAGCCAATCGACTGTAGCACGCAAAAACCTAGACCGGAGTACAGGTAGGTCTGGACTGGAGTCCCGCTGTTAATATTGAAGGTCATACTGGGCATGCTCCTACACTTAGAGAATTTCAGCCCATGTCTGAACCCACATCTGAGTATAGAACTGTGTTGTCCATATATGCCTTTGCATACAGACAGTTATGTACACCTTAACTGTCTCTCCCCACCACCATCAGACAGGATTACCCTCATGTATCTGTATGTGGCACATATAAGATATATCTGGATCTGCTGAGTGTGCTATACATACATACACACACACACACACACACACACATATATATATATATATATATATATATATATATATATATATATATATATATATATATATATATATATAGGTAACATATAGAAATACATAGACAGGCAGAGACAGGGGAGAGAGAGAGAGAGATAGAGATAGAGAGAGAGAGAGAGAGAGAGAGATAGAGAAGGATAGAGAGACACCCTGAAAGGCATAGAGTGATGTACTGCTGCAGCTATTTGCACACCAATTGTAACCAGTGGCATGTGCAAGTACTAAGGTGAGCACCATTGTGTAATAGTAGTTAGGTAAGGGTTGTAATCTCACATCATTCTCCGTGTGTGTGTGTGTGTGTGTGTGTGTGTGTGTGTGTGTGTGTGTGTGTGTGTGTGTGTGTGTGTGTTTCTGTATCTGTTACATTTACAGCAAAATACACATGCCCAACAGGCCTATGTCTGTGTAATGGTCACTCATTTTATGGCCCTGATACTAATGTCCTCCACAACAGTGGCCTACCTGTCAGCAGCTACTGCTGTCATCCACCCCAACTGCAGTGGCAGACACTTTTTAAGTGAAAAAGCCCTGTGGCACATGCGATGAGTATGTAGTACTGTAATGTAGACAGCTATAGAGGTAGTGGTTGTGATCCCAACAATGGCAATTTAGTCTGTGTGGATGTGATTAAGGATATCCCTTCAGCTTCTACATGTTTAGCTAGAACACTATTCTCCTTTTTGTTTACTATGTCACTCATATGTTCTAAAATTCTATAGTCTTGCCCACATAAAAAAAAACTTTACAATATTGTCAAAAACTAAGATAGACTGTATTTCTAGTCCTGCAGTCTGAATAGAAATTAAATTCAATTATAAATTTTTGGTGTGGATATACAAAAGTGCTACATGAAAAAAATGTACTTACAAGCTCTGCAGTTCCTGCACATATATGTCCCTATCCTATCTGATGTGTTCAGGGACTTATATGTTTGGGTTTTATAACATAGCTGCCTTTTAAGTGATTTTTTTTGTTTGTGAATGAAAAGTGGGGTCCAGAGTCTATGATGCCTTCAAGCTCTTTAGTTGCTAACAATATGTTCCAGTTCTTCCTAAATATATCACAAAATTGACTGACATCACTTGCATATATAATGGGGAACCTGAGTTTCTCATCCCTGAAATTGGTTTCAGGGTTATCTCTTGTAGTTTGTTCTGAGAAGTAAGGTCTACCCTTCCCTTGACATTCTTGCTATACTACTTCTATGGTGATGTCTATTTCTGTCTGGTTATATCCTCTATCAAGTAGTTCTCCTTTTAACACTTCCAAAGACCTCTACAACTCATAATTTTTACTATGTAATCTTGAAGCTCTCAGGAACTGACCTTTCATGATGTTTTTGCTAACGTCTTGGATTCATGCTGTTTTTATGTAATATGGAATTCTTTCTACTTGGTTTTCTATACAGGCTAGTAACCATCTGCCCCATTTCTGATGTTTTTCACTAGAACATCAAGGAATTCTATCTGTTCATTTGAGTACTTACAGGTAAATTTTAAAAATGATGTTGTTGTGTGTAGGTACTCTAAGAATCTACCCAGCACCTCTATTGAGTTTTCCCATAGAAAAACATGCCACCCACAAAACATGCATACCACAGAATATATTTGCTAAATTCATTTCCCTGTAGTAGAAATGTTTTCTTCTCATTGGACTGAAGTTAGGTTGGCGTAGCTGTTTGTACAAGCTGTGCCCATAGCTACACCAACCTTTTCTAGGTAAAAATCTTCTTTAAAGACAAAAACATTATTGTCCAAAATTATTTCAAGCAGACTGCATAACAGATTCATTTTATCATTAGAGAAAGCACATTTAGAACTTAGCAAGCAACTAATGTTCTCTATTCCCGACTAACTTGGAATCACTGTGAAAAGTGATGTAATATCTAAGCTTACAAGCAGATGCTCTTTATTTATTGGAATTGTTTTTCTATACAATGTTTGGAGAAAATATTTTGTGTCTTTCAATACTGTTTCACACTTTTCATGTAGCACTTTTGTACATTCACAGCAAAAGTTTAGAACTGAATTTAATTTCTATTCAGACTGCAGGACTAGAAATATAGTCTTATTTTTTGCCAATATTGCAAAGTTTTTTATGTGGGCAAGAATACTAGAATGCTCAAAGAACACATTTTAGAACATATGAGGGACATAGTAAACAAAATGGAGAGTAGTGCCCTAGCTAAACATGTAGAAGCTGAAGGGATGCACCATGTTTTTAAATGTTTAATTTCAGAAGTTCTTGAAGAAAATATCAGAGGGGGTGACATTAGAAATAGAACAGAAGAGGCCGAGCAAAAATGGATTCTGCAACTAAATGCAGGCAATACCCCAGGCATTAATGGAACTATTTATTTGAAACCATTTTAAAGGCAAGAGCCTTAAAGCACTAATTCCTTTCTACATGGTTCTATAGGCATTCACATTTGAACTTGCATACTGTTTTTAACAGTTTTATGTCTATTTATTTTTTTCTACTATTTTTAAATTAATTGAGTCTGATATAAATATTTACTTGTTTGTCTTAACTGATTGGTCACTTTGAAAGTATATATATATATCAAGGAAGGCATTGGATGTTTTATTAAGTCTGATGAAGCAACCTGGAAGGTTGTGAAAGCGCTCACTTTGTCCTTGCAATAAAGAATTTTCTTTCTACTGTAGCAGTTTGACTTTTTATACATACTATCTATGGGTGTTTGTAGGTTATACCATTTTGAGGCCTGTTTCACACAGTAAACCCTCCATTGCCCTACTTTACATGGCCTGATGATATCATTCACTTTAGATGCACTGTTGGACACTCTTCATCCATATAAGCTCCATGGTGCATGCAATAAGTATGTAGCACTCTAATACATACACCTAGATAGGTAGGAGTTCTAGTCTCTGAACTGACAAATGTGTGTGTTTTTGCAGGTTATTCTATTTTGAGACCTGTTCTACCCAGTAAACTCCCATTGCCCTACTTTACAAGGCCTGCTGATGTCATTCACCTTAGATGCACCATTGGACAGACTGTAGGTGTATAAACTCTGTGGCACATGTGATAAGTACGTAGCGCTATAGTACAGACAACTAGATAAGTAGGGGTTCTAATCTCAATCCTGTTAACTATGATACTGTATATGTGTGAAGTATATCATGTGTGGTGGTTATACCATTTTGAGGCCTGTTCCACCCTCTTGACCCCCCACTAGAATTACTTTACAGAGCCTGTTCATGTCATCCACCTTAGATTCACTGTGGGACACTTTTGGGGTATATAAGCTCTGTGGCACATGCAATAAGTAGGTAGCACTGTTGTATATACAACTACATATGTAAGAGTTTGAATCTCAATACAGCCAACTGTAATACTGTACATGTGTGTGAAGTATATCCCCTGTGGCTGTTGTATGTGCTGGTTATACCATTTTGAGACCTGTTTACCCCTACCCATGACATTACTTTAAATGGCCTGTTGATGTCATCCACCTTAGATGCACCATTTGAAACTCTCCAGGGCATACCACTCATCTGTACAGATTTATGCAGAATGTCCAGATGTTTGCCACATATATGTGGTGCATGTCTCATAACAATGGAGTTTTCTGTCAAATCATTGGTAAATCAGTGAGAGTTGAAGTCAGAAATAATGACTGACATTTGAGCTTCAAACTTCATACCTTTCTGAAAATTCATGCTGACTGTGACACCAGGGAAATATTGCCATTTCAGCTATCTGGAATTTTGTAAATAATCATGTGTCATTTGTGAATAGTGATATGATTTGTATGATTGTCTTGAAAATGTAAGAGAACTGTATGTTATATACTGAGCTTCATGAATGTAACCACAGTGTACCATACTGGGAAAGAACAGAAATGGATGCAAGCTATATGCCTGTGCAAATGTATGTTTTAATGGTAGAAGCTGAAGCATACAGAGTTAACTTGCAAAACTTCAAGAAAATAAATGGAAAGTGTTTTACTATTATGTTATCTCTGTTTCAACTCAGAGCAGACACATCTAGAGCTAGAGGTTTTCCTCTTGTCTTGAAACAGAAATAATTACTAGGTTTCAAATGTAAAGTGTTTTTATTGCTCTGTGACTTTCTAACAGCTGCACATCTAAGAGATAAGTATTTCTGACACAGAGCTGTTGGTTTCTGTTAGCCTGAGAACTGAAGGCAGGTGACACACAGTGATGTTATCCTGCTGACTTAGCAGTAATGCTTTGATATTAATTTGGGAACTCTCTCAGAAACTGTGCATTTTGTATTTGTCTTTGGACCTGGAAACATCCTCTCCTCAGCACTTTCCTTGCTAATAGTAAGTAACCAGGGCACAGTAATCTATTTTAAATATAGATAGGCCACTACTAAATAGCCTTGGCCTTAATCACACTTACCATTTGGATAATTTATTTATTTATTTTACATTTGTTAACCGGGAAATTCCGACTGGACCAGGTCCATTTTCAGCGGAGGCCCGGGGAGAAAAGCTCCAACATCAAGTTATACAAATACAGTACATCCAGCATAATACACAAAACAGGTTACATCATGTATGCTGAGCATATTAATATAACAATAATTAATAAAAACACTCCAGGTAAAAGATATAGAACATGAGTAAAAAGACAATGTCAGTCATACTTTGGTAAGAAAAGAAAATATATCAAGTAAGATTCTACAGTTAAAAGTACCCTTTCAGATGACCAAGCCTACAGGGGATCAGAGCTCCAGCATGTGATCAGAGAGGAATTTGGGGAGTTAATAGTAGTATGGGTAGGGTTATGTGATACAAGGGCAAAACCATGTACTAAGAAGGTGCGATTTGAGGGAGTTTTTGAATATGGATGTGGAGGGGGCAGTGGACACAGATAGGGGAAGAGAGTTCAAATTTCTGGCAATGGTGTGGGAGTAGAGCGCTTTCCCTGCATTATTGTTAGCCTTGGTGATGGAGAGGAGAGATTTTTCACTGGATCTTTGGTATCGGTTTGTAGTATAGATAGTAAGTAGGTTGGATAATGAGGGTTTTTTTCAGGATATTTGAGAATATTCTAGGCTGTGCCCAGCTGGTGATAGTTAAGTAGCTGTGGTAGCTCAAGCCATTTTAGTTCTTTTAGTGCAGCACAGTGATGGGTTCTATAGGTTGAGTTAGTAGCAAACTTGGCTATTTTATTGTAGCATGATTCTAGTTTGTCTAGGTCACATTGTCTGATTTGGGTAAAGATTGGTGCTGCGTATAATAGAGTTGAGAGGATGGCTTTGTGCAAGAGTGACTCTTGCTTTTTGTGAGAGAAAGGACTTATGCCTGTATAAGGAGCCTAGTTTTTTGTGTACTAGTTTTATGGTATGTGAGATGTGAACATCAAAGTGGAGATTATTGTCTATTTCAATGCCCAGAAGTTTGGTGTGGTTAGAAGGGGAGATGGTGGTGCCGTCATTAGAGGTTATGGTAAAGGAGAGGGTTTTTTTATCTATTAGGGGTAAATAGTAGCAGTTTTGTCTTTTTGGGATTTAGAATTAGT
The DNA here is from genome assembly GCF_019279795.1 of Protopterus annectens. Classification (NCBI taxonomy): domain Eukaryota; kingdom Metazoa; phylum Chordata; order Ceratodontiformes; family Protopteridae; genus Protopterus; species Protopterus annectens. Next base: position 1,544,142,505 of record NC_056744.1, on the reverse strand, counting down.
TGGATCCCAGATATCCATTTTTCTACTGAGATAAAGGTATCTTGAGTGAGTGTACATAGGGTGGTGGGAGATGAGGCGGAGCAGATCAGAGTTGAATCATCTGCATATTGTATGAGTGTGGCATGTTGTGTAGAGCATTTGAGGTTATTTGTGAAAATAGAGAACAACAGCGGGCCCAGTATAGAGCCCTGTGGGACACCTATGGTGGCTGGAAGTTGTGTAGACAGAGTTCCTTTCCACTGGACTGATTGTTGCCTGTCAGACAAGTAGCTTCTGAACCAGGCCATAGTAGAGGACGTGAAGGATAATGATGTTAGTGAGTCTAGTAGAATGGAGTGGGAGACCATATCAAATGCTTTTGAGAGGTCTAGGAAAATGGCTGATACATATTTGTTATCATTCCTGTGAAGGTTTATATAATTAGTGAAAGATAAAAGGGCTGTGGTAGTGCTGTGATGCGGACGGAAACCGTGTTGTGTGGTAGATAGTAGATTGTGTGTGTTAAGAAATGTCATCACTGCAAGTGGATGCATTTCTCAAGAATTTTGGATAAGGGGCAAAGGATGGCAATAGGTCGGTAGTTGGAGAATTCATAAGAATTACCTCCTTTATGGAGAGGAATGATGCGAGATACTTTCCAGAGTTTGGGTATGTAGGATTCTAGCATGGAGCGGTTGATAAGGATGGAGACAGGATATGATAAGGAGTCACTAGCCATTTTTAGGTATGCAGCAGGTATGTTATCAGCTGCTAGTGTGGTTGGCTTTAGTTTTAGGAGGAGTTTTTTGATAGTTGAGGTGGGCACTGGTGATAGGCTGAAACAGGGCGTGGTGTGGAATAGGTTATGTTGTGACTGAGGTAGAATGTTTTCGGTTATTTGACTGGACAGGGCCAAGATGGATTTAGTAAAATGGTTATTAAATTGAGAAGCTGTGTCTAGGGTATTGTTAGTAGAGATGGGTGCTGGGGTTGTGGTTTTGCCTGGCTTTAGTAGGGAGTTAATGGCATGCCAGAATTTTTGTGGACTATTTGAATATTTCCTTTGGGCGCTAAGAAAATAGTTTTGTTTGTTTATTTTGGATTCAGCCTTGGCCTTGTTTCTAAGCTGTTGATAGTATTGTCTGGAGCTAGGGGTTTTGTCAGTTTTCCAGATTTTCCAGGCTTTATCTCTAGCTTTTAGTAAGGCTCTGGTGTCTCTATTTAGCCAGGGTGCGTAGTTGGCTTTAACTCTGATCTTTCTGCTGGGAGCTAGACTATTAAGGATGTTAGAGAAGGTTGTATTGAAGTAGTCTACTGCCTGGTCTAACCCGAGTGTCCGTAGTGGTTCCCAGTTGCAGTGGCTTAGGACAGTATTTAGGTATCGTGGGGTAAGGTTACGGTCATCTCGTACAAATTTGTAGACTACTGGTTTGGGGTGATTGGAGTGTTTCTGGAGTAGGAAGGTGGGGAGATGATCACTTAAGTCATCTGGGAGGCAGCCTACTGTATAGTTTTGTTTGGGATAGTTGGTTAGTGTCCAGTCCAGTATGGATTCTCTCTTTGTTTTCTCATCTATTCTAGTTGGTTCTTTAATTAGTTGAGAGAACCCATATAGATTGATATGTGTAGATGGGCTGCTGGAGTTACAGGTTGCCCAGTCAGTGTTAAGGTCTCCTAGTAGGATCGTTTCCTGAGGTAGATTGTCCTTTGTCCAGTGTAGGATGTCTTCTATTATGAGCGAGTTGTTGCCTGGAGGTATATAGCAGCATATTATATTAATCTTCTTGGTGTTTCTTATGGATAGGACAGAAAACAGGACTTCAGCAGTTTGAAAAGTGGGTGGTGTGGTGTGCAGGAGCTGGAGGTTAAGGGTGTTTTTAAAGAGAATGGCTCCTCCTCCTCCTTTCCTGTTTGTTCTATCAGATCTAAGTGTATTATACCCTGGGGGAAGAAAGACTTCATCTTGGATACTGGGTGTAAGCCAGGTTTCTGTAATGGCGAGTATATCAGGGTTGTAGTGGGCTATGAATGCATGTAGGTCTGTTAGCTTATTGGTAATACTTCTTATGTTGAGATTTAGGATTAGCAGGTCAGATGTTTGTCTAGCTGAGAGGGGACCTGGATTTGGGTGAATGTCACCAGAGGTTAGCAGAATTTGTAGGAGTGTCAGTATGTGTTTTTTAATATTAATTGTTTGCGAGCTTGGTCTATGAGAGTTTTTCTTAGTGTGATGAGATGGTGTAAGTTTTGTTAGTGAGTAATATGTAGTTGTAAGATTTATGATTGTAGGGCAGATGTAGAAGTCTGAGTGAGTTTGAGAGGGTGGGCTAGTGTGAGTAGTGTGATAGCAGTTGTGCAACGGTAGATCTGTTTGTAAGGAAGTTAGGAAGGTTAGCGATAGTAGAGCTAGTGATAGGGATGTGAGTGTGGGTAACATGATACTACTTTGAGTGAGAAGTACAACTAGGATTCCTGGTTGGTTGTGTGTGAGGGTAGAGTTGTGTTGCCTGGGAATGTGTTTTGGGAGTGGGATATAATTGGATTGGGGGGTGGGGGGAGGTAGGATGAGTGGGTTGGGCTAGTTGTTAGGGAATTAGGGGTTGGACTACTGGTCAGGTGATTAGGGGTTAGAATAAAAGGAGATGTAGTGGGGGTGGGTGGGAATAGGGGGCAGGGAGAGGAGTGGAGCAAGCCCGAGCACAGCGAGGGCGAGCGAAGCGGGCTAACACCGACTCTAAGTGTTTCTTTAGGCTTTGGTAAGTATGTAATGTTAGCTTAAATTGTAATATGTTAAACTGAAATTTTAACTGTAATTTAATATGTTTGCACGAAGTTATAGGCTATGTTATGGGCACAGAGTATAATTTTCTGACATTCTTAAAAGGATATAGAATTAAAGTAATAATATTAATAGTAGCATTACACAGTAAGGTTTGGCATCCTTTTGCAAGGGCCTTAAAAGTAGTTGATAAGAGCTGGCTGATGGCAGTGATAACTACCTTATAGTCTGGGTAGAAGGGGGCATAGCTAGTAAACCTGTGCCAGCCTTCCCCAGGTGTGTCTATGGGTGTGTATATAATTAAAATCTCAAAGTGTGTGTGTGTGTGTGTGTGTGTGTGTGTGTGTGTGTGTGTGTGTGTGTGTGTATTTGTGCGTGTGTGTGTGTGTGTGTGTGTGTGTGTGTGTGTGTGTGTGTGTGTGTGTGTCAGCTAAAGACTGGTATCATGGACAGTTCTCCATTCCAAATACAAAACATGTCATCCTGGTATCTAGTATACCAGGAGACATTGTTTTGAAATAGTTCGTCTTTAAACAACAAGTTGTTTTCCCAATAAGCCATAGTGGCATTGGCGAAACTAGCACCACATGGAGAACCCATGGCCACACCAGTTTTCTGCAGGTAAAACATACCCTCAAACAACATAAAATTATTCTTCAAGACCATTTCAAGCAAGGTCTCAATTATATAAATGATATTATCATTTGCTTTCTTACTATGCAAAAATTCCCTTACCCATTGTGCGCCTAAATCCTGAGGGGTCACTGTGTATAGATCTTTCACATCTATGGTTAAGAAATACACCTCAGGTTGGTATTCTAAGGAATTAATGTTTGTAAGAAAACTCCATGAGTCTTTGCACAGATTTATTGGGAACTGTCCATGATGACAGTCTTTATCGACAACATTAACAGGACCACAAGTTTTCTAAAGTTTACTTTTAACATATGTATAACCGCGATCAACTATTTGGACATTTGGCTAGTTAATGACAAGGCTAATAGTAGATACAAAAGTTCTATATATAGGAAACCGACGTATTCAAACTGTTTCCTTCATTTTACTAGCAACCACCCGTACCAACAAAAGAAAGCGGTGGTCAAAGGACATATGGTGAGGGCTGCCTGTATGATTTCGGATGAATTAGACTTTGAGACTGAATGTGACCATCTGTGTAACATGTTTATTAAAAGAGGCTATCCTAGTCAACTTGTTAACAACACAAAAAAAGAAGTAGTTTTCAAGCGTAATGTTGGTTATTTTATTCCTTTATTAAAAGGACAATCAAGCTCATCTTCTCACTCAGTCCTTACTGGATTGGCTAGTCTATCTGATGAATTGCCAAATAAAAAAGCTGGTAATGTAAGTTATCAAGCCAGCTTTTTGTATACATTCTCTTTAGATTTTTGGTCTATTAGAGAGGTAATAAATAAAAATTGGGACCTCATTAAAAATGATGATTCCCTTTCTAGAATTCTTGGTTCTAGCCCTAGAATAGTATACAGACGTGGTCAAAATCTTAAAGCCCTCTTAGAGAGCAACATTAATAGCAGGAATTCTTATGGGAGAATTAATGGGATGTTTAAATGTGGTTCATGTTCACAATGTAAACACATTCTGGTTGGTAACCAGGTGGTTTTGAACCACAACACATACGAAATAAAAGGAAAATTCAACTGTGAATCTAAGGGTGTGATTTACGCTGCTTGTTGTAATTCATGTAACGTGTTTTACATTGGGAAAACGGAGAGATGTTTTAGGCAGCAAATATATGAGCATTGTTATGCAATAAAGAAGAAAGATTTTAACAATGCTTTAGCCAAACACTGCTCTGAATTTCCCGCACACACCTTTAGGTTCGCAGTTTTACAACACAGAATTGAGAACATTCGGGGGGGGGGTGGTCCTTGGCAAATTTTGCTCAAAATAGATGAACTGAAGTGGCAAGTGTGAAAGAGGGCTCATATAACCCCAGGGATTAATGACAGTATTTCCATTAAAAGTCTGCTGAAACTCCTAACTTTGAATAGATAAAAATTGAATACAATGCAAATATACAAAGTTCTTGCATATGACAGTTTAACCAGGAATTAAAGGTTGTTTAGTGCAGCGTTTGTTTAATCAGGTACCTTTTAGTCCTTATATTCACACAAAGGAGAACCAGAGAATTCATAAGTATTTTTATGAATTTGACTTATTTAGTATGAATTTGATTTAGTGTTTTAAGTAGAGTATGTTGTTATTAAATTTGTATAGTTCAGTTTTTAACATGTATACACATATAAGTGTGTTTTTAAACATAAGATGAGATAGGAATATATATGGTTTTGTTCATCATTTCCTGTATTATAAGTTAATGAATTATAACTTGTTATATAAAAGTAGGCTGCGATAATATATTGTTATGGTTACTAACAACATTGCTTAATTGATGACATCACTGACTTGATTAGATAAAAGGCATTGGTTTACCATATTTTAACTGTTTGTCTGAAGAAGGCTAGGCACTGTCCTGGCTGAAAGTGTAATTTATAATAAATAGCACTAACTCTTTTTGGCCGACTTTTATTGCATTCCGTTTCAGTTTAACAGTTCGAAGAAAGATAACGAGACAGTTCCAATAGTAGTAAGAGCAATGGATCTTATAAAAAAGAATCTACAATCATATTTAGATGTTACCAGTCCATGTAACTCCATACAAATTGCAGAAGGAGTCATTACTGGGCACAATGCGGGTGCTGCGAAAAACACTTTTGGCTAACATCAAAGATTGAAACAATACTAATTTAATGAACTTTAATTGTACTTTGACTTATGAATTGGGTCCATTCCCATCATGGTATTATAAACCCAAAAGATTTAAAGAAGTTAAAAAAGACTAAGTTGGAGTAGTGGTGTGTTGTTCTAACTGCAGTTTAGAGGTTCCTGGGTTTGAGACTTGGCAGAGTTGTCTTTTTTTCCCTAATGTTACGTCACTGTAGTGCATAGTATATTTACAAAAGCATCTGCAATTCCCCAGTGCTGATTTGTCTAGTGGTTTGTTGCTCTGACTGCAGTTTAGAGGGTTCTGGGTTCAAAACTTGGCAGGGTTGGTTGTTTTTCCCTAATGTTACATAACTGTAGCGCATGATATATTTACAAAAGCATCAGCAATTCTCCAGAGTTGAGTTGGCTTAGTGATGTGTTGCTTTGACTGTAGGGTCCTGGATTTGAGACTTGGCAGTGCTGATTATTTTACTGATGTGCAGAACAGTGTCTGAATCAGATAGGGTGATTAAAGCAGTTTTATGTAGGTTTGCCTAGTTTTGCGTGACATGCCACAATGCCAAGCGACACTTTGTACCACCTAACCCGTGCTATTTCCAAAAAAAAAGAAAAAAGGGGTGATAGGAAAGTGGTTAAATGGGGGCAAGTAGGGGGAAAACAATATGAAAGGCAAGTAGGGATGTGCAAGATGGGTATAGGAAAGGACCATAGCTCTCCATTTCTTCTACAGCAACAGCTGTGCATGTTGTGGACATTTTGTAATTTGGAGCCTCACAATCCACAGGGAGGGGTGTGTGTAACATAACTTTGTTGATTAATTGTTGGGATGATTGATTGATAACAGTGTACATGGGTGCAAAATGGAGAGCTCTGTATTGGGCAATATTTTTTTTTGTGGGACAGATGCCCTTTTTTAAGGAGAGATTGGAATGTTAGGGAAAGGTTGTAGGTACATTTGGGCAGGTAAGTTGGGTAAGAGAGGTTGCATTTGCAGACAGACAAGACAGCAGACAGGGGCAGTATATGACACATGAGGGGGTAAACAGCTTGGACAGAGAGGGTGGTTGAGAATCAGAGGAACAAGTGCCCCCAGATGGAAACAGTGGGACTGAGGTCCCCACCCAAGGGCAGTCACCACTGCCCCTTCATGGCCTTGAAGGTGGCTGTGCTAGGGGCTGAGCACCAGGGCCAACCTGCTCCTTGAGGTGCACCAGTCTGCCCACAATCTGGTGCAGTCAGTCATCCAAATCATGCTGGAGCACCCTGCGTACCAACCATGAGAGCTGATTACAGGTGACAGGATCCTCTACTACTCACGTACCAACTCATTCACTTAATGCTTTCTGGAATTCATAAATTCCCTGGATCAACTTATCCACACCTCCACCAGTGGCAACAATATCCTACACCTAGTGATTACCAACATGAGTGACTGGTGTTCCACAACTGAAGTCAACTCCTCGTTGGTCAGATCTGACCATAAGTAAATCACCCTAGATATCTGCATCCCGCCCCCACCCACCATTAAGGAAACCATGGTAAAAAAATTTCTCCAAAGCCACCTTCATAAGACAGAAGTGGCGAACTTCATGACACCCATGCAGATGGACAATACAGTTATGACTGCTGAAGCCTACACAAATTCACTCTATAAGCACTTACATGAGTGCATGGATTGTGCTATCCCAAACAGAGCCAAGACACTATCCTCCAAAAAAGGAATGCAATCTAGTGGTCCCCTGCCATAAGCAAACTCTACAACAGAAGGAAGAAACTGTTGCAAAAGAGAGTAAAATCCCATGAGTGGAGGAGCTCCCTGGACAACCTCATTAAGAAGCTGAGATCCCTTATAAGAGCCTCCAAAGTTAGCTACAAAAACAAAATCACCACTGATTTTAAGGGCAACCACAAAGCATTCTACAGCTATGTCAAAAATCTCAATGGAAACACCCAGATCTGCTCTGAGTTACAGCACAACAGCATGAAAATTTCAGAACCAACTGGTATTGCCAAAATCCTAGCAGATAGGGTCAGTGCTAACTTTACCCCCCTCTCACCTCCTAAAGGGTCCATATCTATACAGGAATAATTCAGAGTCCCTGTAATCACATATATTTAGGTAAAAGCTACACTCTCTAAAACCAAAAACACAGCATCCATGGGACCGGACAACATCCCAGGCTGCGTTTTACACAAACTTTAGAACGAACTGGTTCTTCACCTAAGCACCATGTTCAATCATAGTCTCATGTTAGGCTTTGTGCCCACAGAATGGCACACAGCAACATTTATTGCACTCCACAAAGGGGGAGCCACCACTGATCCTGGAAACTATCCCCCTGTTAGCCTGACGAGCCTGGTCTGCAAGGACATGGAATGTATCATCATGGAACTCATAAACAAAGACATTGCTAACCTCCAAATTCTAGACCCCACCCAGTTTGGGTTTGTGAAAGGCAGATCATGCCTTCTGAACCTGATTGACTTATTTGAGGCAGTCACCAAAGCTGGAGATGATGGTAAGGTGGTTCACACAACCTATCTTGATTTTGCCAAGGCTTTCAACACCATCACCCGTTCTGGAATTATATATATATATATATACTCACTAAACTAGGTATAAATCCCTACATTACAAGATGCGTTGTCAACTGGCTCACTGAAAGAACCCACACTGTAAAAGTTGCAGACTCCAAATCTGAGTTCAATCCAGTGACAAGTGGAGTACCACAGGGTTCAGTCCTGGGACCTCTCCTGTTTGGTATCTACTTCTCTGAAGTACAGGCTAACACAGAAGGCCTCTGGCTAATAAAGTTCTCAGATGACTGCAAACTAGGAGCCATAGTCGAGTCCCCAAATGATGTGAACATCCCACAGAAGGGCCTCGCTGAGACAGATGCCTGGTGTCAGAGTCATGGCCTCAAGCGCAAGGCCAAAAAGTGCATTGTCATCCCCTTTGGTAAAAACTCTGTACCCATGAACTACCACATAAACGGCAGTCTACTTAACACCGAATGTGTGATAAGAGACCTTGGGACCCAGGTGGAGAGTAGTCTCTCCTTTGATAATCACATCTCCACAGTAGTCAGGAAATCCTTCCATGTGGCACACCTCATCACAAAAGGGTTCTCATCCAGGAAAAAAGTGGTCATTGTTCCCCTCTACTCGGCACTCATTAGACCCATTATAGAGTACAACACCCCTTTTGGAATGTACCTCACAAGACATCTGCAGCAGCACAAAGAGGATTACTGGCCTCAAATAGATGCCCTACACTGACCATCTCAAAAACTCCAGCTTTACTCTATAGCATATCGCCTGCTCCGAGGAGATCTCTGCCTAACATATAAAGCTATGTTAATCTCAGAGTTGTTGGACATGCTACACCTAAAGAAATCCCAGTCCCTCCGAACTACACTCTCTAGGGACCTAAACCTTGTCACCACCATAAACAGGACATGCTGGAGGGATATATTCCTGTCCCAGAGACTTCCTATACTGTGGAATAAGCTACCCATCTATGTCAAGCAAAGTTTCTCATTAGCACTCTTCAAGAAAAATCTTTGATGAGTGGATGGGAAATAGGAAATACACCCCGGGGATCACTTCTGTGGCTCTGTTCAACAGGGGCACATGAAATTAACTTTCTTGGTTGGCATAAGCCAGGGAACCTTGTTGGCTAGGCTTACGTAGGTCCTTGGGCTTATAGCCTAGTACTTACCTATGATCCTATGACCGTATTATAAGTACATAGATTATGGATTATCTGATATGTTAACTCAGGGACAAATTTCTATAACAGAATTTAATTATATGACAACCACTTGGCCAAACATTTCTGGTATCTCTGGTATACTAAAGGTACACAAAAACTTAAGGGACCCCCCTACACCCCATAGTTGACTCAGGTTGGTCTAAGACTTGTTACATTACACGGTTTCTTGACAAGCAACTGAAACATGTAGTATCTAAAATCCCTTATTTATGCCATGACTCCTGGCACTTTTTGATCTTATGTAATCAGATCAGTCCATTTCAAGAAGGGATATTTATTACTGTTGATGTTAAAGATTTGTACAGCTGCATCCCATACGATGTGGGCATGGAATGGTTTTCAGACTTTCTGTGTCAAGTCGTGGGTCTAGGTCAAGATAAAGTTAATACCCTTAGTCAACTAATGTAACTGATATTAAAGCATAATTACATCTATTTTGAAGGGCATTATTTAAATAGATGCTGGGAGTAGCAATGGGCTCCACATGTGGCCCATTATTTGCTAATATTGTCATGGCTTGGTGGGAGAGGTGGTATTTGTTTCTTCTAAATTTTACAACTACATTAAGATGTATATGAGATATTTGGATGATCTGTTTATTCCATGAGTAGGACTGTTAGATGAAATTCCACATTTTATTGACTATATTAATCAGACCACCTCATTTTTGAAGTTTACATGTACCATTGGTCTGGATAAATAGCTTACATGGATGTTTTAATTACCAAGTCCCCAGACAATTATGCACTAAGATCTTCTGTTTATAGAAAACCTATCCACTTCAACAGTTATCTCCAGAACACCAGCAGTCACCCTTTTCATGTTAAAAGGGGTGTGGTAAAAGGGCAACTAGTTAGGGCGGCTCATATCATTACAGACCATGATGATTTCCTTCAGGAATGTACATATATACTCAAAATATTTTCCATTCAAGGCTACCCACCATGGTTATTGACTAAAATTTGTAATGAGGTGGTTAACAAGTATAATAATTGTGAATATAAGCTCTTCCTGCAAGATTTTTCCTTACATCAGGAAGAAGCAAGTATGGTATCTTTGATGAATGGTAATCAGGATATTGTGGCTCAGAAGGAATCTGGTACCCTGAATATAACCCAGGGCAAAGAAAATGTTTTTAGCCGCTTTGTTACCACATATTACAGTAACAGTTTCACTATTACTAATATTTTGAATAAAAATGGGAAAATGATTATGGATGACCAGGATATTCAGGACAGACTGGGGTTACACCCTAATACTGTGTATAGACGTGCACCTAATTTAAAAAGCATTATAGAGAAGCAAGTGATTAAGAACAGTACTAACACTGGGAGGATGGCTCCATGTGGAATGTGTAGTCAGTGCAAACACACTTTTTATTGGGACAAGTGTTAGTATAAGGGGAAGAAATGTTGATATCAAAGGAAAATATTGCTGTTATTCCCAGTCAGTGGTATATATTGCTTTGTGCTTGCTATGTCCTGACTTTTATCTAGGAAAAACCAAATGTAAACTTGCTCAGAGTATATCTGAACATCAGTATGATATAGCCTACAAGAAGGAGACTAATGCCTTATATTGGCATCTGACCAAGTACCCTGAACATCAATTTAAATTTGTGGTAGTGCATCAAATTGAAAAAAGTCCCTATAATGGCCCTTGGAAACTATACTTGGAACACAAAGAAACTTGGTGGCAAATTTATTTGAATGCATGTTTTCCCCCTGGGCTGAATGACAGTATTTCCATCTCCAGTACTTTAAAATTAAACAGTTTGAAAGATAATAAGTACAGTTTTTAAACTAATGTCTGTTAACAAGCATTAATGATTAGTTATTTGTTTATATATTACTAAGCATATAAATAGTTTTTCATATATCTGTTGCATATGTTTTTTAAAAAAAAAATTTTACATGCTTAAAGACTTTGGTAAACAAAGGGTTAAGATTAGGGTTGCAGGTTGCAATTTGCATTTTTTATCATTGTTTTAGAGTTATTGGCTGTTGCACTATGATGTATTTTAAATGTGGTATAAGTAGGACAGATGACTTGTTTTCTTTATTTGAAGAAGCTTGGTTCTTGTACTTGACAAAAGCTCTTATTTTCATTAAAGTTTGTGTCCTGGGATTCTACACACTGCTGCGCTTTTTTGTTTTCCTAGTTTTGGTTGCTGATTTTTGTGGTTCCTAATGAATAGAACATATATTGACATTAATTCCTCATTAATGATGCCTTATTATTATGTGTATGTATTTTACTTTACATGACCCTATTTTAATTACATTACCTTCGGGTGTGACTGTACTGTATTGGACACTTGTGTTTAACTGGAGGATTTCACCTCATTTTTCTACTGACACTGGGATTCTGAACCAGCTGCATGAACCTGGTTAATAAATATCAATAACTACGTCAAGAAAAAAAATGTATATAAAACATGGTTTCTGAAGTAAAAGCCGAATAGCCTGTGTAGATGTTCAAAACATGCATCTATTGCACATGAAGCCATAATGCTAACCATTCAGCTAACTGAGATGTGGAGTTTTCAGCTATACATCTCTATATAGCTTTTGTTACATTTAAGTACTGCTAAGCAATGCACTGCATCATGCAAACCCACTCAGCTATGCTTAAACTTGACCTTTTGTATAAAAAATTAAAGCATCCAGTTTCTAATTTTAGATGTCTGGCACAGGTTTATTGCTCAGTGCCATGCCACATTGCGCAAACACACAAATAAAAAAATAAAAAAAACAAACAAAAAAAAACCTTGAAAATCACATTTTCTCATTTAATTTCAGTGCCATACAGCACTCTGACAGTACTTGGGGTGTGTTATGGATACTGTAACACACCGACTACATATTTCCATACTGGCCAAGGAGACACTACATTTAATATTTTAGATCCATACAGCACTCTGACAGTAGGGGGGGGTATTACGGGCACTGTAACATACCCCTGTGTGACATATATACAAATAATTATAAATAAGTGTCCGAGGACACTTTCCTAAATCTTTTAGTGTCATATAGCACTTTCACAGTGCAGGGGGTGTCTTACACATCTCTGAGCAATGTAACACACCCCCTAGCACTGATTCAGTAACCATGTGCATGGCTCTCCCTCAGTAGCACACCTTTATGAATATGCATGTTGCTGAGGGGGAGCTGCAGACATGGCCATGATACACTCCATATAGTGTTTACACTGTTCCTACATGGAGTTTATTAAATCCAGGTCATTGTCTATACTCATGCCATGATGCTAAGGCTTGGAACTGTAATCTCTATCCATCAGGTTAATACCCTCCCTACCATCCTTCAAAACCATTCTGAAACACTTCCTAGCCAAAAGATGTCTCTGTTTTTGCTCAACACCAAGATAGACTATATCCTTAAATGTGAACAAACATTTGTTCATAACTTATATCTCCTTACTCTCACTTCTTCACTCACTTCCTTATTTCTATCAATTTCTCCCCCATAGCTTTCCCTCTAAATATACCATAAGCCTGCTTTTCTCTCACTTCGTATTGCAATTCCTGTTTGTATTATATTAATTTAACTTTAGTTTCTCTATAAACTGGCTAATATTTTTCTGTTAAATCATTGAGATATAACTTATGTCTATTCTTAAACAATGTTTTCAGATTATGTCTAATCTGGTATAATTTTTTAAACTGTAGTATTTTGTGTGTTATTTTTAAAGATTCTAAAATTATAGTTCTTAAAATATTTTGTAATACTTTGGAGTGTTTCTAACCAGGCCTCCACTAAAAATGGACTTCTACCAGTTGGACTTCACTGTAACCAAATGTCAATAAATAAATAATTAAATAAATAACTAAGAGAAATAATTAAAAACCTGTCCAGATTTTGGGCCTTTGCCCCCCCCCCCCACGCACACACACATTTGCTTTTGTTGTTGGTCATATTTTTTGCATAAAGATGTTATGAAATATGGCAGAGGGTGAGAAAGAGGGGCACTTTATTTTTCACACTAGGGACCAGATTCCAAAAGTGAGATGCAAACAATGCAGTGCACTGAAAGAAGATGTCAGTGAACTAGTGGTGGATGTTATTCCATGACAGACAGAAAGACACACACACAAACACACACAAATAACATGTATGCAGAGATAGATAACTGCAGACTCTGTGCATGTCTCTTCAACTCCAAAACACAGTAGGTGCACCTAATGACAATAAAATGTGATGGAGCAAGGTGCCAAAAATTTTATGAAAGCACTTGGTGGAAGTCATACGTACTTACTGTTTTGCCATATAATTCCTTACAAATTTCCCAGCAATCCTGTGGATTTCACAAAATATTACTAAAAACAAAACTACAAGATGCATTTAATGCATTACATCAGGCTGAGATACAACAAGCCATATTAGAAGATAATCTGCAAATGCTTTCCAGAAGGTAGACAGCAAGGCACCAAGCCAGGCTGTAGTTAAACCAGCTCTCTGACTAGTAAATCATGGACAGACACAAAAAATGTATTTGAGTCTGGGTATATTGGTCTCTGGGACATTCTAGCAGCATATGGGTGACAACTGTAGGAGTGCCCCACACAGCCAGTAGTTGCATTCTGGGAAAGTTCCTGGTAGTAATGTGCAAGAAAGTGGATGAATTCATCCACTTCCCAGAAACAGTCATGGAGTGCAGGACTGCCATGGAACAGTTCTAAGCCACTGCCAACTTCTCCAATGTTCTTGGTGCAACTAACTGCACCCCCATGCCAATAAAAACCTCAGCATCAGATGATGCTGAACATTACAGCAATAAAAATGGGTGGCCATCATTTAATTATCAGGTTTAGTGCTCTGCAGATGGCTTCATTATCATTATCATGGCAACACATCCTGGTAGTACACATGATGTGCCAAATTGGAGGGAAAGAGGCCCAACATGGAGACATTCCAGAGGTGCTCCTACTTGGTAAGTAAAGGACCACATCAATGATATAATCTGAGCCAAGACTTGCTAACAGTAAGCAAGGGGACCAACTGTGTGTTTTTCCTTGCAAAAACAAGTGACTGTGGTTATTCACTGGGGCCTTCACTTTTGATGTCATACAAAAGCCCGTCAACACCTGATGAGGATGTAGACAACAGAGTGTACACAGCAATATGGAACACCACTGAACATGTGTTTGGTGCTGAAAGCAAGATTCAGATGTCTGGAAACATCAGAGGGATACACTCCAAAACACACCAGAAAAGGCATCAGAGATGGTAATTGTGTGTGCCATGCTGCACAACATGTTAACAACAAACACAGTGACTTGCCAGTTTTAAGTGTTGTTGAACTACTGCAGGAACCCCAGATGTCTGACATGGAGCTATCAAAGCTGCCAAAGGATGATCAGGAGGACACAAGGGTGAGAAATAAATGCCACGGGCAATTGAGGCTGCAGCCATATATTCTAGCTCAGGTGACACTGCAGTGTCTATCTAACAAATTTGAGTCATAACAAACACAGGAAAAGCTGTGATATTCACCACACTGTTGTCCTATTACAGCAGCACAACACATAACTACAGGAATAAGGTGAGTGCTTATCTAGATGGAGCATTATACATACCTTAACCCCAATATCACCAGCCAAACATTGTGTGCTAAAAGATTAATACAGCTAGATGGCTACAGAGTAACAGTAAGTATTGGAGCACTGTAAGTAGGGTACATTGCCAAAATCAATCATACTGCCATGTTTATAGCACGACTAAGGTGTTGATGGCAAAGTAGACTGTAAACGTGTGTATGATTATCATATGTATTATTGTCAGTATGTCAATGCCTGTAACAACATGCATTGGGGGAAGGTATCACCAACAACTGAACCTATGTGTGGAGGTATTGTACAGTAACACTGAGATGCAATGCACAACTCATAGGAATGTGTAACACCATTTGACAGTAGCCTAGACAGCAACAGCAATACTGGCAACATGTTAAGGTATGACCACAAAGCCACACACCTAACAGGCTACATGCATAGATGCTACATGCATGTCCTCTCCTGTCACACATAATGTAACATTATAATGCACATATGGGTGCAATGGCAACAATAATCCAGATATAGAAATACATGCTATACAATAAGAAATCAAGGATAGGTAAGACATAGCAGCCATGGATATGCAGCAGTGTTATGGATGAACCACCATATGCATAGACGTGTCTGTGCAGGCAGGTATGAATGGAAATGCACACATAGAAAGTACACTTAATGAAGAGGATATCAAAGGTGAATATGTAAACAGAGGTGCACATTGTGCTGAGGGGGAGGCATGTGCAGTACGAGAATAAAGTGCCACATGTATCACCATTTTGCACAATAAAGAATACCTATGCACAAAGTAAAGGCAGACAACAATGCAATGTGACATGTAGAAATCAAGGCTGTAGCTATGAGGTGCTATTAATGCTCTGAATAAATAACTGAAGTAGGTCAAGGACCAAGAGCTGATCAAATGATAGCACGGTGAATATTATGTTAGGCATTAAGATAGTTAATAGATAACAAGATGTATCACAATAACAAATCTGTACAAACTAACACAACTTGACAGTGGTCTATTATGTGGCCTGTAGAAAACAAGTAAGAAATCACTAACAGGTAGAGTAGGCAGTGTTCAGCACAGCAGGAATCATTGCCACAGGGTTAGGAAGATGCGACAGAACATACAGTGGGTTAATTACCAGTGTTACACTAATGTAGTCTAGGGCGCTCATGCTGATTGCTCACACTGTGGCCTTGGCTGTCCCTTCCATGTCCAGAAAAACTCTGCTCATGGTGCTGTACCAAGGAGCTGGTTGTGGTGATAGTAACAGGTTGGGACACTGTGTGTATGGGCAGTACTGCGATGTCCATGTTTGGACATGAGTGCCAGATTCTGAGAAGGGCAACCAACATCAGATGTGTATGCACATTGCAGCTCAGACAATGACATATGAAGGCCATGTGAGGGTTTACTGAGAGCAGGGGTCTGCCTTTCCCCACTGGAGGTAATCTGCCAATGAGTGTCAAGGCAGATAACACCCAGTTTATACTATGACACTGCTCCAACACTACTGTAAGAAGGTTTTCATACTGCCATGACCCCCCCCCCCCATGCCTGACCTCATGATCTCATGTAGTGCAAGAAACTGGTGTGCTACATGATCAGTAGCATGAGCAAGTGCACCCAAGCAACTGGCATGATATTGCTGTGAACATTCATGCACCCTTAAGAGCAGGTGTACACCATCTGACATGCACCCATACACATTGGTTACATTCCCAAATGTAGTCTGATGGACAGTATCACTCTGTTGTGGGGCAGAGTCACTATCACTACCAGACTCAGCTAGGGGAAGCAGGTCACTGTCATCTTCATGATCAGTATTTGATGTATTTACATCATTAGACTGGCCAGCTGTACTAACCTGTTGATCAGAATTTATACCATGAATCACAGGACTGTCCCCTCCAGGGTTAGACTACATTGAATCCAGTGTAGTGCCTTTTGTGCCATTGGCTGTACTATCCAAATGAGGCACATCACATCCCTCCTCAGCATCAGTGTACAGATGTGTGGAGGAGACAAGAAGTGGGCATGCTGTAAATCCAGAGATGATACATGTCATGAAGATTGACAAAGGGCAAATGAGGCAGGATATGAGTGAAACATTTCAACAATTCCACAGTATTAAAGTGAAATTATAGAGATAAAGGATTACCTAGTTGAAGAGGCTGAGGGTGGTGCAATGGCCTCAGAGAGCAGTGAAAAGCCATATTAGTCAAACAAGAAACCATTGAAGGCCAATGTAAAATCATGCATACATGCTGATGTACCTGACATGTCCTCCTGTGACTCCATCTTCAATGGTGAGAATTGAAATACCACTGTGTTGTACAAACAGACATGTACACAACAAGTAATTAGGAAGCACATACACATCATCAAGATGCATGCAACACAATCAGAGCAGAGACACACAAACTTGAAGGCTAATGTTGTTGTCTGGAAGGCATGTGCCCTCCGCAAGTGAAAAGAACATTATTACACATATGGTCATATTGACACCTAAGACTATCAGTTACAGAGACCATCTTACCAGGTTTGTGTTCCTTGGGGGAGCCCAACCTCTGTCATTGGTGAGTTGCACCTGTAGGTTAAAGTGGAACATGAGTATAAATGAGTACATATAACTTTTAACATCAGACAGTGGTAGCCAAAGAATACACCCAACCTTATCTGAGTACAGAGGCACTTACATAACGTCTGATGATGCTGTGCTGTATGTGATAGTCTTATGCAGGTGAACAGAACAGCATTACATATATGGTCACATTGACATCTAAATATATCTCAGGATAGCAATTATGGAGACTATCTTACCAGGTCTGTCTTCCTCAGAGGAGGCTCACCTCTTTTGATTGGTGGGTTGCACCTGTAGGTTAAAGTGGAACATGAGGAACACATGAGCACATATCACTCTTAACATCCAGCAATGGGGCAAAGGATATACACAACTTTATCTGAGTACAGAGACACATACCTCACATCGAGTGATGCTGTGTTTCACATCGAGTGATGCTGTGTTTAATGTGATGGCCCTGTGTATGTAAATAGAACATCATTACACACAGTGCCCAGAGTGTCACCTAAGAAGTGCTTATTTAACAGAACATGCAAGCAATCTGAATGGGTCTTCCCTCAGCTATGTCATATTGTACCACACATGATGCTGTTGTGTCACTATGAGATATGTGATAACAGACAAAGACATGTGTGAATGAATGTATGTCCATGAACTTCAAGGGCAAAATTCTGTTCTGTATGTGAACAGTGGGTATACCAGTATGTTTCAGGACACCAGCCTCCCCAAGACTGTAACAGTTCTAGCCAGAAGTGTAGCTGGGGCTGGGCAAAGGAGACAACTGCCACAGTTGCAAAGGTTTAGAGAGAGCAGTTGGCCAATCCCAATTGCTCTGTAATGCATACTCACTTTTAAAAGCTGGTATTGCATTTGCTGTCAAACCTGAGTGTTGTAGTGCTCCCAGTATGGTCTAAACTGTAACAACTGCTTGCGGTATTGTAGCAAGCATATTCCTGCAGTTTTAACACATTTCTTTTTTTAACTAAAAGATGTGCACTGTAGCACTCCATGCAAAGTATATACTCTAGCGAATGCTTGCTACAGTAAAAAAGTAAAAAAATACTTTTCTTTTTAATATAAAGTATATACTCAGCGAATGCTTGCTACAGTAAAAAGTAAAAAAAGTACTTTTCTTTTTAATATAAAATCTGAGTTTTGTATTGCTCTGTGCAGGGTATAAACTGTAGAAACTGCTTGCTGAATTTATAGCAAGCAGTTTGTTAGAATTTAAAGAAAAAAATATATATTTTTTTTTTCTTTGTTTTCCTTACTTAAGCAAAATGTGAGGAAGGAGGAGGGTTAGGGCATGGTGCAAAAACATAACCTGATTGGTTAGGTACTGCTCTTTCATTCAACAGCTATGGGAGTGTTGGTGTGGGGTGTTCCAGGCAGATATGGTCAGAGTCCGTCTGTATCCACAGTTCACTGGGGCTCATGAAAATGTATCCATACACCTACGTATGTGTGAAACCTCACTGGCAGTAATGAACGTGTAAACATAAGCATGCATATGGGGTAAGGCCACCCCTTCCCTTTATATAACCAACATGTTCATGAACAGATGACTTCACAGTTGAAACTCTGTGTTATACGACTTACAAGATACACACAGGACATTCTGACCATCACAGAGCAATACTAAGCACAGAGGTTCACAACAGTAACACAAGCAGCTGACCCCATTAAAGGTTACCTTAAAAGTAGTTTGTGTTACGCAGGTATACCAAACAATGAGGGTATCTCAACGCAAGCAGCTATGAAGTACTGTTTGTACCATACATAATTAATGAGCTTCATTAACAGAGAATGTTTTGGAATCTCATCTGTGAACATCTGCTTAAGTTCTCAAATCTTAGTGCATTAAAAAGTATCTTGGCATAAGTGTACAGTGCTCAGCACAAATGCCCGATAGTTGACACTGAATGTGTACATGAAGAACATGTGCAGGATGACCACCAATAGACAGCTACCACCCTATGTGCACCACTTTTAAAATGTGATAATGATACATTTCAAGATCATTCCCTTGCTACCTGTGAACTGAGTGGTGCCTCTGTAAGTAATTTGTGCAAGGCATTTATTATCAGAGTTTGTATCAATTCCAAGTAGATGTTGACCAAGAGGAGGTTGTAGCATGTCTGAGCACTCAACTGGACAGACGAGGAGATTCTTAAGATGCTGGTAGTCAACGTTCAACATAAGCCAAGGATGCTGGCATACCAGAGGTACTTCTCCCAGATCAACGTGTAGAACCAGATTGTGAAGGAGCTTTGAGGATGTACCAGTATCTTCAGGACTGGTGTACAGGTCCAACACCACTGCAATGACCTCCATAGTATTGACTAAGGACATCTGCAGGAGATAATTGCCAAGGTTTGATGACAGTCCCCAAATGCCTACAATAAGTGCCATATTCCACACCCTAACACCTATTACATACAGTTCTCATTTACTGAGCAGATGTTTTTGAAGTACTGATTTGTGTTTCCTATGTATTCATGGTATATTCAGGCACATGTCATGATATCTACAGGAGCAGTGGAATGGGGAACAGACACACGTTTTAATGCTCAGACTGTGTTTATAGTGATATGGTACTGGTTCTGTGTTGCCATCATTAAGTTAGTAGTAATGCAGAGTATGACTGAGTAGTACATTATTAATGGCTGTATGACTGTGAATTCTGAGGTCATCCATAGATAAGCAAGATCAGAAATTCAGGTGTGCAGGACTGTATAGTAACAGCATTCCTCATTCATGATTTGTAGGTATTTGAGACATCTAATTTGCAGTGGTATAGGACTCCCTAGCACACCCTGGAAAAAATTGTACTATCCATTAGCTCAACTGGTTAAGCAATGTAGCAGTGTTGAGTGAATGAGAATTCAAAGGATGCTTTATCCAACTTGCGTGTATATTAAATTATTTTCAGTAATTCAGCAACTATGATTCTGTTGTATGGTTTGCTTTTGCTGTATTAAAACGTCTACACATTTTATTGTCAGAGTGCATTAACACCTGCAGCTCATAGGCAGTGGATGACTATGCATTTCTTCATTAAACACATCACTTTGAGATTATTCCATGTTATTCAGTTTATTGAGAAAGAAATTGCTGTGCTATAATTGCAGTAACTATGGAAAAAACTTAACTGACTAAGCACAGTCTTAAATGTTTAGTGATGACTGTAAACATGCACTACCTTCTAGATGAATTAGAGATGTTTGAACAATGCAAGTGGACAAGCATAAAATATGATTGGGTTATGCAAGTGCACTTGCTTTCAAACCAGTATGCAAATGGAATCCTAATAATTTAGTACAGCTGAAAGAGTAGCATTCTAGGTACAGCCAGTAATTATACTGTTGGTTATTGTGGGTTCTATTCTCACATCAGACCTCTTGTTTATGTAATTCCCACCTTTTGCTATTTTAGACATTTATGCAGTTTGTGAGCAACAGAACATCTTTAAGGATATATTTCTGCTTTACTACACACCCAGTTTGGGCCACTAATGATGATTATGCATGTTGTCATCATCTGCAACACCTTGCAGCCAAGTGATCATGTACTGCTTAAATATTAAGGTGCCATACTCTGTCAAACAACTCAGGTTATCATATGCCATTTAACTTTATTTTGAAAGTTGTATATGTACATATTCCCACAAATCAGTCTCTCTCTCTCTCTCTCTTTCTCTCTCTCTCTCTCTCTCTCACTCACTGTTTATCTCTCTGTCTATATATACATATACATATAGATAGATAGATAGATAGATAGATAGATAGATAGATAGATAGATATCTGTGTGTATGTGTGTCTGTGGTTTCACTTCATAATCTTGAAAAGCTGAACTACCGAATTTCAGCATTCCGAGACCATGAAGCCCGACCATTCAAAATACCGAAACCCACAATCACGAATCAAACAATCACAAACATACATACACCACATAACACACACATACACACACCATTCCACCCACATCACACAAACCACAAAACCCTACACTACATATAAGCAGGGGGGCAAGCCCCCCTGCACCCCCCACACCCACCCTACTTATATATACCAACTCCGGGATTGCATATAACGTAAAAAAAAACCTCACACCACGGCATTCTCTACTCACTTGCACACAAATACACATCACACATACACAAACAGCAACAATTCCAACACTGACACTCACACTTACGCCTCCCTACCCTTACCCGCACATACAACATACAAAAACACACACAGATAGTCACTCACCTGCAATTTCAGGCACCATAACACTACATGCAATGTACCAGAAATGCATAAGCGAGAATTTGAGATATTCAAATTCGCTCTTATGCACTTTCGGCATTCTGAATTTTCGGTTTCATGGTCTCGGAATGCTGAAATTCAGTATTTCAGCATTTCGAGATTATGAAGTGAAACCGTGTCTGTATATACATATACAGACATATATATATATATATATATATATATATATATATATATATATATATATATATATATATATATATCTATACACGTACTGAAAAATAGCAGTAGATCTCCATATATAGAAATATGCCTTTATACACATACATACATACATATCAATAAACAGATTTTTATATATGAAGGTATATTTATAGATAGGTAGGTATGTGACTATATTTCCCCCTTTCTTAATTTCTCCAAGTCTTTTAGGTTTCTAATACCATGACGAGAATGGACCTCATTCCTAAGTCAAAGTATGATTAAAGTTCATGAAATTAATATTGTTCCAGTCATTGATGTTAGCCAAACGTGCTCTTCGGAGCACCCGCAATGTGCCCAGTAATGACTCCTGCAATTTGTATGGTGTTACATGAATTGGTAACATATCTAAATACGATTGTAAATTCTTTTTTATAAGACTAGTTCCTACTGCTACTCCAACTGTCTGGGTATCTTTCTTCCACATGGCTCTCGTTTCTGCCTGCAGATTCAGGTATTTTATGACTTTGTGTCTCTCTGTATGCAAGACACTGTAGTCACTGGGTGTGGTGATTTCAATGATCAATTCTACTTTTGTCTTTTCTTGGACCACTATACCCGGTTTTCTAGCATCTATCTTTTGAACTGTTGGTATTGGGGTGATCCCATGTGATATAAACTTCATCATTTTCTATGATTCTTTGTGACTCGTGCTTCCAGTGTTTTTCAGCCACTTCAATACCATAATATTTGCACAATCCCCAGTGTAACAGTCTCACCACATTATTATGCCTTTTAGTATAAGTCCCTCTGCCATTAGTGCATCACAACCAGCAACAAGGTGTGTGACTGTTTCCAATTCAGTTTTACAAAACCTACATATGTCTGTTTCTCCCACATGTTCAATGGACTTTGTAAACCAGCGTGTATGTAGCCCACAATCTTGGGCTGACAATATTAACCTTTTATTTCTTGGTTTGAATTCGCCTCTCCTTAACTATTCCTGTGTTCATTCTTGCTCAACATGAGGCTCTTCCAGAAGTTTTCTATACTTGCAACTATATTTATGGTTTTTCCACATTTCTTGCCTTCTCATCTGGTCCTTCACCTTATATTCTTTGTTTCACCTTATATTCTTTCTTTTGTTTTTTACCACATTCAGTTGCTGTCTGTTTTTTATCTACTTCTGGTATAATTTCCATTCCTACTTGATGTCGATGTATGCTTCTGCTAAATTAAGCAGAGATGTCATCTTCGATTTATTCTCCTCATGTTTCAAAACTTTCACTACATTTGGATCCTGTGAGGTCAGCAGATATGTCTGGAGTCCCATGATTGTTGATCTATACATGTAATCAGTTTCAAGGAGGCCCATCCCTCCTTCAGAGTGGGGAATATATAATCTTGGTATACAATGATTTATATAAATCATTTGGTAAGCATGAAGCATCCTTCTTGTTTTAATATCCAATCTATCCAACACTTTTTGGGGCCAGCCATTCACTCCAAAACTATGTTAGGACAGGAAGAGCAAATTGATTTATGGATTGGATCTTGTTCCTAGATGTTAATGCTGTTTTCAGGATTAATTTAATTATTCTGAAGTACTCCTTACTGAGCTTTATTCACAGTTGTTCATGTTTTATTGCTGATCCTTCATCAATTCCCAAGTATTTATACACTCCCTCTTGCTCAAGTTCTTTTATATCACATTCTTGTCCCAAACTTATGTTTTCCTGGTGCTACAGTTTTCCTTTTTTAAAGGTTGCTTTTGCACACTTATTAAGACTAAATGATATTCCAGTTTTCATCTGAAAAAGTTTTGACAATCTGCAACAGTGCTTTCAGTTCCTCATCTGATGAGCTATGCAGTTTTAAATCATTGACAAAGAGAAGATGAGAAGTCATTAGACTTTGTTGTTTTCTAGAAGCCAAATTGTACCCATGGCCTAAGCTAAGTAAACAGCTTAATGGATTAATGACAAGGCAGAATAGCAGCGGTGACAGAGAGTCACCCTGGAATATCCGCCTTTGAATTTTTATCACTGGGATAATAATCTGTCCTTTATTATGGCTTAATTGCAAAGTGGTCTGCCACTGTTTCATGGTTACTGTAATGTAATCAATCACTGTAGGGTGTATCTTACACATTTTTAAGCACTCTTTTATCCATTAATGTGGAATACTATCAAATGCTTTTTTGTAGTCAATCCATGCCATACTTAGATTCTTCCCCTTCTTACAGTTCTCCACTATAACTTTGTTTAACAACAAACGATCCTTTGTTCCATATGACTTTCTTTTATTGCCCTTTTGTTCTACTGCCATAATTGAGTTTTCTTCTGAATGACTATAAACTCTGTCAGCGTCAATTCCCATGTATAGTTTGTACATCGTTGGAAGACAAGTTATTGGTCTGTAATTTTTAGGATAGCTTGCAGGTTCACTCTTAAATAAGAGCATTCTTTTTCCTGTTGTTAACCAGTGTGGCATGTGTTCAGGGTGCACATATAAATAGTTCTTACTCATGGCTAAGTCCTTGTGCAAGGCAGTTAATACTTTAAGCCAAAAGTTAGGCACTGCATCTGGGCCTGGGGTTTTCCAGTTAGAGGCTTTTCTCAACTTTGTTTCAATCTCTCTGGCTGTTAATTTCATCCCATTTCATATCCTGTACCTTTAAACTTCTTATTCTTCCTTTTACTTCTTCTATCCATTTAGCATCTTTGCTATGTTCCACAGGATCTTTATAGATATTTCTCCAAAATGTATCTACTTCCTCTTTTTTGGCAGTCTTTTAATCCCTTTTACCTTATTTCCCAATTCTCTATAAAACTTTTTTGGGTCATCAATAAATTGCTTAATTTGTGCTTTTCCATTATATTTATCTTCATATCTTCTAAGTCTTTTCCACCTGTTTTGAAAATTTTAGTTTGTTTTCTCCAATAGTGGATAATAGATCCTGGTCTGTTCTAATACTGCACATTGCTTTTATCACATCTATCTTTCTTAGTATTTTTGTCGATCTATTCCCTCTTCTATAATCTTCTAACAGTGACACTTCTTGTCTTAGCTGCTTTATAGTTTTCTCTATTCAATATTTCCATGATGATATTTGCTTTCGCCCCCTCTTTTCCCTTGCTACCCTGTGTTCCTGTGGTAGAACTTTATCAGTTATTAATTTAGCAGCACAGTAACATATTCTGTTTACTTCTGTTATATTGCATGGATATCTATGGACAGTCCTGATTACTGTGTTAATTTGTTTTACCAAGTTTCTAACTTTTGAGGTTTTATTAACTTTCTGCAGTCTACTTCTGTCATTGATTTGATATATCTGTATTTGTCTATTAAATCAAGCAACTCTTCTTTTAACTCATTTTGTTCCATACTGAGGGCACATCCCTTGTTTTCTGTTTCATGTGGACATTCTATAGAAAGTTCTATGACATCTTCCTGTGGCACATTCTCTTCAATTTCATCCTGTGTCATCTGTTATTCTGTCATATGGGAACTCACTGGCCTGTCATTCCTCAACATTAACTGCATCAGTTTCCACAGTTTCCTGTTCCTTTCCTTGTGTCTAGCTTCTAATGAACATTTATACTGGTTTCCTATGGAAGGCTCCAAAATATATTGATATGGCACCTGACCAATTGTTTCCTGTTCCACTGATTTTCCCTTAATTTGGATATATATTGCTCTATCCTTTTGTGGTGTTTTCTGTACTCGATTTACTACACTGAATCCTTCCCTTTACAGATGTTCCATTACCTCAATTTATATTTCTTTGACTTCTCCATTACTAATTTCTTTTTCTACTTTTCCTCTTAGTCTTCTTATTTTTTGTATTGTAAAGCTTTCCATATCTGGATTCCTTTCCCTATATTTTTCTTCAAATATCTTTGGTGCTGCTCTTTTTGTATTGGTTAGTTTTGCTTTCTCCTTTGCTTAAATATTACATCATATTAAATGTCCGTTCCTTTCCCATGTCCATATTTCATCTTCACATGTCTCCTGATCTTCTTGCTTTTCCTTATTCTGGGGACTCACTCCATCATGCTGTGATGTAGTCTGTTTTAGACCTTCTACATTAAATCCTACACTTTGCAGGCACTCCATAACTTCATCTTCTGTTTCTTTAACTTCTGCTTTACTAATCAACTTTTCTACATTATATCTTTGTGCTCTTAATCTTTTTATTGTGAAATTTTCAATATCAGGATGCCTTTGCCTGTATTTCTCTTTGAATACCTTTAAGACTGCCTTTGCTATATTAGTTAAATTGGCTTTCTCCTTTGCATAAATATTGCACCATATCAAATCTCTCTTTCTTTCCCATGTCCATATTTCCTTTTTATATTTTTCAAATATCTCTATATATTTCCATATGTAGACACACACATGAGCATTCATATGCCGACATGTTTTTTAACTGCCTGTATATGTATCTTACATACATACCTGTATTGTTACTTATGCCACAGTTTTTGTACTTCTCATATACTATTCAGCTATACATGATACCATAGTAAATGCAGTCCATTAGTTCTTGTTGTCCATACACCATTAACCTTGTTTTGTTGCACTGTTCACTGAGCCTAATGGTGATTACATCATTATTCATATCATACTTCAGACCTTTAGCACACTGCACCTGCCATACTTCTGTCTTTAACTTTCCCTGAGTATAAATAATCGCCTGGTGCAGTACATTATGCTGTAACTGTGTATTCACAGCTCTAATATCTTACATTCACAATAGGTTATTTTCCTATACTGTAGGACAACCAGCTAGGCAAGTAGGGTACTGGACTTGGATGGAAACACAGATGACTGTTGTAGGTCTGAACCTTGGCTGAAGTCTGTTATCCTAGTGTGTGAGATAAGTAAGCACTGGCAAGAAAAAGCCATATAAAAAGTATAACAGAGCCATGTTTTAATTTGCTTTATTATGTAAAGTGTGTATTATGACACTGTTTTGAAATGATGTAGTTTACCATTAACTGCTGTACAACTACATTGTACAAAGTTGTATATCTTCCATGTATTCATTTTTCCTGCCTAAATTATACTGTTATCACCTTTCATCACTTCTATTTCACACAGTTTATGCAGACTGCGTCACTGAATGCAAAAATGTATATAAGGTTCCCATAATGCAACAAAAGGTATAGGTCATCATAAGTAATAATCCTGTGCAGACCACATTTGTAAATTCATCATTAAGTATCATCCTGCAGTTTCTGCAGTGATGAACATCTGTTGGTATCTATAGTGAAGTAAGATGAAATATGAAGGCAAAATCTAAATGAAAGTCATGCATTGTAATTGCACTGGGAAATGAGCTAATGTAAGCTTGGGGGTTGAACGAATGGGGTTTATTACTTTTCTCATTTTGTAGTGTGTTAGTATTTTAACTAACTTCAAAGGGTGCTGGTCTTGTTTATTAATCTGTTGGTTGGGTGTTTTTCTTGTTAACTTATCAGTGCTTTTGGTTGAGTTACAACTGTAAGTATTGGTTGGCTTCTGGTCTTCTTAAGCATAAGTGTGCATGCACCAGTGTGTCTATTACGACACTTAGGGACCAAATTTTAAACAGTTGTTTATTTATTTAACATTTGGTGACCAGGAAAGTCCGACTAGGTTCCACAGAGCCTGTTTTCAGCAGAGGTCTGGGGAGAAATGCTCCACATGCATGTCTTTGGAATGTGGGAGGAAACCTGAGTACCCGGAGAAAACCCACGCGAACACAGGGAGAACATGCAAACTCCACACAGAAGGCACCTCAGCCGAGAATTGAACCGGAGAACCTCTTGCTGTGAGGCGACAACGTTAACCGCTGCACCACTGCGCTGCCCTGAGTTGTTCTCAGTAATAAGTGAATATTTACACACGCAGGACATGTTTTTAGGAATATGGTTCCTGGTGTAGGCCTTTTTATAAACAAGTTTACACTGGCTGCAAGTCAAAATCTGACCCTTGACAGGATTGCATATATTTTTGTACTATATTACAAACCACTTTTAATGTTGTTGTGTTAATGCAGCTTGTTCAAAGATGTCTAACATGAGAATATGCTGTTTCAGGATGACATCTACATATGTATGTTAACCTACTTTTACTGAGTGATAATTATTTGTCGATGAGCTGACAAAAATATGAATCTACACCTCTTCACAAAGGCAGCTTCTCTACTGCATTCTGAAACTACAGGCCAATTGCCCTCCTCCCTCCCATAACCAATTTTTTTGAAAAATGCATACACAGGCAACTCCTGGACTATCTACTAAGTAATAATCTCCTATCAGCATCTCAGCTTGGCTTCAGACCTAAACAAAGTACAACCACTGCCCTTGTTAGTTTTATAAACTCAATCAATGAGCTTAGAAATACAAAACAGCTCTTCTCGTCTATCTTTCTTGATATGTCTAAGGCCTTTGATACAGTATCCCACCTAAAGCCACTAAATGAGCAGGCTTCCTTAAACCTAACCACCCAGCCCTTTCCTAGTTTCCCAATTATTTTGACCTCCAACAGGGAGTTAAGTGACAAAATGAACTCTCCACCCTATTACTAGTCCCAGTAGGAGTACACCAAGGCGCAGTTCTCGGACCATTGCTCTTCAACATATTCACCAACAGGCTCAGCACAGACATCCAGCATGCAAAATTTGTTCAATATGCAGATGACTCCTCCCTCATATGTTCAGCTCCCTCCCTACCAGAACTCCTACAAATAACTCAACAATCTTTCCAAGACTTTGAGAAATATCTCTCAGACTCTCAACTCATACTCATTCCAAACAAAACAAACCTTATGCTCTTCACTAATAGCAAAGTTCCTGATAACTCTCCCCCCTTCATCATCTACTCAGCCAATAATGCTAAAATTGAATCTGTCCAGCACACAAAACTCCTTGGAGTCACAATTGACAACAACCTAAAATTTGACAAACACCTCTCCCTAACTATCAAAAGGTCCACATTAAGCTAGGCTCACTATACAGAGTCAAGCCATACCTAACCAAGGCCACTATGCATTCCATAGCTATGACTTATCTACTCTCCACCCTTTTATATGCCTCACCAATATTCACTAATCTCAGAAAATCAAACTTAAACATTCTGGAGTCCTGCTATAACAAAATTGCAAGATTCGCTACTAACCTCCCTTACAGATCATATTACTGCATAGCACTTCATAAACTAAATTGGATTGAACTACCCAATATCCTATCCCTCAACCAACTAACTTTCATTCATTCCATCTTCCACCATACAGAGAACTGTC
This sequence comes from Protopterus annectens, assembly GCF_019279795.1. NCBI lineage: Eukaryota > Metazoa > Chordata > Ceratodontiformes > Protopteridae > Protopterus > Protopterus annectens. Next base: position 1,544,113,298 of record NC_056744.1, on the reverse strand, counting down.
CAGCACGCAAGAGCTTAGTGAAGCCCTACTCAAATGGCAGGCAACTAAGATCCTCCAAAAAACTACTACTCAAAGTAACTAAATCTAATAATTCTTAAGGTAAGTCTTTATTCTCCCACCAAATATCTATGCCCTGAAATTCCATGCCTCAGACAATACTAAATTCTAGCATCACATCCAAATTTAAATTACTGTTTAAGAAACACCTAACCAAAAGCTGGCTTTGCTCCTGCACTAATCCAGGCTGATCCTTCTGTCCTTCCTTGTTCTTACAACCAAAACCAAAATCTCTCTTCCCTTATTAAATTCTAACATCCAAACTATTCCTTCTCTCATGGAATTCAATTTTCTCTCTACTTATCTTAAGATCTCTATTACTCATTTCTTTACCTACCTATCTCAAGGTTCCTACAGTCTCATCATATTCCCTCCATTTGTACTTCACCTCAAATATTGCCTTAGCTATTACTGTTTAGAACAAGTAACACTAGCATAGCAACAATCAGCCATATTCTTGTTCATATACTGTACATGTATCTCAGAAATATTTATCATCAAAACCACAATATTGATCCACTAATCAGTCATTTTTGTATGATGGCACAAGCTATTTCATCCTACTTTATTTGCTAGCTTTCTTTTTTCCACTTTATTTTACTCTTTCATTTTTTTATTGTTTATGTGTAAACTATTTACTACCTATAGTTACCAAAGTTATGTATTCTTGATTGTTATTGATTTCATGCATTGTTTGTAATGTGTTTTTGTAATGGAGCTATTCTCCCTGGGCCTCAACTGAAAAAGGACCACTGGCCCAGTTGGATGTCCCCAGTAAACAAATGTAAAATAAAATAAATAAATAAATATTTAGCACCAAGGAGACAACAAAATCATTCCAAAAGAAGTGATAAACTAAAAACTATTAAGAAAAAAAAATCAGAGCACTGAAGTGAAGAAGGGTATGTGTGTATGTGTGTGTGTCTACATGAATCAAGAAAACAGCACCCACTATGGAAACCTAGGAAAAATGCTAGATAAAGAAACATCACAGATAAAAATAGAGTCAGATTAAAAACTGTAATCATAAGTGTATTAAAAATACACAAAAAAGAAAAGGCTTTTATCCATATGGCTTCATCATATCACTGTTAAAACTGAGCAACCATAAAAACAATCATACATTAAAAATAGGGGGAAGAATCAATAAAATGTGTGGGAAAATGCATACATATGTTGTAGTAGAATAGGAAACAAGCAGAAACCATGAAAAATATAGGCATACGAAAAGTCCAAGAAAAGTGAAGGAAGGATCCAACATGTCATGTCAAAAACATTAATAAAATAATTTGTGGTCCTGTTTCTTTAGCTGAAGGATGCATTTAATTGAACAAGCAGAACTGAGTCCAGCAGGTTGTATGAGTTAAGATGAATTTCCCATTCCACCTCATTTTTCTAACACTGTGGTTGCAACAGGGTCTATATTAAATTCTTGAAAGCTGACAATGTCGAATTTGACATTGTTGATCCGAGACTAGCGAAAGTGCAGAACATCGAGCATGTAAACGGAAATCTCCGTAAGGGGAGATTTCCATTTACTTCAATGTAGTGCGATCTCAGAGTTGGTATATTTAAGTAGCGGGGGTGTGGGGGGTGCAGGGGGACTTGCCCCCCTGCCTACACTCTTTAGTTTTTTTTGTTTGTTTTTATTTTTTATTTTACGAACATTTGATATTTTAACAGTTCGATCACTAAAGGTCGACCTTTAGTAGTTTGAACTGTTAAATGTTCGATGTTCTAACATAGACACTTACATCAGGGTTCCACAGGGATGTGTTCTCAGCCCACTGTTATTCATCATCCTGACCCATTACTGCTATACTAAGCACAAGTCCAACCACATCATCAAGTTTGCTGATGACACCACAGTCACTTGTGGCTCATCACAAAGGAAGATGAAAGGACATACAGAGAGGACGTAGCATCTCTGATTAGTTGGTACAAAGGGAACAACCTTGACCTGAATGTAAGCAAGACCAAAGAGATTATCATCAACTTCAGAAAAAGGAGAACATACCACCCACTGCTCAGGATCAATGGCGAGAATGTGGAGAGGGTTAAGAGTATGAAATTTGTGGGTATGCACATGTCAGAGGATCTCTCGTGGTTGGGAAACACCAGCCAGTGGGCCAAGAAGGTGCACTAATGCCTCCACTTTTTAAGAAGGCTGAAAAAAGCTAAACTTCCTCCTCATATTTTCTTCATCTTCTATAGAGGTGCAGCAGAGAACATCCTCACCTGCAACTTCACAGTCTGGTTTGGAAGCTGCACATTTACAAAAAAGAAGGTGTTACAAAGAGTAGTGAGGGTTACAGAGAAGGTAGCAGGTTCTAGTCTTCCATCAATACATCTTTATTCTGCAAGAAACATCTGAAAGGCCACCAAAATAATACAACATGTATCCTGTGCATGGACTGTTTAAGCATCTGGCATCAGGCAGGAGATATTGCAGTATCTGCTGCAGGACTACAAGATGCAATAACAGATTCTATCCTACAGTGATTAGACTTCTGAACTCGGGCACTAGTCCCAGGCGTCACGATACATAAGTCAATTTTTATTTATTTGTGCATATATAGTTACATATAGTCCAAGTAAGTGCAATGTTTATTTATTATATCCATAGTCAGTATTATTTAACCCCCTCAGCTGCAATATTATACAAATAACATAGGAATTGTTCATTCTGTAGTGTGTTTTGTATTACTTTAAATAGGGCAGTTAATTTAACTCAGGGGAGGGTATTCTTTTTGTATTTGAGTCTTGGTAAATGTCTCTGCTCTTTCTTGCACATATTGGGAGTACTAGTGTATGTGTTAATTATGTTTATTCCTCTACTTGTATGTGTTGTTTTACTTTCCTTTGTAATCTCAAGAAATGAGCTGCTGCACAAAATTTCATTTCGGCTACATATGTGTAAGCACTAAATGACAATAAAGTTTACTTTGACTTTGACATCTTTTCAAGAATGGCATTACAGTTCCCCTCGAGTAAACTGATCCTGACCATGTCCGAAATGTGAAAAGTGAAAAAGGAATAACCTGGTGATTCAATGCTGTGCTTTGCAAGAGGATTCTTGCTTCGTCTATTTCTAATTTCAGATGTGTGTTGAGCTATCCTCCTTTTAAATCTAGAAACAGCCTTTCCTATATAAACAACTTGACACGTGGAGCACTGGACTCTGTAAACAATATTTTCAATGTTACATTCCCAAGCCACCTTACTGTTATATTTCTTACCTGTACAGGGACAGATGAAAAAAACCTCTGCAGTTCATGACCTCACAAAAACTACAGAAAGGGAGCTCACATTTAAAGGTACTAAGCTTAACCATACTGTCCTTGTTGAACATCCCTTTGAAATAAGACTTAGGGCAGGATTCAGTAAGCCTCCGTGTAAGAGTTATAACTCTTACATGGAGGCTGCAGTTAAACTGTGTGATGTCAGCATGTCATGCATATGCATGAGGCATGCTGAATCACACCTAAGTCTTACACGGTCCGTGTAAGACAGTAGGGGGCGTGTCCGTAGGCTAAGCCCTGCAAGCGGGCACGCCCCCGGAAGGCTACAATGGCAGAAAGTAAACACCCACGAGAGAGGCCATGGAAATGTGATGAAACACACTACACAACACATGCCCCCACAGACCAGCAATATAAAATGTAAAAATGTAAACAGTTGCTATAAAATGTAAGGAGGGTGGCCTAATGGTTAAGGTGTTTCCCTTACAAACACAAGGTGCAGGGTTTGAATCTCACAAGGGATAATTGGCTAGGCTTAAAATGGCTTGCAAGAGCAGTTAACTTAGTACTAACCTATTAAAAATGAAAACTGTTGTTTTTTTTTTCAAACCCCGTAGATGTTTGCTAATGAGTGCCCTCATGTGCGCGGGCATGCCCGTAGCGCAGCTGCAGTTAGCAATCAGTTGAAAAGGATATAAGAACTAAATATGCAAAGTAAGCCAAGAAGTAATAGCATAGCTGTAGAGAGTTTGGCTTAAGAGCAGGCAGGCAAGGTTCGAGCCCACACAACATCCTTTTTTGCTGTAAATAAGCACAAAAAAGGCCCCTGACATATCTGTACACATGTAAAAGTAGAGTTTATGTAAAATGGAATGAAATGGCTCATATAATTTTAAATAATGCAAGATGAAAATAAAATAGAAATGTACCCATAGCTAAGCTGCTGTCAAACAAGGTGAGACAGAGTGCCTGTAGCTGAGTACTGATTCAAAGGCTGCAAAATGCTTGCCCGTAGCTAACCACTGGTTTAGCATGCTCAAACTGTGTGCAACTAGCTGTGCTCAGCTTAACATGCATGCTAATAGCCAATTAAAGTTTAAACCAGTGCACACCGTTTGCGCGGAGCTACGCACCGCGCCCACAAGCTAACCGCTGGGCAACGTTAAGCAAGCTGTATCAAAACTGCCTTCACACAGACACACCCCTCAGCCTGTCTAGACAGTCATAAAAATAAATATCAGTGGTCAGATTCAAACCCAGGATACCATGCACTAGAGTCAAGGTACTAAACCACTAAGCCATGACAGTAGTACCTAGAAATGCAGAAATAGCATATATATAGGATTTTATACAAAGTGGAGCATGATAAAGCAGTTTCTGTGAAGTTGATACAATTCCAAAATGGCCAATCATAGAAATGTGCAGGAAAATCGGCATATATAAGCCCCATAGGCGGGAATACACAGCATAAACAATTGTAGAACAGACCTGCAGGCAGAATGAGTAGAGTAGGGGAGGGACGTTGCTTTCGAGCACAGCGGTGGGGCGTTGAAGAGTCCAGATACATGATCTGGCTCCTAGTCCATCATCATGAGGCCCAACTCATGCAGGGCCAGGTCTCATGGGGAGCATACAGGGCGGAGGCATGGGACCAGTTGACTCATGATCTCACCAGTGCCACTGGGATTCCATATATTGGTGAGCAGGTTCGTCACCACCATGCGGACCTGAAGCGACGCAAACAAGACCAGTTGAACCAATGGATCCAGGAGGCCCGGGATATGCCCAATGCCCCACTACTGAGTAAGTTACAGTTTACTATGTATGTAAGGAATTCAAGTAGCTGATACCATGGAGATGTGTATTCCAATATTACTTGTTTTATATTACAGCTGCAAGTGTCCGCTCTGCGAATCGCAGGGCTCATGATAGCAGGCTGGTGCGGCTGCGCCACCATGCAGGTCAGTAACCCCACCTAGTACTTGTAAATAAATATGAAAGTGTGGCAGTTAGCAGAACAGTGCAGTGTAGTCATTAAGTAATAGAATGTGCAAGCAACAAGTGTAAGTGTGCAGGTATGGCTGCATCAAATAACTGTTTAGCAGTATGTAAGTGAAACTGGAAATATAACTGACACACTTAAACAGTCTGTAATATAGATGTCCCACCATTAATTAAATTTAGTTCAACCTGCAGTAGTCTGAAGAGTACAGCTGCAGAAGCTGTGTTCACACATGTGAGATATATCCCCTGTTGAAATACTGAATCATGACAGAAGTGAGGCTGCTGGAAAGTGTTGGAATAAACGCAGGTCTAATATGTTAATAAAGCATAGAAGTACCAACCTGAACTGTGAAATAGCACGATGTGTGAGAGTGAGAGAAAGGGTCATGTATTCACAAATAAAGTAGTAATAACTCTGGAATAAATATACTGCAGTCTGTCAGCACAGAACTAAATGCATGTGTGAATTAAAACTGAACAGGCCAACATGATGAAAGTGTGTCTGAATCTGTATATGGTGATCACAGTCAAGAAATCTCAGATAGTATGAATGATTGTCTGACATACTAAACATCCACAGTTGTCCCCTGGTCTGCCAGCAAAATGTAGCAGGATGATGTATCTGATCAAATCCAAAATAACTTGTATACCGATGTATCTGTAACAGTTGCAGCATGACAGTCAAGTAAATATCATAATATAAATATCACCCTGAACTTAATTGTGTTTATATTATCAACTATTAGAACTGTATAGGAAATGTATTTGTTATGAATGTGTCAACATTTTCTTTCTCCACCCCACCCTCCAACTGCAACTGAAAAAAATCACTCTTAACTGGTATGTGTAAATTGTATTACCCATGGACATTTGTCCTGTTGGTGTATAAATATATGCATGTCTGTTAGTGCATGTGCCCTGTTCATACCTGCAAACCTGATGGCCTGTTGCCATTAATCAACCCTGCATGTTGTTTGACTGTGTATTGCTGTTCAAATAATGCATTTGATATGCCTGCTGTTCAATGGTGTTAATATCTGGGTGTTTGTTTAATGGGAATACCAATGCATGCTGGTACAACTAATTTGAATGGAATGATATGCTATTAACCCAAACTAACATGACATACTCCCAAACCTAGAATGCTTGGGAAGGCAAGACCCAGCGGACCCACCTCTCCCAACTCATCTGGCGAGTGCAGCTGGCACTAGTGCCCAGGCTGGACCCTCCTCCGGTGGCCCTGTTCCACCTTCAGGTGGAAGCACTGCAGGGGATGGGGCCCGTCCCCCCTCTGCAAGCGTGGCTGGAGGAGACTGTCCACTCACCCTCCAAGGTGTCCGGTCTGTGGTGCGAAGGGAGATTCAGGACTCTGTTCTTATGCCCCTATGCCAGCTTGAGGCCCGGGTGGCACAGCTTACGGGCATGCCCATTGTCCCGCCTGCACAGACCCCAGCACAGCCCCGTCCTGGGCTGTGAAGGAACAGTGGCAACTGCCTATGGGTGGGGATATCAGTTCCACTGTTGCCATCTGTGGGCTCATGGGCTCTGGATATCCCAACCTCCATCCCCATCAATTGTGTAAGCCCCCCACATGTGTCATACCCCGCCCCTGTTTGCGTCTTGTCTGTCTTGTCTGTTAACCTACCCAACCTACCTCCCCAGCTATACCGACTACCTTCACCTGATATTCCACTCTCACCTGAAAAAAAAAAAGGGCACTCTGTACCCACAAAAGAATTACGCCCCATACATAGCTGTCCATGTCGCACACATGTCCACTGGACATTGAAACTGTTAATTACAATTGGCTTTACAACAAGTATTAATGTTGTCCTGACACCTCTCTCAGGGGTGGAAGGTTTAAAATGTCACACCAAATCACATACAAATGCACAGCTGTTGCTTCTAAAGACATGGGCATCTATGGGCCTTACCTACATCCCTCCTGCAAATCCCACGCTTGTTTCCCTACTGTCTTACCCTCTTTGTGACCCCTTTTTTCACCACTTTCCTGTCACCCCTTTTTCTTTTCTTTCAAAGAAAATAGCGCGGGTGTGCGCGTGTGTTACCGGAGCTCACTGCCAGTGCGCATGCGTGAGCTCCGCGCAAACAAGCGCAGACCTGATTTTAAGTGCTTAAAAGTGCCTTTAGCACTTTGATTGACAGGTCCTGTACTCATTTCGAAAGTAAAATAAAATCCCACTGTCAGTCCCAAACCCAGGACCTTTGTAACACTAGTGTGTATGACCTACCACTACACCATGACTCTCATATAAGAATATAGTGCTAAAATAAATATAACATGTAATAGTATGAATGAATATAAAGGCAATATAGGATGTGTACTACCCAAAGCATGTCAGGTAGACTTTTACTGTCATAATTACTGAATTCCCATAATAGTTTACTGTTAACAGAAACAGCCCTGCTAATTGTTAGCTTGTAGTTAATAATGTAAGCTAATGTACATATATGAAAGTATGTATATGTACACACACACATATATATATATATATATATATATATATATATATATATATATATATATATATATATATAGATATATATGTATATATATATATGTCAATACATATGTAAATATACTTGTAGGTGTCAGTATGCATACACACTCACTACTGGGAACAGGAGAGAGAAATGCAGCAACCTGAATCTACAACACAGAATGACTCCTGTGAGACTTACTAACCCTTTTAACTGCTTAAAAGTGCCTTTAGCACTTTGATTGACAGGCCCTGTACTCATTTCGAAAGCAAAATAAACGCCTACTATTAGGCCCTACCCCAGGACCTTGGTAACACTAGTCTGTATGACCTACCACTAAGCCATGACTCTCATACAAGAACATAGTGCTAAAATAAATATAACATGTAATAGTATGAATGAATATAAAGGCAATATAGGATGTGTACTACCCAAAGCATGTCAGGTAGACTTTTACTGTCATAATTACTGGATTCCCATAATAGTTTAGTGTTAACAGAAACAGCCCTGCTAATTGTTAGCTTGTAGTTGATAATGTAAGCTAATGTACATATATTAAAGTATGTATATGTACACACACACATATATATATATATATATATATATATATATATATATATATATATATATATACCAATACATATGTAAATATACTTGTAGGTGTCAGTATGCATACACACTCACTACAGGGAACAGGTGAGAGAAATGCAGCAACCTGAATCTACAACACAGCATGAATCATGAGAGACTTACTAACCTTAACACTCACAGAACACTGTCCACAGCATACCAGCATGGTCCACGCCCTTGCAATCTGAAAGGGCAACACCTGTCTCACATACCCTTTTATAGCACTGTCCTGAAATCACAGTGAGACATGCAATCAGTACACAACTGGCTCCATGCAATTAGCAAATGCTGGCTTACAATTGGTGCAGAGGCCATCACATGGACCTATGCAGATACCTTCAAAAGCATCCAGTACTAACACTCCACACATGCAATACATTCATTGCACCAAACTGACAGAGAAAGAGAGAGAGAGAGAGAGAGAGAGAGAGAGAGAGAAAGAGAAAGGCAGTGATAAAAAAAAAATCACTGTAGCTTCACAGCACCAAAAGCAGCAGCAGCAGCAAGCATCAAGCAGCAAGCATCAGCAGCAGTGACACATCAACAGCTGACACAAACACAGGTAATGCAAAGTAGCAGGTTAATATGTGTTTACTGTGAAACCTCCAAATGTATCATAGTTCAGTATCTATAGGTATGTCCATGAGATAGGTTGTGTGTACATAGTCCCAGCAAAAGGGAATGACCATACATCACATGTCAATCACTCTTAAGCCATGTTCATGGCAGCAGTTGTCTGTGTGTTGCCCTTTTCAATGGCTGTAGTGACCGCAGTGAAAGGTCAGCCATGTTTGAAAGGCTGGATCAGCCCATCACAAAGGCACAGTGGCTGGGGGTAGGTGTCTGCAGGTACCCGATATCACCATTGATCAAGAGACAGAGACAGAGATCCTCAAGAAAACAAACAAAAAAAAAATACACACAGCAATAAACTGTCAGCACTGCCAGCAGGAACAGTATCAGGCTGTGCCAGCAGCAGCACAAACCAAAGCAATTGGTAACGCAAACAGCTGTGACAAACACAGGTAATGTAAGTAGCAGGTAATACTTTGCATACTGTAAACCATGACAATGTGTCATATGTCTGTATCTATAGGTATGTCATCCTGCCGGTACATCATTTGTCACCATTGTCCCTAGGTGATGGACAGTATGCATTGGGCATAGATCAGGGTAATGTGGTACCTGTGGCACATGCATCCCCACAAAGCAGCCATGAGCAGGGTCCTCCAATGGTACCACGCAGACTGTCTCCCATGGGTTCTCGTGGGGGCATCCGTGGCCGTACTGCCTCTGGCCGACATGTCCAAGGAGGTATGTCATCCTCCGCTATGTTTCGGACTGTTATGCAGGCGCATATGGAAAGGTACACCAGACAGGGTCTGAGGGAGCTGAGAGCATGTCACACAGCCATGACAGACGGCATGCGTGACATTGCGAATGCTATTCATAATTTCACCGATGTCGTTGACACACGTTGTGGGGACATGCAACACCTGCTCCACAACCAGATGTCCATGGGCAGGGCGATGGTGTGCGTTTGCGGCATCGACGTGGCCGTATGCCAGCAACAGCACCAGCTGGCAGTCGGCGCGGACGACAACAGGCCCGCTCACGCACCCCAAGTGCCAGCAGCAGCCCCAGCACTGCTGGGTCAGTGCTGTCATCAGGACGCCCCAGGAGACCACGTGCACGTGGCTCTGGACAGTCCCAACAGGGAACTGTGTCCAGTCAACACACACCCGCTTCCGATGACAGTACCCAGTCTGGATTAGTACCGGATATGGTCCGTAGCACCCCTGCCAGGGACAGGTACCGTGTCCGTGCCCACAGACACTGATCTGGATGACCTGACAGGTGCAGTCTGTGGCTGTCCACAAAACCCTGTACATGGCAGCCATTATGTGGAACTGTGTGCGTGCTTACACACATGCAGAAATTTAACACCTAGGGCAAACACATACACACACACACTGCACCAACACTGGTTCACCCTGTACTGCTGCCCCTCACGAACACACATACACACACATGTCAATTGGTGGTAGCAGTGGCTGGCTTGGGCATACCTAACCCACACCCTGTGCATATGATGACACTATGCCACCTCCTGCATACTACAACATCAGTGCAGGAAAAGGTAAACATGTTGCTGATGCACAGGGTGACTACATAGATGTGTATAAGTAGTAACATGTTGGTAACTGTTCAGTGTTCCACTATGATTGTGTGTATATCCCAGCATTCCTGCTGCAGTAACTGTATGAATGTCCTGAATTGTTATCTGCACCCATACTACTTACCAAAGTGTACCAGCTGCACACCATCACATGCTAGTATTGACTATGGGAATGTGCATCATGTGCTGTATTGTAGAGTCAGCTATGTGTATCTGTTCTGTCACACATGCATTTGCACCCACCCTGCTACCCCCACACATGCACATGCTCACCTGCCATTTCCATGATTTATTACCTTACATAAGTAGCTGTCGACATGTGACAGGTACACATTTGCAAAGTGCACTATTTGGATTACTACCTAGTTCCTCTTCTCTACCTGTACTCATAGGGTGCAGGCAACCTCATTACTTTAAAAGTGTAATGTGCATCAGGTACTATGGTTCCCTGATCGCCACATCCAACATGTTTTCCATACAGAAATGCACACATAGAAACATCCCACATCCACACACTTGCCACATGCAGGTTTCAAAACACTATCTAGGTATGTTCTGGAACATGTGCGTGTTACAGTAGCATGTAGAACTATACTGAGTACTGGCAGTTGTCTGTTGTCATGTTGTTTGTATAGGGTGCTGTCAACATCACTGTTTGTTAAGGGAAATGTGCACCCTGTAGTGTGTAGCCCCAGTTGGCAAAAGGGGCATCTCACCCCCAGCATTCTGTACACACACTAACCCCACTCACACACATACTTGCCATTTGCAAGATTCAAACCCCTACCTAACTATGTTATGACATCAGAGACTGATGCATTAGCAGAGTGTACTATTTGCATTAGGGGGAAAAAAATCCTTTCTAATGCTGTACTTAGAGGATGCTGACATCATCTGTGTTTAGGAAGAGGGATGTGCACCCTGTAGTGTGTTCTCCCAGTTGGCAAAAGGCACTTTTCCCTCACAGCATTATGGACGCACACAAACGCCCCTCACACAAACATTCCACTTGCAGGATTCAAACCCCTCCCTAACTATGTTATGACACTAGACACAAACATAGTAGCAGAACGCGCTATACGGATTACAGCGGAACTTTACTTCAAGTAATATAGTTATAGAGTGCTGACATCATCAGTGTTTCGAAAGGGGAATCTGCATCCTGTAGTGTATTTTCACAGTTGCTAATAGGGGCATTTCCCACACACACATAGATGTGGTTGATGTTTGCATATGTGGGGGATCCAGTACTCCAGTGTGATTAGTATATGGTTTGATCTCAACAATGAGGGATATACTTCCGGTGGTGAGCATTTTGTACCCATGTTTGTGATGATCAGGTCTTGTATATTTTCCCCTATTGTGGGAATGTTGACTGCTTGTTCCATAGCTAAAGAGTTTCTGAACTATGGGAACCTTAGAGCTCGGGTATTGTGGCTTGAATAATGTTCCCAGTCTATGTTTGGGTAGTTGAAGTCACCCAGTATGATGGTGTTTGGAGAGAAATCTATACTCTCCTGTGTCTTCATGAAGGCTGTGTGGGATTCCTGAGTTTGAGAGGGTGATTTGTAACATGCTACACACTGTAGGGCTGTTTTGCCTGTGGTTAATTGCACCTGGATGGTGTGTGATGCTTCATGCATTGACACAAACCTGGAGGTGTGTGTATCCTTGATGGATATGGATACATCCCCTCCTTTTGTGGTACAGTCCGGGTTTGGATGCACATGATATGAGGTAAAATCTGAAAGTGCTGGGGTGCTCTCAGGAGCCTTGAAGAAGGTTTCAGTCACCACACAGACATCAATGTTCTCCATACTGAGGAGGGCTTCAAGGGCGTGCATCTTGAGATTTAGACTTCTGTCGTTGAGCAGCATTACCCTTATTTTTTTTATATTATTGTTTTCTACTGCAGAATGTTTAGAATTTAAGCCTTGCATAGAAAAGGCACTATGGGGGTGGCAAGAGCCTTGGCCAATATCTGGAAACCTAGGGGTGACAGATGCATGACATCCCTTGCAGAGCAGCGTGGATTGTCAAGCATGTCATCCCAGTCAGACAGACATTGGATCCCCTTAGAATTACAACAGTAATTAAGACAATTATTGAAAATTATCATTTTGTGTCTGTATTGTGGCATCATTCTTGGTGAGGGTAGGATACTGCTCAGGGTCAGGGTCATACCAGCATGGGCTAAATAATCTGAGAGTTCCTCTGTGTCTCTTTTCATGTTGTCCAGGGAGGTACGTCTCAGGTCGTTCACAACGGCATGGACAATGACTGACTTATACTTGTACTTGCTGTGGAGTGACCTGAGTGCTTGTGTTATGTGGCACATTCTATCACCCGACAGGGAGCTTACTGTGACCCTCACCTTGCTCAGTCTGGAGAGTGGGACGTCAGTGTGTCTGACTATGGCATCACCTATTATAGGTGTGTCACGCATTGTGTTTGGCCTTAGGGGCTGTGCCTGTTAAGAACACTGACTTTGTGAAGTTTGTGTTGCTTGTGATATGTTTTCATGTGGGATGCAGCATGTCTGGCCATGTCATTTCTGTCTGTGGTCTGGTTTGTATCACCTTTGGTGACATAGGTATTTATATGTCAGCTGGTGGGCATTTGCAGTGTTACCTACTGGAAGTGGTACAGCTTGTTTGTTGTACAATGGACTACATGCAGCCCTGCTTACTGTAGCTATGTTTGCATTCATGTTTCCTTACAGTTATCCTGGAATACTGATCCCACCTGCCATGCAGAGTTACAGAGCTTCTGTGGACTCCTAGTGACATCTGCATAGCTTACTATATGTATGTTCATGTCTCACTTGACAGAATGTCACTGTTTGTCCTGTTCACATGTACGTTGCCTGTGACACTTTGCATATGACTTACCTGGCATCTGTCCACGTGAACAGTCATATATGCCACTGCTAAGTTATAACAGGCACTACACCCTCACATACTCATCTTCTGTTGAACAACCTGCTTTGCTAAGGACAGCTTGCACCTGTCACCCCTGGGCTTTTGGATATTGCCAAAGGCTCTTGCTACCCCCATAGTGCCTGTGTTAGGCAAGACTCTAATAACAAACTCACCTGCATAGGTATCACAAGGGATAAGAAACTAAGAGTAATGCTACTCAACGCCAGGAGTCTAAACCTCAAGATGCACACACTCGAAACATTCCTCAGCATGGAGAACATCGCTATCTGTGCAGTAACAGATACTGGGTTCAGGGCTAACGAGAGCACCCAGGCACTACCAAGTTATCCCTCATACCATGCTTTTCAGCCCCAAAACTTGGACAAAACCACAAAAGGAGGGTGTGTATTGATATTCATCCAAGATACCCACACCTCCAGGTTGGTGGCAAAGCACCAAACATCAGAGACTATCCATATGCAATTAACAATGGGTAAAACTGCCTTCCAGGTTATAGCCTGCTACAGACCACCCTCCCAAACCCAAGAACCGCACTTGGCCTTCCTGAGAACAGTTGGAAATATGTAGGTCTGTCCATACACCATTATATTGGGTGAGTTAAACTACCCAAACATAGACTGGGAGCATGACTGTAGCTCCAACACCCTAGCCCAAAGAATTTATGAACTAAAATGCTATGGAACAACTTGTTACCACTCCCACAAGAGGGAAAAACATACTGGACCTGATCATCACCAACATGGGGACTCTATGCTCCAGACCAGAAGTGTATCCCTCACTGGTAAGATCAGACCATAAACTAATCTCACTGGATATTCACATCCCAACCCCACCCCCTGCACAGAAAACCACAGTCAACAACTTCTGTAAAGCAATTTCACACTCCTCAAAAATGATGTGGAAACCTCCAAAGCCCCCGGGCCTGTTGAAAATATGGACCAGACCGCAGATACCTGTATAAAGGCATTCTATGGACACCTTCAGGAATGCATGGATCATGCAATCACAAATAAAAGCAAGACACAATCCTCCAAAGGCAGACGTCCTGTCTGGTGGACACCAGCCATAAACAAACTATACAATAGAAAGATGAAGCTACTAAATGATACAACAAAATCCCAAAATGTGAAGGCATCACTGATGAGTATTAGAAGAAAACTACAGCCACTCATAAGATTGTCTAAGGCCATCTTTGAGAGAAAATTCCACAAGACACTAAGGATAATCACAAGGCTTTCTTTAGTTATGTTAGGAACCTGGGTGGTAATTCCCAGATATGCTCAGAGGTAGTCCAAAATGTCAAAAGAAATACCAAACACACAGACATTGCCAACATCCTAGCAGACAGGTTCAGTGCAAACTTCTCCCCCTCCACACCGAAAGGGCAAATATTTATCCCAGCAGAGTGCTGCCCCCCTGACATCTCAGATGCTCAGGTAAGAGCTGCCCTCTCCAAAGCAATAAACACTGCATCAATGGGACCACACAGTGTCCCGGGCTGTGTCCTACATGAACTCCAAGAAGAGCTACACCCAGACATAACACTACTGTTCAATCCCAGCCTTACTACACGATATGTGGCCAAAGAGTGGCGTACAGCAACAGTAGTCCCTCTACATTTAGGTGGTGCCTTAACGGATCCTGGACACTATCGCCCCATAAGCCTGACTAGCTTGGTCTGCAAAGCTATGGCAAGGATCATCATGGACCTCATAAATATAGATATTGGGGACCTACAGACACTGCATCATACCCAGTTTGGCTTTGTTAATGGCAGATCCTGCCTCTCAAACCTGGTTGATTTCTTTGAAACAGTCACCAAGGCCATTGACAAGGGGAAGGTGGTCTACACAGCCTACCTAGACCTTGCAAAAGCCTTTGATACAATACCCCACTCGGGCATTCTAGGGAAGCTCACCAGGGTACATATTAACCCCTATGTCACTACATATATTGCACAGTGGCTCAAGGGCAGAACACATATGGTTAGAATTGCTGGAGTCATGTCAGCCTCAAAACCAGTTACAAGTGGTGTCCCACAAGGCTCAGTCCTGGGATCTGTCTTGTTCGGTATATATTTATTGGAGGTACAGGCCAACATGGAAGGACTGTGGCTGAGCAAGTCGCAGATGACTGCAAACTTAATGCCATAATCAACTCTCCAGCCAACACAAGCATCCTCCAAAAGGGCCTCATAGAAACAGACGACTTGTGCCAGAGCCATGGCCTCAAGCTGAATGCCAAAAAGTGTATAGTCATCCCCTTTGGTGAAAACAAAGTGACCACAAAGCACCACATAGGTGGTAATCCATTAAGTACAGAAGAAGGAATTATAGACCTTGGGGGACACAAGTTGATAGCATTCTCTCATTTGACAACCACGTGGCCAAAGTGGTTATAAAAACATTTTATATAGGCCACCTCATCATGAAGGGATTCACATGTAGATCAGGGGAGGACATTGTGCCTCTTTACTCATCCCTCATCAGGCCCATAATTGACTACAATGCCCCTGTTGGCATGCACCTTACCAGACACCTGCAGCAACTGGAAAGACTCCAAAAGTACCTCACCAAGAGGATCAAAGGGCTCAAACAGATGCCATATACTGACTGGTTAAAGAAGCAGCAGCTCTACTCAGTGGCATACTGCCTCTTCAGAGGCGATCTGTGCCTGACATATAAAGCCATGTCAAACCCTGACTTAATGGGCATGCTGCACCTCAGAATATCCAAATCCCATCGAGCTACATGCTGGAAAGACTTGAACCTCAGGACTGATATACATAGGACATGCTGGAGGGACAGATTCATAACTCAGAGGCTCCCTTCACTCTGGAATAAAATCCCAATCCAGGTTAGGCAGAGTCCCTCATTGACTCTCTTCAAGAGGAATATTGATGACTGGATGGGACCTCGTAGGTTTACCCTGGGTATCACTTATGTGTCACTGTTAGACAGAGGCACTGCATACTAACCTTGGAAAAGGGCATAGCAAGATAAATTTACAATGGGTGGCGAAAGCCACACACATTCTGGCTAGGTTTATAAATGCCCTAGGGCAGATAGCCTAGTATGAACCTATGAACCTGTGTATCTTGTTCCCCATTGGCCCTATGTGCTGTTAATCACCAAGGCAATCACAATACTATGGTAGCATGTGCAAAGGTCAGTTGTCAGTCACCTCTATGGTACATTTGTGGAATATGTGAGTTATGTAGTAATGTCACAGCTGCCACATGTACACAGTCAACCCTATCCCCTACCCATGGATGTACAACACATGTATGAGATGGAAACACATAGCCAAACTGTTGACTAAGCACTTTGAACCTAGTACTGGCATAACCTGTCAGGTGGCATGAAATACTACAGTGACTACAATACCAGTCTGATGTAGACCTACACTGACAGCAATACAAGCACGGGAACACACCGGGCCATTCGTGGAGCCTAAGAATGGCATCCTGCCTGAGTGGCAGACACCTCTGCAGCTGGCACACAGGCATACGTTATGCCTGAACACAGCATGCATAACACATAGCACACAAATCCTGTGTGCCAAACAGTCACAGTCTGTACAGCTATACAACACTCCTGCTACAGTTGTGTTAGGTACCTTTATTGTCCGGTACATTGAGGTCACGCTCACCAGGCTGGACAAGGTGAAGGTCACAGTGATATGCTCGTGGGGCACTATGGTCCACCACATAACACAAGCATACAGATCAGTCAGATGCATGGACACATATGACTCAGTCATTGTCCATGCCACTACAGCTGACCTGTGATGTACCTCCCTGGACTACATGATAGGGAACATGGAAGGGCTCACTGAGCAAGTGGCACAGGCTGGTAGAACCCTGACCTTGGTTGGCATCATACCCTCACCAGGAATGCTGACGTATTACTGAATGCTAATGAATTACTGTAGCTACAACACCCTAGCTGAAAGGTTCCTAGCATGCAGTCACTGCATTGCTATGGAACAACTTCTTACCACTCCCACAACAGGTGAAAACATGCAGCACCTGTTCGTCAACAACATGTAGACTATATGCCCCAGACCAGGTGTGCATCCCTCACTGCTAGGTTATTACCATCTACATCTCACACTGTATATACACATACCACATGCAGCACATGCACAGAAGACCACAGTCATAATGTTACCCAGTGCAAATACCATGTATTCACATGTGTCAGGCATCACACATGGTAACTATTGAAGGTCACAGGTACATATGTGTATTTGGCACACACATACATCATCTGTGCATTGCCATAACTGTTTTAATCGATGTCATGCATTATTGTGAACAACAACCTGCACACATGGGCATTCTGTGTGAGAAAAACACACATGACATGTCTGGAATCAAAAGCCATAAATAACTGTGCTATTGTTTAGAAAGGGGAATGTGCATCCTGTAGTGTGTTTTCCCAGTTGCCAAAATGGATGCTTCCTTACCCCCCTTCATACACACGCCCAGGATTCAAACCCCTACCTAGCTATGTCATGACACTCAAGACGGACACATTAGCAGAGTGTGCTATTTGCATTACTGGGAGATTTTCTTTCTCCTGATATACTTATAGGGTGCTGACATCATCAGTGTTTAGAAAGGGGAATGTGCATCCTGTAGTGTGTTTTCCCAGTTGCCAAAAGGGATGTTTATTTCATACATACTTACACACACACTAACCCCCTTTCACACACACTTGCTATTTGCAGGATTCAAACCCCTACTTAACTATGTTATGACACTCTAGACGGACACATTAGCGCAGCGCGCTATTCACATTACTGGGAGCTTTTCTTTCTCCTGATATACTTGTAGGATGCTGACATCATCAGTGTTTAGAAAGGGGAATGAGCATCCTGTAGTGTGTTCATTCCCAGTTGCCAAAAAGGATGCTTCTTTCATACTTACACACACACTAACCCCTCCCTTCACACACACTTGCCATTTGCTGGATTCAAACCTCTACCTAACTATGTTATGACACTAGAGATGAACACATTAGCAAAGTGCACTACGCGGATTACTGGGAGATTTATTTTCTCCTGATATACTTGTAGGGTGCTGACATCATCAGTGTTTAGAAAGGGGAATGAGCATCCTGTAGTGATTCCCAGTTGCCAAAAAGGATCTTTTTTTTCATACACGCGCACACACTAACCCCCCCTTTCACACACACTTGCCAGATTCAAACCCCTACCTAACTATGTTATGCCACTAGAAACAAATGCATTAGCAGAACACGCTACTCGGATTACTGGGAGATTTCTTTTCTCCTGATATACTCGTAGGGTGCTGACATCATCAGTGTTTAGAAAGGGGAATGAGCATCCTGTAGTGTGTTCATTCCCAGTTGCCAAAAAGGATGTTTTTTTCATACACACTTACACACACACTAACCCCCCCCCCTCTTCACACACACTTGCCATTTGCTGAATTCAATCCCCTACCTAACTATGTTATGACACTAGAGACGGACGCATTAGCAGAGCGCACTACTCGGATTACTGGCAGATTTCTCTTCTCCTAATATACTTATAGGGTGCTGACATCATCAGTGTTTAGAAAGGGGAATGTGCATCCTGTAGTGTTTTTTCCCATTTGCTAAAAGGGACATTTCCCTCACACAGACTTGCACACACACCAACCCTGATCACCCACACACACACACACACTCTGGCTAAGCTGTCATTCCCTAGGGCAAACAGCCTAGTGTTCACCTCTACACCCATATGTTTAATTGTCAGATGCACATTATTTGTTGCTGATAGTTGTGTTTGCAGGTCTTTATTGCCATAACATTCCCTGTTTGTATGAACAACTTGTGTATCTGTGGAAGATGTTTGCATATGGGGGGATCCACTATATCATGTATGTCTCTGTAGTCATTTAAGTGTGATCACTGGGCAGATTGCTGTAATGTTGTTGGTTCCTGGAATAACACGTACAAATACCAGATATGTGTGGCCAAATGCTAAACTGATACTTGGCCTAAGTGTGTGAGCATGCCCAGTACAGCCTTCCCATGGCATGTTGTCTGAAATATGTCTCATTTATCAAAGTGTGCGAGCATGCCCAGTGTGAGCTTTCCATATGTTGAACTCTGCAGCCCATCACATTTGTGGATGAGTGTGAACTGCAACAAATATCTCCTGTTTATGGTTGTGTGTTGTGTGTCATGTTGTGTAGTTACTGTCCAACTGCTTTGTGTGTGAACACAACAGGGATTATACTGTGCCTGCAGGGTTTGCATGGGATACTTTGCATACAATTGTCAACATCCGTTCATACTGACCTAACACTGTAGTACTGTATAGTGTACTGGTTCAGTACTTTCACTGTGGTGGACAGTATCCTGGGCTTTAGTCCTATCACTGCTTTACATTGCCATAGTGAACAGAACAGCCTGGTTAGGGTCCAGTTGTGCACATCTGACCATGTTGCATTATGTTCAGATATTAACTACTTAAAACAGCCTCATCCAACATCAGTAGTGCATTCCACAACATAGGTGTACATTGGCAAACACTACCGATGTGCCCTAGGCCATTTCTAATGCTAGTTGGAGAGTGTGTTTGTCCTTCGACACACATTGTAAGTGGAGTTTGCCATGACATATGTCATGGTTAGTATACTGTGCCTCTGTCTACCCGTGGCATAACAGTGATACCCAGGGTAAACCTACCATCTCCCATCCACTCATCAAGATTCCTCTTGAGGAGAATCAATGAGTGACTCTATGGATAACCTGTACTGGGAGTTTACTCATGCGTGGGGGTGGCTTCTGTGTTATGGATCATGCAGTACAGCTATGTATGTCAGTGCTGGGGTTCAGGTCCCTCATGTGCATAGCTCACTGCCATTCAGATTGTACAATGTGCAGCATGTTCATTGATTCCAGCTTGGACATGGCTTTATACATCAGGCACAGCTTGCCTCTGGGTGGCCAGCATGGCAGTGTGTGGAGTTGCAGTTTGTTTAATCAGGCAACTCATGACATCTGTTCAAGCTCTTTGATACTCCTGGTGAGGTACTGTTGTGGACTTTACAGTTGATGGAGGTGTCTGCTGAGGTACACCCCACAGGGGCTATTGTAGTCAATTGTAATGCTGATGAAGGATAACTGCAGAGCCACAATGACCTCCCCTTATCTAGATTTCATAACCTTCATGATTAGGTGGTTATATGGATTGTTTCTGTTAACACTACAGCCGCATGTTTGTCCAATGCAGGATACCTATCACCTTGTGTCCCCAGGTCTGTCATTACATGTTAAGTATGTAATGGGTTAACACCTATGTGGTAATTGGTGGGCACTTACTGTATATCCACAGGGGTTGACTATACAGTTTTCTGCAATTACCTTGCTGACATGGCTATGGCACCAGTTGTCTGTTTCTATGTGGCCCTTTTGTGGGATGCTTGTGTCAGCTGGAGGGTCAGATATGTTGGGCAATTTGTAGTCCTCTGCAAACATGTTCAGGCACAGTCCTTCCATGTTGGCCTGTACCTATGGGACATATATACCAAACGAGGAAGGTCCCAGGACCAAGCTTTGTGGGATGCCTGTTATATCTGGTTTGTAGTCTGACATGGCTGCAGCATGTCTGACCATGTCAGTTCTGTCCTTGGTCTGGTTTGCAACCCCTCTAGTGACATAGGGGTGCATATTTAAGCTGGTGAGTATATCTATAATGAACATGTAGAGTATTGTATGGAAGACTTTGCAAGGTCCAGCTACACTGTGTGGACCACATTGCCCTCTTCAGTGACCTTAATGACTGTTTCACATGAGTCAAACATGTTTAGGGGCAGGATCTGCACTTAAGAAAGCCACAGTGGGTAGGGTCTGGTGTCAGTAGATCCCCAATATCTTTATGTCTGCGGTACATGCTGATCCTTTCCATAGCTGTGCAGACCAAGCTTCTCAGGATTCTGGGGTGGTAGTTTTTAGTATCCATTCAGGCAACACCTTTGTTGAGAACGACCAGTGTTGTTGTACACTGCTCTTTGGGTACATATCCTGTGTTAAGGCTGACATAATGTCAGGGAGGCAGCAGTCTGCTGGGAAAGATATTTTGCATTATGGGGGGGGGTTGCACTGCACCTATCAGGGTGTATGTTGGCAATATGTGTGTGTGTGTTTGGTTTGTTGTTTGTAATATTTGTGTGATCCAGAGCATATCTGTGAATTCCCAACATGCTTCCTACCATCAGTTGCAGAAGCCTTGGGATGATCCTTAGTGTCCTGTACAATTTGTATAATCATAGGTTCATAGGTTCATACTAGGCTGTCCACCCTAGGGCATTTGTAAGCCTAGCCAGAGTGTGTGTCCATTACTTCTGTGTTGGACATGGCCTTGTACAACAGACATACAATGCCTCTGTGTAGGCAGTATGTGACTGCATTCAGCTGGGGTGTCTACAGCCAGGCAGCATATGACATATATTTGTGACCCTTTATACCTCTTGGTGAGGTACCTTTGAGGTCTTTCTAACTGCTGCAGGTGCCAGGTAAAGTACATCCCAGATGAGGCATTGTACTACATTATGGGTCTGATAAGAGAACAGTATAAGGGCAAAATGACCTCTGTTGACGTACATGTGAATCCTTTCATGATACGGTGTCCAATATAGACAGTCTTCCTAGCCAAATTGGCAATGTGACTGTCACATAACAGGTTACTGTCCACTTGTGTCCCTAGGTCCCTGATTACTCCTTCCATACATAATGGTTTACCACTTATGTGGTAATTTGTGAGTACCTTGTTTTCTATTTGGTGGTACATTCATACTGTCCACTGTCTTCAGGACAGCTGGGTGGGGTTCCTGTGTGTAAGAGTGTGGTCTGTAGCATGCTACAGACTGTACAGCAGTCTTGCCTATGGTTAGTTGCACATGGGTGGACTCCAATGCCTTAAGCATTGTCAGTTAACTGGACGTTTGGGTGTCTGTGCTGAATATGGATACTCACCCTCCTTTTATGTTTTGTTCCAGGTTTTGGGGCCATAACACATGATATGTGGTATTACCTGGTAGTGCTGGTGTGCTGTCAGCCAGCTTGCAGCAGGTTTCTATCAATGGGCAGACATCGATGTTCTCCATACTGGGGAGGGCCTCAGGAGCATGCATATTGAGGTTTACACATCTGGCATTTGTCAGCATGACCCTTCTGTTTCTTTCCAGTTATGTTTTCTGGGTGGTGGGTTAGTCTTTTCGGCCTGGCCTACAAAAGGCTCTATGGAGGTTACAAAAAGCCTTAGGCAATATCCAGACACCGACAGGTAACAGGTGCAAGCCATTCCTGGAACAGCAGCATGGCTTGTCAAGCATGACATCCCAAGCAGACAGACATTGGATCCCCTTGGAATGACACCAGTAATTGTGCCACTTGTTAAAGCTGATCATTATGTGATTGTACTGTGGCATCATTCATGGTGAGGGAAGGATGCTGCAAATGGTCAGTGTCATACCGGCCTGAAATACATAATTGGACAGCTCATCTATGTCTCTTTTCATGTAGTCCATGGAGGTGCATCTCAGGTCATTCACAGCAGCATGGACTATGACTGCATCATATTTCTACTTGCTTTGGGGTGACCTGCATACTTCTGTTATGTGGCGTATTGTAGCAGCCTACAGGCAGCTTACTGTACCCTTTCCCTTTTTCAGTCTGGTGTGCGTGACAGCAGTGTGTGTCACTATGGAGTCACCTATTACAACTGTATCAGGCATGTTGTTTCTCCTTCTGTCCTGTGACTGTTAGGCACACCAGCTTTGTGTACTATGTGTTGCATGTGCTATGTCTGGAGGTTGTTTGATTGGGTGTCTGCTTTGGAGACTTCTGTTGGTGTGGTGTGTTTGTAATTAGGGCCTCTGGGAATGTTTTTCTGTGTTTATGTGTTTGGTTTACAGTTGTTGTAGGTCTATGTGGGACTGGGTTTGTGGTGTATGTTGTTACCTTCTCCTCCTGACTAGTTTTGACAGTACTGAGTTGGGTGAGCTGAGACTCCAGTTGGCTACATGGTTGCATCTATCACATATATTTGTAGTTATTGGGGTGAGTCGTGGTTGTGTGTGTACTTGGGACAGGTGTCACATTGCCTCTGGATTCACAGAGTCTACTTGTTGTGCCTGGCCTTAGTGGATTGTATGTGTGGACATATTTTATTGCCATACTACTGATCAGTGATTACTTCCCTTTTTATGTTTGCTCTATCATGTGGTAGCTTCCTCATTCTCTTCAATTGTTTGGTAATGTCTGGAGTCCAGCATGCCAGATGCCTGTGTGTATGGCATTGTGTCTTGTTGTTATTTGTGATTGCAGAGTAAAAGCATTCCTGGCTGTGTTCATGGAATGCCTGTATAACATGTTCTGAGGTGTGTCCCATATTCTGCACTTGCACAGGGCCTTTTGTGGATTCCACATCGGTTTGGAGGGGTGCAACCTATGGTTTTCACATGTTTTTCACTGTGGTATTCTGGCCAAGGACAGGGGTCGGGATGTGTATATCCAGTGTGATTACTCTATGGTCTGGTCTTACCAGTGAGGGATACACTTCTCGTCTTGCCATCCAGTACACATGTTGCTGATTATCACATCCAGTATGCTTACCCCTCTTGTGGGGGTGTTATGTTGTTCCTTGGCATTTTGGTTTATGGATTCTGGGAACTTTTCTCCAACTGTGTTGATGCTAGTATAATGCTCCTGGTGTATGTCTAGGTATTTTCAGTCAAGCAATATAATGTGGTTTGGGGGTCTTGATATATTCATGTATTCCAACATAGGGCCAGTGCAGTTCCTGATATTAGGACATTGGTCTGCAGCAGACTGTATACTGGTGGGAGGTTTTAGCCATTGATATTTGACCATGGCTAATCCATGCTGCTTCTTGTTGTGGTACCAACATGGGGGTGTGGTTATCCATGACATTTATTGCTAGTCACCCTCCTTTTGTAGCTTGTTCCATGCTTTGCGGCTGTACAGCACAGTATGAGGTGTGACCTGGTAGTGTTAGGGTGCTGATGTGAGCCTTGACCCAGTTTTCTATTACAGGACTGATATCTACATTCTCCATACTGTGTATGTTTACACTGCACGCATCTTGCTGTTTAGACTTCTGGCATTGGGTAGCATTACATCTAGGTTCCTATCCCTTGTGGAACCTATGAAGGTGGGTTTGTGTTTTGAGACTTACCTATTCAGGGCATGCTGTGGGTACTGATGGTCTTTGCCAGTATCCATGGGTCATGGACAGCTAGGTGCACACCACCCCTAGCAGGTGGTGCATCATGTCATACTCCGCATGTCTTCCCAGCCTGAAACACATTGGCTCCCCTTTGACTAGCTGCATTACTTCAGCCAGTTATTGCACTTGATCATCCCATCGTCATTTTGTGACTTCATGTTTGGTGAGGGTGGATGTTAGTCAGGGTCCTCAGGTGTGCATATGGTACATGGTATTACATTACTTAACACACAGCATTCATGCCTCAGGTGGTGCTGCAGGGCTGCCTCTGTCGGATACACATATCACAGTCCCTGTACATGTGTGTGAGCAGGTCATGTCAATGTAGGCATCCATGTTATTATTTGAGTGAGTCGGAGGGGGTATCAGTCCCAGTGTTCCTACTGAGCCAGTGTATGTGCTATGCGTTGCCTCTTTGCCAAGGCCAGGGCATACTGGGCACACCTCCTTCTGCCTACTGGGGCAGGCTCAGGTTGTTCCTCCTCCGAGTCATGCTCTGCCTGTGATGGCCTTGGCAATGGTGGGGGGATGTTTGGCCCGGCCCTATGCTGGTCCTGCTGCAGCTGTTTTTGCAGGATCATATTATGTAGCATAGCACATATCATGATCATTTGGGTACATGTAGTTGGTGTGTACTGCAAGGCTCCACCAGATGTGTCCAGACACCGGAACCGTGACTTGAGCAGCCCAAACACACGCTCTATGACATTACGTGTTTGTGCGTGTGCCTCATTATGGTATTCCTGTTCAGGTGTGTGTGCATTTCTGATGGGTGTCATCAGCCACGGCTCAAGTGCATAACCTGCATCCCCCACTAGGTGTCCGTGTGGGAAGTCCCCAATGGCAAATGATTGGTACAGCTGCGTCAGATACCAGATGTGGGAATCGTGGTAGCTCCCAGGGCAGCCAGCACACACATTCATTATTATGCCCTGGGCATCACACATGACCTGGCAGTTGATGGAGGGGAAGCCCTTGCGGTTAATGTAGGCTCTACCCTGCTCACCAGCTGGTGCTTTGATGCGTATGTGCGTGCAGTCTATTGCACCCAGTACCTCAGGGTATCCCGCTATTTGCTGGAAGACACGCATATTGCTGGCCACAACCTCACAGTCGTTGGGGAAATAAACATGATCACCGATGCGCTGACATGGCATCCAAGAACTGATGCAGTATCCTGGAGGCTGATGCCTGTGATATTCCCATCATATCGCCAGTTGGTCTCTGGAAAGTACCTGTTGCTAGTATTCTTAGGGCAACACATACCTTAGTTTCCACTGGGATGGGTTCCCCTCTGTTGGTTCTGTGTGTGAGATGTGGCCTGCACAGCTCAACAATTTGCTGCAGGAGGTCTCTGTCCACTCTATAGCACTCTACTATCTCCAGCTCATGTAACCCATGGTAGGTGACCCTGGGCCTGTATACACTTCTCCGTCTCCTCACTCTGGGTTGTCTTTCAGCATCTGCATTGTCAACAGAAACATGGTTCAGGACTCCCGAGAGCACCCCAGCACTACCAGGTTATACCACATACCATGCTTTTTGGCCCCAAAACTTGGACCGAACCACAAATCGATATTCATCAAAGATACCCACACCTCCAGGTTGGTGGCAAAGCACAAAGCATCTGAGACTATCCATGTGCAACTAACAGTGGGTAAAACTGCCTTCCAGTTTATAGCCTGCTACAGACCACCCTCCCAAACCCAGGAACCCCACTCAGCCTTCCTGAGAACACTGGAAAATATGAAGGTCTCTCCGAACACCATTATATTGGATGACTTCAAATACCCAAACATAGATTGGGAGCATTACTCTAGCTCCAACACCCTTGCCCAAAGGTTCCTAGAATTCATAAACTCAAATGCTATGGAACAACTTTTTGCCACTCCCACAAGAGGGGAAAACATACTGGACCTGATCATCACCAACATGGGGACTCTATGCTCCAGACCAGAAGTGTATCCCTCACTGGTAAGATCAGACCATAAACTGATCTCACTGAATATTCACATCCCGACCCCACACCCTGCCCAGAAAACCACAGTGAAAAACTTCTCTATAGCAAATTTTACACTCCTCAAAACTGAGGTGGAATCCTTCAAAGCCCCCGGGCCTGTGGAAAATAGAGCCCACACCGCAGAATCCTTTATAAATGCATTCTATGAACACCTTCAGGAATGCATGGATCATGCAATCCCAAATAAAACCAAGACCCAATCCTCCAAAGGCAGACGACCTGTCTGCTGGACCCTAGCCATAAACAAACTATACAATAGAAGGAGGAAGCTACTACAAGATAGAGCAAAATCCCAAAAAGGGAGGGCATCTCTGATCAGTATTAGCAAAAAACTAAGGGCACTCATTAAATCGCCAAAGGCCATCTTCGAGAGAAAAATTGCACAGGACACTAAGGATAATCACAAAGCTTTCTTTAGTTATGTTATGAACCTGAGTGGGAATTCCCAGATATGCTCAGAATTAGTCCAAAATGACAAAAAAAATACACCGAACCCACAGACATTGCCAACATCCTAGCTGACAGGTTCAGCGCAAACTTCTCCCCCCCCACCAAAAGGGCAAATATCTATCCCAGCAGAGTGCTGCCCCCTGACATCTCATATGCTCAGGTAGGAGCCGCCCTCTCCAAAGCAAAAAACCCAGCATCAATGGGACCAGACAGTGTCCCAGGCTGCGTCCTACATGAACTCCAAGAAGAGCTAAATACAAACCTAAAACTACTGTTCAATCTCAGCCTTACTACAGGATATGTACCCAAAGAGTGGCGTACAGCAACAGTGGTCCCTCTCCACAAAGGTGGTGCCACAACAGACCCTGGAAACTATCGCCCCATAAGCCTGACTAGCTTGGTCTGCAAAGCTATGGAAAGGATCATCATGGACCTCATAAATAAAGATATTGGGGACCTACAGACACTGGATCCTACCCAGTTCGGCTTTGTTAAGGGCAGATCCTGCCTCTTAAACCTGGTAGACTTCTTTGAAACAGTCACCAAGGCCATTGACGAAGGGAAGGTGGTCCACACAGGCTATCTGGACCTCGCAAAAGCCTTCGATACAATACCCCACTCGGGCATTATAGATAAGCTCACCAGCTTAAATATAAACCCCTATGTCACTAGATGGGTTGCAAAATGGCTCAAGGACAGAACCCACATGGTTAGAATTGCTGGAGCCATGTCAGACTCCAAACCAGTTACAAGTGGCATCCCACAAGGCTCAGTCCTGGGACCTCTCTTGTTTGGTATATATTTCTCGGAGGTACAGGCCAACACGGAAGGACTGTGGCTGACCAAGTTCGCAGATGACTGCAAACTGGGTGCCATAATCGACTCTCCAGCCAACACAAGCATCCTTCAAAAGGGCCTCGTAGAAACAGACAACTGGTGCCAGAGCCATGGCCTCAAGCTAAACGCCAAAAAGTGTATAGTCATCCCCTTTGGCAAAAACAAAGTGCCCACAAATTACCGCATAGGTGGTACTCCATTAAGTACAGAAGAAGTAATTAGGGACCTGGGGACCCAAGTTGATAGCAATCTCTCATTTGACAACCACGTGGCCAAAGTGGTTAGAAAAACATTTTATATAGCCCACCTAATCATGATGGGATTCACATGTAGATTAGGGGAGGTCATCGTGCCTCTTTACTCATCCCTCATCAGGCCCATAATCGAGTACAATGCCCCTTTTGGGTTGTACCTTACCAAACACCTGCAGCAACTGGAAAGACCCCAAAAGTACCTCACCAAGAGGATCAAAGGGCTTAAACAGATGCCATATGCTGCCCAGTTAAAGAAACTCCAGCTCTACTCAGTGGCATATCAGCTGCTCAGAGGTGACCTGTGCCTGACATCTAAGGCCATGTCCAACCCGGAATTAAGGGACATGCTGCACCTCAAAAAATCCAAATCCCATCGAGCTACACGCTCAGGAGACTTGAACCTCAGCACTGAAATAAATAGGACATGCTGGAGGGACAGATTCATAACCCAGAGGCTCCCTTCACTGTGGAATAAACTCCCAGTCCAGGTTAGGCAGAGTTCCTCATTGATTCTCTTCAAGAGGAGTCCTGATGAGTGGATGGGAGATCATAGGTTTACCCTGGGTATCACTTCTGTGTCACTGTTAGACAAAGGCACTGTATACTAACCTCGAAAAAGGGCATAGCAAAATTAATTTAAAATGGGTGGCAAAAGCCAAACATACTCTGGCTAGGCGTATAAATGCCCTAGGGCAGATAGCCTAGTATGAAGCTATGAACCTATGAACCACCCTCAGCAATTCGCCTATGTCTGATTATAACAGCTATGGCAGCCCCTAGCATTTCTGCTCTGAGTTCAGCTTTTTCAGTTTTCTATTCTGATAGCTTACTCCTTTCTTGCAGTATCTCTTGAGAGAAACACCCTGCACTGCTGTTTGAAGTGTTGTAAGTGCAGGGTTGGGCTTCTAGTTTGCCTGTGTAATTGCCTGATTCTAATTGTTATCACCTGCTAACTCCAGCAGTATTCCCTGACAGCTTCCTAGTAATCTGGTTGTTTCCTTTTTCCTCTCTGTTTCCTCAGGGGGAGCAATGTGCACACCAGCATAAGCATGCTCACAGTGGCTTACATGCACGCACACATACTTACACGGTTTGGACTTGGCTGATTCATGTTAAAACGCGTGCACACAGCCTTATACATCAGGCAACAGGCTTCCTGATGCTAACATTGCCTTACACACGTGCACGCCCGCGCAAAACGTTTTAAACGGTTTGCAACATGCTCCCATATGGTGAGCCTGCCTTACACGCGCGCACACGTGCACATGCACATATATCAAGAACCTTTGAGTGTAAGGATAGTGTACACCCTCTATTTCTTGACTTTCCTAGTGTTCTGTTGGGACACATCTCTCTCCCTGATGTTTGTCTGTTATCTGTCAAGTTACACTGCCCTCCAATGTTATGCATTTCTATCAATCCTTCCCCCTTGTGATGTCACCTACCTCTTACTCTATTCCTCCCCCTTCTGTAAGTCTTACACTACTCAGACAGTGCTCAATAGCTATGTGGAAGTGTGATTCAGTATTGTAACCCTCATTTACATAGGATTGCCTAGTAATGCTTAGTTACATCTCTTACACTGAGTTTCCCCCCCTTGGCAACCACTACACGGTGGCCATTTTGTTTTTGGTCTGCTGGTCCCTGCATTGTCATTCCATATACTACATACAACCCACAATTGTGGGCTTATAAGCTTCGGTTTTCAGTTTTATGCAGTGCACCCCATTTGCGCGGGTGTGCGCTGCAGTTAAACATCAAAATCCCCCGAAAAAAAAATGTTTTAAAATAATTTTGCATCACTTTTTTATGCCAATGGCCACATATTTGGCCATTGGCATGCTAACTGACACATATGCATCCTTTATTTGGAGCTGACATGGCACCGTTGTGGATTTTGCAGAAATGTACTCAGTTGTCAGCTGAGTACATTTCTGCAGCTAAAACGTCCATTACACGGACTGGTTTGGGCTTCCTGGATCGCTCAAATACCTCATTTGCATATCTTTGAGCTGCAAATGAGGTATTGAGGATTTCCACGCCCAGTCCGTGTAAGAGATGTTTTAGTGAGTCTCTTACACGGAGGTTTGGGCTGTTCCTGGATCGGGAGGCTTACACAGAGGCTTACACTACTCTTAAACTCCGTGTAAGCCTTTGTGAATCCTGCCCTTAATGTCCTTATCTTTTTTTTTTTTTAAACAAAAGAAGGGTCAGGATCCAGAAACTTGTTCACCAGTCTATTACTAGACAAAATGGACTAGTTGTCACGTGACATTAGGAGGTATTGTCAGTACAGCTATCTGGAATTTTCTAAATAATTATATGGCATTTGTGAATCTCAGTCTGATTTATACAATATGCTTGTGTTACAAATGTATTAGAACTGTATATCATGTATATATATCAAACTGATTTGTCCAGATGTTTATATTGAAAAGCTATTTGTAAAATGCTTGCATTTGAAATGTATCCACATTGTGCCCTACTGGAGAGAACAGAAATGTACATACACTGTTGTCACTGTCTACATCCAAGTGTCGCCTCCAGGGGCATCTGCAGTTAACTCCTACTGACTCCACTAGGCGTCAAATATTGCTTGTTCATATGTGCATCAATAATTCCAAAACCATGCTATGTATAAGGTTTTAAAAGATTTTTTCTTAAAGTATACACAATGACAAACTCAACTGCGTTATTATTTGATGTCTGCCTGGTACAGATAAATAGATATTAACTGTTGTTTTTTATATAGATATAATTTTCACATTTTTCTAAATATCTCAACAACCAAGTAATGCAGGCAGAACTCCTTATCCTCATATAAAAGCTCTCCGCTAGATGAATAAAATGCTGCTGACAGTATGTGTGCAGCTTGAGTGGTTGCTGAGATAGTATAAGTTGTTTACAAAATATTACAAATGTAACAGCTAATGTGTTTACTGCTACTTATAAAATTTGGTTTAAGACCTAGAACCTAAAGAATACTACCACTATAAAAATAGTTTGTGCTGAAGAGTTTGACATTTATATTTTTTCATAACCCCTATGGTTCCAGAGATATGAACATTTGTTTGAAATGTGAGGAGTCTGACATAACTTGATTCTGTCAAAAGGCTTAGGCTCCGCCCATTGGAAGTTACAGTGCAAACTTCCTGAGCTCCATTGGAGTGAATGAGTTAAATGTATAGATTTTAGCAGAGAAAACTGGAAGGTTAACATCAGTCCATCAAACTTTAAAATATATCTGAAATTAAACCACTTTATGGGCTAGACCATAAAGATGCTATCTCACAAGTTTCAATACAGCCAGAGACACAAAGTCTGCACTAGGAAGCTTTCTGTATTATCTTTGGGGGTAAACTAATTACTACTCTGGAAGTGTGGAGGTATGAAATTGTTTTATGACTTCTGGCACCTGCCACAGATATGAGCAAAATCCCTTGTGTGTGTATTTTTTAAAGGTAAGTGCTAAATCATGCCAGCTTCCAATAATGGGGGATTGCCTGGGAACTAGAAGTCAGATGACCAGAAGTAATGTCATTCTGCAAGCTATCCCTGAAGTAATATTTTTAGATATTATTTTGAGAAGTCTCTTAGTGAGGTGGGGCATTCTGTATTCTGTCTTGGGCCTGACAACAAGAAGGACCATTCACCCCATTATCTGCCTTGCTCTATTAAGTAAGTAGGGAATAGTATAATTCTATTAGATTCAGTCAGGAATATAGTGAAGCTTAGTTTAAATATTGTTTTTCTTTATTTGTCTGAGCATGTCCTTCAATGTTATTTTAAATATTTTCTGTGATTTGAACTCTGATGTTACTGTGTATATATATTTGGTATTGTCTTGTTCTTTTATTATTTATTACTAAATATATTTAAACCTTCCAGTGTGACTGATCTTTGTAGATATATTTACGTTTTGAGAGTATTTCCATATTTATTTGGTGACACTGTGTGGCCACTCCTAAAAGCATTGCTCTTGGTCAGGCTACCATTTATATTACTACTAATTTCACTCAGTATATTGGGTACACTTGGAAGAGCCTTACTGTAGCTGACAGAAGTGTTTGTTGGCAGTCATAACTACCTTAACTACCTTATAGCCTGGGTTGAAGTAGCATAGCTATTAAACCTGTGCCAGCCTTTCCCAGGTGTGTGTGTGTGTGTGTGTGTGTGTGTGTGTGTGTGTGTGTGTGTGTGTGTGTGTGTGTGTGTGTGTGTGTGTTTGTGTGTTTGTGTGTGTGTGTGTGTGTGTGTGTGTGTGTGTGTGTGTGTGTGTGTGTGTGTGTGTGTGTGTGCGTGTGTGTATGTGTAAATCAATCCTGAAAGAGTGTGTGTGTGTGTCAGCTACTTTGGCAGTGACATGAAGCATTGGTTGAACAGAGAGGGTATTGGTTGTCTTGGCTTGGACCCTCAGCTGAAATCTCAACTCTATAACTGTGCCAGTGGGTAGTCTTACTGAGGATCTGCAGAAAGAGGTAAAAAACAGCTCTTGAGGGAAACTGTGCTTGATGCAGAGAGCTGCATCTGGAGATACTGTGTGTGTACCTGTTATCATCTCAGTGAACATCCCCCACTGGTGCCAGTGGTAAGGATTGAGGCTCCTTGATTACGGGCCCAGAGGTAGAGGACGGTAGTCACGTATTGGTTGGCAGTGGTGGGATCACCACAGTGCATATTGGTATCAATGGTGTGGATATTGAACTTCTGTAGCCTGCAAATATTTGTCACTAAAGAGGAGTTTGTACTCTCAAGCAGCCACATGCTGAACTTTTAGAGTTTTACATCACAATAGTTCTACTTACTTACTTTTGTTAGCTTAGTTAGTCAGGGACAGCAGGCAAGGGTATCAGCAGAGGTTTATGACAAGCTGACAAGGAGCCCGTTGGTTGAGATGTGCCAAGCCAAAGGACTAGTGCATGCCAACCGGACTAAAGGGGAAATTATTGCAGCCTTAGTAACAGCTCTGTCTCTGCATCGCAGACCAGCAATCAGGAAGACAACCAGAATGGCAGTTCTCAGAAAATGGACAGTTCAACTTTTCATTAGAGGACTTAAAAATCTGTCTGCGGTTAAAGAGACTTGAACTGGAGGCCAAACATTTGGAATTAGAATCAGCAGAAAGACCAGTGTTTGGAGGTAAAATCAGAATCAGCAGAGAAACTGCAGCATTTGGAGGCTGAAGAAAATGAGAGGCAGAGGCAACATGAGAGGGAGATGCCGACTCTTCACCAGGGTCATGGAGGTAATGGGAAAGGGAATAAATGAAACCCAGAAGCAATAAAAGTCAGTACATTTCTTCCTCAGTTTACACAGGGTGATAATTTTGATAGTTTTATTCATATGTTTGAAAGGGCATGTAAACAGTTTAATGTTGACCAACGTCTCTTTGTATGGTTCCTGATCCCCTTACTCCATGGTAAAGCTGTCACTACTGTTTCTAAATTGTCTGATATTGATTGTTTAGATTATAACAAAGTAAAGAAAAGTCTATTAGAGTGTTTTAAGTTAACACCTGAAGATTACAGAAAAAAGTTTCATGAGCATAGACGCAAGGCAGATGAAAGCATATGTGATTATATTGCTGTGTTAAGCACTTATTTTTATAGGTGGGTGAATGGGTGTCAGGTCATCACTTTTGAAGGGCTGGCAGACATTTTGGAGAGAGACAAAGCCCTTAGCACTTTGCCTGAAGACATGAGAATCTGGTTGGTAGATAGAGAGTGCAACACTGCAGATGAGTTGGGGAAAAAGGGAGACCTATACCTAGCAAGCAGGGCATCACTGCACAGGAAAGTGATACCCAGTGCTGCACATGGGTATAAGAGAACTCATGGTGGGCAGCCTAAAGTGCCCCAGAAGAGTCCGCCTGTAATAGTGGAAGCCATTAGTTCAGGTACATGGACAGGATCAAGGGTTAAATGTTTTAAATGTAACCAGTGGGACCATGTAGCATATAGATGTCAATGGAGGCAAGGTGGGGAAAAAAGGTGGGGGAGCCAGGAAGTGGGAATGACAGAATGCCAGTGGTAAGTTTTCTGGAGACAACAAGAGTACCAAATTGGTAAGTTTTCTG
Source organism: Protopterus annectens (assembly GCF_019279795.1). Classification (NCBI taxonomy): domain Eukaryota; kingdom Metazoa; phylum Chordata; order Ceratodontiformes; family Protopteridae; genus Protopterus; species Protopterus annectens. Next base: position 1,544,078,834 of record NC_056744.1, on the reverse strand, counting down.
GAGATAACAAGGGTAACAAACTATCACAAGAGGTTATATCCTGTCTTAGTAGATGGGAAACAGGCCACTGCTAAGGGGGACACAGCTTCTAACCTAACCATTGTAAAGCCTGCAATGGTTAAAGAGGAGCACTAATTGGGCAGTAGATCTCCATACATCATCGATACTCCATCATAATCCAGTTCCAAATGTTGATAATCGTGAAATTCCACACCTTGGTTCTCATGTAATGTTCCAATCCAGTATAGATGGTCAGCATCTGGGTGGCCTCCTTCTCAGCCCAACTGGGTGTCCAGACATGTCAAAGCCTCCTGGAAGTAAACATCTTGAGAATGTCGATACTACAATGGAAAAACTACTCATATCTGAAAATTGCTCATTGAGGCCCAACTCAGTTCGCAGGTAGCAATGGCCTAATCTGTAAATGTATCAAAATCAATATTTGAAAATGGTGCTTACGTAATGCTATCAGTTCATTGGAAGATAATAAGCACATGCTACACATAGTACTGTTTAACAAAACCTATTGGATAGTTGTGCAGATCACCTTCCTGTTATGACAAGCTATTGGTTAATGTGCTAAATTTTGAGAACTTGCATGGATATGTGCAAATGGGATTCTGAAACCTGGAATTTTAATGAAACTCATTAATAATATATGTTGCAAATAAAATATGTATGCACATAGTTCCTCTTACTTTCAGTTATACCTGAGTCATATGTAGCTGCTAAGGTAAATTGGAACCTGCTAGCATTTCTGTTTTGGGGAATATTAGCTCATTATCCACCTATGTTAACATTATCTGTTCTCAAATATATCTTTTTAGATTTATGCTTTTATGGAAAATGTGTGCATTATGAAAAATTATTTTTAGTTATTGGAGTGTTGTGTGATTTACCTGTATGCATACAGATGTTGACATCTGCATCAAGGACATGCAGTAATTTCCCATCTGCAGTTGTGCTGACAGATGTACATAGCAAAAGTGAAGAGTACATAAAGATGGATTTATGGATTATCTGTGTATCTTGTGGATGACATGATACATTCTTTGATGTATGCATGGAAAACTGTTGTCGTGGGTATTTACTCATTGATGGTTCTTAAAACAAGTCTTAGAACTACTGGGCCAACAAAGACAGGATCCATACTATCTGAGGCCTGCTTAGGGATTCTGAGATTTGATGATACTTTCTGTAAGCTGTTGAATTGATAATTTACAGGTACTCTGTGCTGATGTGGATGGCATTCACTGCTCAGTAATGATTGTGTTGATCTGAGGTCATGTATAACATGTCATATAACAGATTGTTTTTGAATACTTTTCTGTTCAGGCTGCAATTGCATCACACATTTCTGTTGTACAACTATGTTTGTGTAGTATGTTAATATAAAATACATGCAAATGGCAGCTCCTGTAGTGTGATGCTGTTGTGTTTGGACCTCCATTCCATGCCTATCTACTGTAAGTGGCTTGAATCCCACAGACAGCCTCTATAGATTTCAGAAGTAATGTTGCTTTTACAAGTGCTATTTATGCAGGCATTATTGTATGTTTTTATATTCTACATTACAATATGTCACCATGAGTATTTCACAGAATTTTGCAGTGTTTACAGTGGCATACATTGGCCACGTAATCATCTCCATAAGTGGGTCCCTACATGAAGATGAACATGTGCATATCACTGTCTTTTAGATGGCAAATAGACCTAGGAGAAACAATTTGTCCTCACAGGAGAACAAGATTATAATAGATACTCTGCTACAACATGGACAGAGACTCCTTGGACAGGCAGAGAATATGGTATGGAGGAATGAAGTCTGGGTCAACCTCACCAACATGATTAATGCAGTGGGAGGTCACAATAAATCCCATGAAGCCTGTTGCTGATGTTGCTTTGACATAATCCTCTATGTAGCCAACAGGTTACGATGGTATGAGAGACTGAGGGATGCACCCAGTGGTTGCCCACCATTGAACCCCAATGAGATCACAATATGTCTTGTGTTTTTGCATATTGCTGTTGCATGCATATTCATGTATTGTCATTTTTGTTTATCAGCAGCTGAATTGAATCATGCACAGGGATCCATACAAGGTGATGATGATCAGTGTAATTGTAATGACATGTAGCCATACAACCGCAGTACAGAAAAACAGTGTAACTAGCATGTTTAATGCTGTCTGCATTAATGTTCACAGGTCCATCTATTTATGCACAACACCAGGAAATGGCAGATGAGTGACTCCATATAGTATTACGGTGACTGCTATCTATTATTGCCACAGCCTCATGTCATGGCACTACTGCTTACCGTCAAACTGATGTTTCCCGAACATTGTAGACCACAGGTTCATCTGCTGGTGGTATAAGTTCTGCAGGTGCAAGTAAAGACAGACCAAGTATGTTACCACAACAGGTTCACAGGTTGCAGTAATGTGTAGCAGACCTGTGTTACATGACATTAATGTCGATATTTTTCTACACAGGGACATCTGGCAAACAGGTGCACTGTAAGTCATGTGAGTATCCACAGCTCCTTTTATGATGTCATATATGTGAGCATGTCATTATTCTGTTGCCTGCATACATGACTGTGTTGTCTTTCTCTTTCCCAATGCAAGATCAGCAGTACAACACATGAACTCACAACAGCGGAAGTCTGTCAGTGGTATGCTATTACTTATCTTTCATACATGTCATTAGTCATTATTCCTGTTGTTGTCCTCCATTAATACTGTGTCCTATTACCCATTCATAGGACAGACTGCATCATCATCAAGTGCACAAACAAGTGGTATGTCTATGTAAAGAGTACTGTATGTTTAAATGCTGTTGGAATGGTCATTGCTGGCAAGAATGCTGACCTTTTTCCCTACAACAGTTGCAGTTCATCCCTCTCTTCCCACATCATCTTCTCTCAAGGAATTCTCAGGTGTGTATTATGGCTGTATTCCACACATATTTTTATGTGTGTTGGATGTGTAATATAATTGTCTATTCCCTGTTATGTAGATTCTGTGACCCATACACTGACAAGATCTAATGGTAAGTCATTATTATCTGTAACACTGGAGTGAGATATATGTGTCTTTAATGATATACAACATGTAATGTAAGCATGTTGTCCTGATCCATGTCATCTGTCTCGCCTTTCAGAAAATCAACTGTCTTTATCTTCTATTAGCCTGTTCACTAATCCTGATGTGGGATGTGATGTGTCTCAGTATGGTAGCATGACCCTGGCACACAGGACACTGACCTGGTGATACTGTCTGACCCAGATGGTGACAGTCATGTGGCTGTAGCTGTAGCATCAGATCTGGAAGAAAACTTGTCCAGCCATTCTGACAATGAGGGGATATCAGATGGTGGACAGGATGAGGCCTGTGGCCAATAGATCCATGTTGAGAACACTGCTGATGACTTTTTCCCACATGACAGTGATGCTGCATAGGCATGCAGCTGGTGTGCATGGGCACATAGAGAGTGTCCACCTACTCCTACAGGCAAATGGATGTTCCCAGTGACATCATGGACCTGATCTCCATGCACTTACCAGTGTCATAGATCATGCTGCACACCAGGTGGTTAGGCTGCATGAAGGGCAGGAGTGTGTATATGGTGAGGTAATGGGGTCATTGGTTGCACAGAATGAAAGTATGTAAGTTGTGGCATGTTCATTAGAATATATGGCCTTGACAGTACTACAGCAGTGCCATGGTACAAGCAAGGTTCTGTGTATCCTGACTGTGCTTACCTGATTCCAAGCCCACTCTCAGCAGAACAAATGTTGCTTGTCAGGTATCAATGTCTATGCTCCAACATGCACACACTTCCACTGCTGCCCATCTGCAGAGGGTCTGGCAGTCATGATCAGACATCAAGCCATAGTCATGCTTCTTCACCTCTGCATGCTGACATAACCCCCATCAGTCTCCACATCCTCTGTTGCACAACCTCGGCTACGTGTTTCAGTGCATGATAGGGGCAGACCATGCTACAGTGTGAGCCATCAGTGTATTCACCCTAGAATGCATTAGAGTAATACTGACAGTTGATCCACTCTGTAGTGTCAGTCTCACTCCATGGTGATGAAGATTGCTGTGCGGAACACTGACAATGTCATCTGTCTATTTGTGTTCCTTGACGAGTCTGGTGCCATGGGAGTCTAAAAATTTTAGTAAACATAGTTCACTCCATTTATTGCATTATTTTATCCATACTTTACATTGACATTTTTTTTGCTTGTGATATTAACTACAGTTCTGCATTATTTTCTGAGACGATTACCTGTTTGCATTGTTTTATAGTGGACAGATAGGCATGTGTTGCACAGATGTGTCCCTTATTGTTTTCCATGCAAAGATACACTAATATGAGTCTGTATACATACCTGTGTCAGTTGTGCCCTGAATCAATGACCCCTGTTGTGATATATTTGTATATGTTCATACTGTTATATATTATGATTATGTTATTATGCCTGATGTTGAGTGTGTACATCTACTGGGTAATGGTCATTAAATTCAATCTGTGCTGCTCTAGTGGGGCAACACCAGAAGATCAATGCTTAATCTGTGTACTTCTGTATGTGTGGCTTGTCATGACTTAAACTTGTGTATCAGCTGCTGCTGTGTTACCTGAGCCTGCAACTGTGGTCACACCCTCCACTGCACACACCTGTGTCTTCTGACCCCCTATGTCCTCCTGTTCCTCCTCCTCCTCTCATACCTATGGGATTTCATCTTCAGACATCTGAGGTTCTTGGGGTAATTCACTCACACCTGCTCTTGTCTGCATGTTGTGTAGCATGGTGCACACAGCTATTTATTGCCTTCTCTGGTGTGTATTGCAGTACACTGCCAGATTTCTCCAGACATCTGAACGTAGCTTTCAGTACACTGAACACATGGTCAATAGTATTTTTTGTTGTTGTGTGTGCTCTATTGTTGGCATCCTCTGCAGGGTTTGATGGTTCTGTTTATGGGGTCATTAGCCATGGCTCAAGTGGATAACCTCACTCACCTGTTATGGGGAGTAAGCAGACATGTTGTCATGATGGATATTATTGGGAGGGATATCCTTGCCTTACATCTTAGCTGTGCTTTTGTACTTACCCAAATCAGTCCCTCAGGTAATTGACCTTGCTGGAATGTGGCCCTCTGACTACTTTATCTTCATATGGTAGGATCATTTGCACGTCCTGGGTGTTTTGCCATGGTGTCTGTCATGCTGCCATCTACTGCACATAAAGTGGCAGTTCAGGAATGGTCAGCCCTTTCTGTTAATGTATTTGTCTGCATCTGGCTGAACTGGGGTCTTGATAGGGATGTGGTGCAATCTATTGCACCAAGTACATGTGAGAACTTTGCAAGGTTATAGACCTGGTGCACTCCATGGGAGTAGATGGAAAGTATATGTATTCATCGGGTCTATATCACGTAGTCGAAGTATGACAACTTTGAACGTTATATGGTCAAAACCATATGTTCGAAGTTGTCATACTTCGAATTAAAAAAAAAAATAAAAAACAGGAACAACTTCCTGACAGCTGTAAGTAGGGGGCAAGCCCTCCTACACCCCCCACCCCCCGCTCTTTAAATATACCAACTCTGAGACCGTGCTACAGTGCAATAAAGGGAAAATTCCCTTTACCGCATTGTAGTGCGGTCTCAGAGTTTTTTTTTTTTCTGTTGTTTTTTTTTTTATTTTTTTTATGTGTTCAGAATTCTGTAAGTTCGTAAATATAGGTTCGAACATATAGTGTTCGAACTTGCAGAATTTCAACTACGTGATATAGACCCGTATTCATCCACCTTGCTGTACATTGCTGCCAGGAATTTTGCCAGGATATGACTGGCAGCTGTCTGTGGCACTCGTACAACATCCCCATGTGTGTTTGGAATGTCCCAGATGCAAGTACTCCCAGAATGAGACACACTTTGGTTTCAAGAAGGTTGGGGTTGCCTAGCAATGTCTGCACAAACATGAGGGACACAAGTGTTACATACAACCTGTACTAGCTGTCTTTCTAGGTAGTACCTGTCAATTATTTGTTGAGCTGACATTTGGTTTAGTTGGAGCTTTGCTCTCACTCTAGCTGTCTGCATATTGGGGCGCACAGTCACATCTCATGCATGACTTGTAGTACTGCAGCCTGTTCTAGTTCATTCACTGCAGGTTGCATTTTTTTAATTTTTTTGGCAGTATTATCATGGATTCCATTGTATTCCCTGCTAGCAGCTTCTCTTCCTTTTGATGCCATATAGCATGTCCTCTGAGGATTTTGGAAACAGAGTCATTGCAGTTTGTCTCATTTAAATTGCATTGGGTGAGCACAATGTGTTTTGGAATCTGTTGGGTGTGTGTGGAATCTTATCTTACACTGAATAGTTAAGTAAAATCATGTCCACAGCTGGTTCACTGATGCCTTCCTTCAGTGTGGTGTGCTCTTTGTAAATAGGTTTTGGAATCCATACCATAGTCAACACATTGTGGTAACCTTTATGAATCCACTTCAGTATTTAATGTTAGAAAACAATCAGTATGGAAACTAAAATTAGGCGGAAAAGTTAGGAGTTATGCTTGTGTTGTCTATTCACTCACAATGGTGTATACTTAGAGCAGGCGTTTATGAATCTGGCCTGTTCCAACAGGGGGAGTTCCATATAGCAAATTTTGTTATATATTACCTTAGCATATCTGGCACACCAAATATGAAAAAAAAAAAACACATCCATGTAAGAGTCTAATTTAGGGTGAACTGCCTAGCCATTCCAACCCTATATAAGTCACTTTTTGAGTTATTAACAGAAGCATACAACTTATGTTCATATTTTTAAAAACATTCAAACTTATTTTTTTGCATAACATTCAAGTAATACATGATCAAGAGTTTATAACACTCCAGAAGAGCAATACCTTTCCTTTATACTTTTATATAACAATGTTTTAACAGGCAACTTTTTTGTGATAACCACAATAAATAAATATATATAAATCCGAAAGGAGTGCAGTCCCAGGAATGAAGATCTCCAAACAGTTAAAACCGGCTTTTATTATCACAAGACACTCGAAAAACATTATGACATTAACGCTCTTCCAAGATTAATCGCGTTTTCATCCCATCCACTGGACTTCATCGGATGCTAATATAAATTAACACAAGCATTTATATACCTCTATTAAAACCAATGAAAGCTTCAATTAAATTTGAATGCACAAATCAATTTACATTTTGGGCTCATAAATATTCATAAGTTCATCCTTCCATTTATACAATAAAATAAATATCCATCCATAAAATAGTTTATTTAACTCCATATTCTTATAAATAATTTAAAATACTATTAAATATTAATAAATAAATACATTATTATATATATTATAAATCTAAAATCTTATATTAATAATATGAAGGTTCCATATTAAGGAAAATCACATTTCATGGCACAATACCTCTATCTGTTGGTACAAAATTATATTACAACTAAAACTAAAATTCATAGTTTAGCTGCCTTTAATTTCAAAAGGGCCAGAATAGACACATGCTCGTTTAAACCTGGGTATTTACTTGCTTCCAGCATCACTTGCCACCACAATTCTCTATACCCAATAGTATCCTCCCATGGGCCCCCTCTAATCCCATCTTTTATATGTTCAATTACCAGAAAATGAAATTTATTTTCTTTACATACCTTTGAATGTTTATATAATGTATTTGTTTCCTTTTCCTTTATTATATCATATGTATGTTCATAAACTCTTCTTTTTAAGGTTCTCTCGGTTTTACCTATATAGAAAGACACACACTTTTCACAGATGACAAGGTATACTAAACCCTTTGTCTCACAATTATACATTTCTTTACTAATAATCCATCTATTCCTACTTTCTATATAAATTTCCCCTTATTGGCCATATAGCTACATTGATTACATTTTCCACAGGAATATGTACCTATTTTTTTAATACCATTAATACCCTTAATTTTATTCTGATCAAACTTTTTATGTTCTAAGTAATCTTTTATATTACAAGGATTTCTATATACTACTTTGGGTATATCCTTAGGTAGCCCCCCCAGGTCAGTAAATGCCATAAACCTTTCCCATTCCTTAAAGAAGATGGTCCTGATATTATTATTTAAAGCATTATATTCTAGGGTAAACACATGTTGATATTCTCCATTATTAATAAATACTTTCTCTTTTGTTCTTTGATGCCCATCATTTATTTTTTCTCCTAATATAGGATGAAATGTATCTAATCTTTTTCTTTCTACCTCTAACCTAATATTGCTAATAAGCTCCTCACTATATCCTCTATTTAAAAACATTCTCTCCAACAAATCACATTCCAATTTAAAATCCTCACACTTACTTGTCATCCTAGATCCCCTCACAAATTGCCCTTTTACTATATTCTTCTTGCAATGTGTTGGATGTGCACTATTATAGTGCATGTAGGAATTACAGTATTTCCTATATACTTTAGATTCAAGGGCATTATTACATTTATAAATTTCTGTATCCAAAAATTGTAAATTATTTTCTGAGACATTATAAGTGAATCTCAAGAAATCAGAAGTCTCTTTAATATATGCCATAAATTACTTTAATTTTTCTTTCCCCCCTGTCCAAAAGATAACTATATCATCCAGGAACCTCTTGTAGAGGTTCCAACAAGATTTAAAACTAGAATTAAGTATATATGTTTCTTCCCAGTTAGCCAAGACAATATTCGCAAATGTAGGTGCACAAGCTGCGCCCATAGCTACGCCTTGGGTTTGTTGAAAAAATTCCCCATTAAATATTAAAAAATTATTTTTAAGAACTATATCCATAAAATTTGTGCATGCTACTTTGTCTTCATGGCTCAATATTCTATCTTGGAACACCTCTTCTTCAAACATTTCCATACCTTTGGAACAGGTAATAGAAGAGAAGAGATCAACTATATCTATTGTTACAAATAAAATATTTTTGTTTTACAACTCTAAATTACTATTTCTTAAAAGATCCGATGAATCTTTTAAAATAGCTACTTTGTTAGTCCATATATACTTAGTCTTGTTATCTATAAATTTGGCTAAAGGGAATGTCTTAGAACCATCTGCAGACACAATTGGCCTTAATGGGGGGTCTATTCAATTTTGTGTACCTTAGGGATACCATAAATTACTGGAATCTTAGGTTTATCCACTGTAAGGTAGGAAAGACTATTTCCATCTATAGTCCCTTCATTATACATAGCTTCTAATTCTATATCTATTCTTTTATAAGCTACCATAATTTCATTCTTGGACACCTCTGTATATTTTACTTCATCTCTAAGAATTTGATTCATTTTTCCTTCATATACTATAGTATCCATAAAATAGCTCCCCCACCTTTATCTGGTTTCATTATTCTAATGTTAATATTATCTTTCAATTCATTTAACACCCTATATTCTCCTTCTTGGAGATTCATATTAAATCTAGTTCTCTTATATACCTTTCTTATTTCATTTTCCATCACATTCTCCAGATTTTTAAGTTGGGGGTGCATAGGGGGGTTAAATGTTGATGGTTTTAATAACCTAAAGTTAGAATCAACTTTGTTCTGAATATCACACTTACTAAATATAAGATTCAAATTAATTTTTCTCAAAAATAATTTTAAATCTAAAAGTGTGGAAGTTAAATCCCCTTTTATTTGGGGAATAAATTTAAAGCCTTTTCCCAGTAAACTAAAGTGTTCTTTTTCAAGTACTATCTCACTATAGTTATAAATCGTAAGTCCATTCAGAGTATTAATGATTCCTCCTTCACTTATTTCCTTTTCTATTGAACTGAGGTCTGGGTCAGGGGTACATTTAATTAATATCTTCCTTTCCCCTTTCTCCCCCCTCTCATAGGAAAATTTTCATATTGGGGTCTGTGAAATGGTAAGGGCTTATATTCCTTCTCTATTGGGGGGAATTCTTTATCATATTCATTCTCATTCCATACTTCTTCTCTAAATTCAGGTTCCACTACCTGTCCCCTTATATAATTTCTATTTTGTTTATTATTATTTTTATTATTTGTATATGTATACATGGAAGGTTTTGGATAACTCACATTATTTTCATAATCTTGCAAGTCCCGTTTCAGTTTATCCATTTTCCTATTAATCAATCCTTTGCATTTATCTTCTATATTACCCCTTATCTTATAATATTTGTCTCTCATCAAAAATACCAAACATCAAATCTTCCTTAATAAGACCTTCTAATTCATTAATGTCCTTTTGTAAACTTGTTAAAATCCTATTATTTTCCTTTATAATTAATTTTAAAATGTCTAAACCACTTCTATTAAAAAGTTCTACCAATTCCTTATGAAATGTCAAGCCCAACTGAACATTATTTGGAAATTTACAAATTCTTAATCCTTTAGGAGCTATGTTCCTACTAATGCATTCAGCTAAATACGCATTTTCAATAACAAGTGTTTTATATTTAAACATGCTTTTAGACAAATTGTCCAACATTTTATTAAAAGAATCTCCATTTTTAAGCCCTTTTGGGCTGTTAAAGTCCAGTTTAAAACAAAAACTTTTATTAAGCCAGTCATTCGTTTCCATCATTCTACTTGAAGGGACAGTACCTGTATTTCTATTTTCCAAATGTTGTCTAGAATTGTTGACACCTTCCGATCTATTCTCCACTGAATTAACATCCAAAAACACTCTCGGTGTAGCTCCAGGGTTGAAAGATTCACCCTCCAAATCCGAAGAGTCGCCGGCATGGAAACCATTGCCCATAAGCTCCCTCTTTCTCTTACTCTTTTGCGTTACCGGTCTCTCATTTCCGCTTCCTGTATTCCAGATCACCTGAGTATTAGTTCCCATCAACAAATAGCATAAAGGTGTTAACAAATCTATAAGTTCTGTCAATTGACTGACCAGTTTCCTGGTCTGACCAGGCTCATCATGTCCTTTCAAAGACGGAGATCCGCTCTCCATAGGAACTGCTGAAATTCACCAATAAAGTACAAAAAGTGGCAGCTTTCCACAAAATACCTATAAATCCAAAAGGAGTGCAGTCCCAGGAATGAAGATCTCCAAACAGTTAAAACCAGCTTTTATTATCACAAGACACTCGAAAAACACTATGACATTAACGCTCTTCCAAGATTAATCGCGTTTTCGTCCCATCCACTGGACTTCATCAGATGCTAATATAAATTAACACAAGCATTTATATACCTCTATTAAAACCAATAAACTAATGAAAAACATTCAATTAAATTTGAATGCACAAATCAATTTACATTTTGGGCTCATAAATATTCATAAATTCATCCTTCCATTTATACAATAAAATAAATATCCATCCATAAAATAGTTTATTTAACTCCATATTCTTATAAATAATTTAAAATACTATTAAATATTAATAAATAAATACATTATTATATATATTATAAATCTAAAATCTTATATTAATAATATGAAGGTTCCATATTAAGGAAAATCACTGCCTGTAGTACCTAATTCCATATACAGAAGAGGCTACCCGTGGCCTTGCTTGTATATAAAATAATGAAAAGTGTGAGCCACCCCCAACAACCTTGGGTAGCTCATTTCACTTTGTTTAAAAAAAAGCTGTAAATCCATAGCATACCTATCAACTGTCCCTGATTTAGCAGAATATCCCAGATTATGTCTCAAATGTTGCCTTGTCTATCACAAAATGTATTTTCTGGTATATCACTGAGGATTACAGTCATTAAATAATGCCAGGTGTTGCAGTTTCATACTTCCTGATCTTCAGATAATGTATGCTGATGCACAACCTGTTGTTGATTAACTTTTCAAGTGAATTGAAGCAACATATAAAATTGTCCCTACTTTTGGGCCTCCTTCCATTATTTTTGTCTTTGCCCATTATTCTTGAGGTAACAAGTTATAATCCAGGTTCACTAGTTATAGAGTAGCCCTGAGCTCACTAATGGCTAACTGATTATAATGTAGTACATGCCAAATGCATGAATACTCCAATTAGTTTATTTATTTGCCTTTGTTGATTGTGAAAGCCCAACTAGGTAAAAAAAAATTTTCAGTGGAAGCTGAGGGAGAAAATCTGTATAGTTAAGTTACATCTAGTATATACAAGTAAATGCAGGCGTGTTGGCTGTGCTAGTGGCTGTACTACCATTTACCTGTATGCACTGGAAATGGAGTTGTGCTGCTGAGCAATTTTTTGGGAGAGCAGTTCCTTGTCTACAATAAGTTCTCTCTTTTTAAATGAGCTGCTCTGCCCTAGAACTTTAGGAGGATGAGTGTAAGTTGTGCCCAGATAAGATACTGCAGTTCATTACCATAGAATATTTTTGAATCATATTATTCTGCCTAGACATAGTAGTTTACCACTGAATTCAATACCTTCGTATGTCAAAGTATTAAAGTTCTATAAACACACTGTAAAATGAAAGGATGCACAAAACTCCTCCATATCTCAGGAACTCTTAATAATTCTCCGGAATGCCAAAATGTAAAAAGAACAGGTTTTATTTACTTTAAGCTTCTCGCGAGCTTTTCGTCGGTTATAATACATCAACTTCCTCAGAACACTCTAAAAAAGAGAATGAAAAAACTCAGTCACCACCCCTTAAATACCCTCACAACTTGTCTGTGAGAAACGTACAGAAATAACATAAATACATTTAAAAACTTTTAAAAAACTGTATTAATCAACAAAAAATCTAGGACTAGAATGAAAGCATATAAAATTAATAAATATTACATATGCAATCAACAAACAAATTATTAAATTTAATGGGATATGAATACATAGAATTTTAATGTCTCATGATAAAATAAATTAAATCGTATAAATATAAACCATCACTAAAAACCCTAGGTGTTATACTAATCTAATGCTACTACCAACTACGAAAAGCTGTTACTAGCAACTACTATACAAACAAGTAGCATTGAAATATCCCATTGATTTATATGTATATTTATATTTATAGGTTCATATGTAGATAATAGGCTATCTGCCCTAGGGCATTTATAAGCCTAGCCAGAGTGTATTTGGCTTCCGCCTCCCTATTAGATTAGCCTACTGTGCCTCTGTAGAGTAGGTCACAGAAGGCTCCCTTTAAGATTAGTTTACTGTGCCTCTGAATAGCAGGGACACAGAAGAGATCCCAGGGGTGAATTTGTGATTTCCCATCCACACATCCAGATTTCGCTTGAAGAGGGTCAGTGAGGGGCTATGTCTAACATGAATTGGGATTCTGTTCCAGAGTGAGGGGAGCCTCTGGGAAATGAATCTGTCCCTCCAGCATGTCCTATTTATTTTTGTGCTGAGGTTTAAGTCCTTGGAGCGTGTAGCTCTAAGGGACTTGGATTTTTTGAGGTGGAGCATGTCCATTAATTCTGGGCTTGACATGGCTTTGTACGTCAGGCATAGATCGCCTCTGAATAGGCGGTAAGCAACTGAGTAGAGCTGGAGTTTCTTTAGTCGAGCTGCATAGGACATCTGTTTGTAGCCCATGATCCTCTTGGTGAGGTACTTTTGGGGTCTCTCCAGTTGCTGCAGGTGTTGGGTAAGGTACATCCCAAAAGGGGCACTGTATTCAATTATGGGCCTGATGAGTGACAAGTAGAGGGGCACAATGACCTCTCTTGATCTAGATGCGAACCCTTTCATGATAAGGTGGGTTATATAGAAGGTCCTTCTAACCACTTTGGTAACATGATTATCAAAGGTGAGATTACTATCTATGTTGGTCCCCAAATCTCTAATTACTTCTTCCGTACTTAATGGATAATTTTAAATAATTAAAACTGTCCTATTTTCTATGTTGTACCTGTATATATATATATATATATATATATATATATATATATAACATAATAAAATTCAATTGACACAGTGAATACTATCTAGTTAAACTCTTGAGTTTCAATATACATAATATAGATGATCTATCATTTATGCCCGGATGGTGGCAGGCATCCAGTCTAAGTTGCCAAATCAATTCTCTCCCTTCGAGGATTAATGAATCGGCTCCTCCCCTGCCATCTGATCAAACCTGGTCGATGGCTAAAAAAGAAAATGAATGTAAAGGATTTTTCCTTTACATGCTTAGCTAAAGCGTTCTCCACCTTACCCTTCCTGATGGTGTACAGATGCTCATATATTCGATCTTGGAGTTTTCTGTCGGTTTTACTGACATAGAAAACTGGGCAGTGGGAACACTTGGCTAAATAGACAACTCCTGTACTAGAACAATTAAACCTACCTTGTATTCTGTATCTAGACTTCCTTATAACAAAATACGTCTCCACTGATATATACTTACAATAACAGCACATGTTGCATTTAAACATGCCTGCTCTTACTTCCAGGAACCTGCCTTTAGACTCCAGAATACTTTTAAGGTTTTGACCCCTTCTAAACACTATTTTGGGGTATTCCATATCACTCTTCCTGAATGGTCCTTCCTGCAAGATGAAACTCCAATTTTTTTGTATAATAGAGATGATGCCCTTCACATCCACATTATAAGTTAGAATGAAACTACAAGGGTAAAATGTCTTGGCTACTGGATTAAATGTACAATTATCCTCACGTGTTTCAAAAGGGTTTAAAATAGGCACATAGAAACCTGACAACCACTTATTATGGACTTCACAAGTTACGTCCAAAATTAGTCCTTCCGAGTAACCTCTTTTAAGAAAAAGACCCTCAATGAATTTACATTCTTTATGGAAATCACTGTCTCTCGTCACCATTCTTGCAGCTCTCACCAATTGGCCCTTTATGATAGATTTCTTCTGGGCAAAAGGGTGACAACTGTTGAACTGCAAGTAATTATTAGAAGAGGTTTCCTTTAGGTGAAATTTAGCTATATAACAGTTAGAGCTAGTATCTTTTGAAAGATCTACATCTAGGTATGAAATCCTGCCCCTTTCCAAACTGAAGGTGAACTTTAAAAAAAAATCAGTGGAAGAGTTGAGATGGTTTAAAAGCTGGTCCACTATATCACCATCCCCTTTTAGGATGATAAAAATGTCATCCAAAATTGTGTATACAATAACACCTTGTCCTGATATACAGGGTTTGTAAATACATATTCCCTTTCCCAGACAACCATAACCAAATTAGCCACACTGGTGCCACAGGGAGATCCCATAGGTACCCCTATTTTTTGTAGGTAGTACTTGTTGTTGAAAGTTACATAATTGCTGGACAAAATAATGTCCAGCAATTCACTGACCTGCTGGATCTCCTTGACAGGTACACCTTTGAAACACAACAAAGTGGAAATCCAATCCAGTGCCACTGAATGGGGGATTGAGGAATATAAATCCCTCACATCTATGGTCAAAAAATAACTGTCTGCACTATAAGGGATTTGATTAACTTCAGCCAAGAATGACCAGAAATCCTTTGATATCTATGGTTCACTCTCCACATATTTTTACAAAATTGCATCTACTACCTTTGCACTAGCATAGGTGATGCTATCCCTGGCGCTAACCAGAGGGCGCATGGGAGGATCTTCAAGGTTCTTATGAATTTTAGGTGAACCAAAGATTATGGGGATTTTGGGAGCTGATATGGATATGTAGTTGAATACATTCAAATCTATCGTGTTATTGATAAACATGTCATTATAATAACCAGAAATTCTGGCAAGGCCTATATTCAACTCATTCCTAGAAATTTCTTTATACATCTCAGAACCCAAGATGACTTCCAATCTCCTTGTGTAATCCCATTCATTCATTACCACCAGGCCGCCACCCTTATCAGGCTGCATTACTCTGACTGGTGCATTACATAAAAGATCTAATAAGGATCTTTCTTCCTTACTGATATTGAATCTGGATGACTGTGGTGAAAAAGGTTAACTTAATAAGTGACGGATGCCCAATTCACAAATCTGCTCAAATATTTCTAATACAGGGCATAAAGGTGGATTGTAAGAACTAGGAATGGTAAAGGTACCCGAATCCCTAGTACAATTACCCAACAACAATTGCAAATTTAACTTTCTGCCAAACAACTTTAACTCTAAGATAGTTTTAGCCAAATCTGCCCATCTAGTTAGTACAAAATTGAGGCCTTTGGCTAACAACTCCACAAGTTCACTGGAAAAGATGAAGTCAGAAAAGTTATAAATGTTGAAATCCAAGCCAGAATTTGTGATGACAGCACATGTCTTTGAATTGGACCAGTCTACGTCATTCTGGGTCTCATCTAGTTCCTACTGTTTCTGGACCTGTTCCTGGTCTTCCAAACCTGATAGGAGGAATAGTGGGAGGCTAGGTTTTGAAAATTTGCATTCTCCACCTCCTGGACTGAGGGAGTAGATAGGTATTGTGAAGCCAAATGATCACTCCGTCGAACCTGTTCACTAGAATCTGCAGTATCATCCTCCACATGTATAGAGGCACTAGGTCTTGCTCCCTCTGTGATATTAGGACAATTTGTTCCATCAACATGGCACACACTAGAGGCCAAGAAATTACCTTGGGAAGGTGGAGGTTTGGGGTAGGCCGTACCTTCCCCATATGCCTTTATACCCCTTTTAAGCTTCTTGATTTTATTGGCAGTAATTTTATTTATGAGTTGGGCAATGCTGCTAAATGACCGTTCATAATCAAAATGATAGCGGTGGAAATTCAGATCATTTTGAATTTCCACATCCAATTTTGTAATTTCTTTAGTTAGTACATCAGCGGCCTGTTGATAATGCCCATTGATCAAGTCTAAAAGTTCGAAACCATGTTTATCAAACAGGTTTATTAAATCTGTGTGGAATGTTGAATCCTCTACCAACCCTGTAGGGTATTGCCAAGACCTAAGGCCCTTAGGTACCACTTTACCTTTTTACATTCATTAAAGTATGCCACCTCCAGTTTGATTTTTCTTAATTTCATCAAACTTTGGTCAAATACACTTAATTTAGATGGTAAATCAAAGGATTCAGACATACCTGGCTCCTTGGTAATAGACCCTTTGTTATCTTGAAGGGAAAAAGGTCGGCTGAGCCACGTATTAAGGTTAAATGGCTCATGGAAGGTGTTTACATGGGAAACGGTAGCAGGGATTGAAAGAGGTGGAACACCTCGCATTAAACTAGATGTGGGCATACGGCCATCCTGTATATCCACCCTGGGTAGTATACTGTTGTCTGAAGGTTGGATATCCCCACTTGAAATATTGTTAGAGATCCCGTAGGAATTAGTGTGCACAGACTGGCTGCCGAAATCCACACCATCCGGGCGGTCCATAGAGACGTTGTTGCCATTGCTGCCATGAAAAATGGCCATATTATTCACTTCAGGGCTCTGTTGTGAACCTATGAAGCCCTCTAACCGATCCGATAAGTGGTTCACCTTTTGAGTTAAAAGGTCCAAAAGTTGAGTGAGGCTGGTGGTTTCTTTCTCCGAAGGAGTTTCAGATGGGTGTGAAGGAGGTGTGTCCATCACGAACAAACCATGCTGATAGACCAAAATACTATAAACACACTGTGAAAACAAAAGGATGCACAACACTCCTCCATACCTCAGTAACTCCTAATAATTCTCAGGAATGCCAAAATGTAAAAAGAAAAGGTTTTATTTACTTTAAGCTTCTAACGAGCTTTTCATCGGTTACAATACACCAACTTCTTCAGAACACTCCA
This sequence comes from Protopterus annectens, assembly GCF_019279795.1. NCBI lineage: Eukaryota > Metazoa > Chordata > Ceratodontiformes > Protopteridae > Protopterus > Protopterus annectens. Next base: position 1,544,061,145 of record NC_056744.1, on the reverse strand, counting down.
AAAAAGAGAATGAAAAAATGGAAACATCACTCAATCACTGCCCCTTAAATACCCTCACAACTTGTCTGTGAGAAACGTACAGAAATAACATAAATACATTTAAAAACTTTTTAAAAAACTGTATGAATCAACAAAAAAATCTAGGACTAAAATGAAAGCATATAAAATTAATAAATATTACATATGCAATCAACAAACAAATTATTAAATTTAATGGAATATAAATACATAAAATTTTAATGCAACATGTGCCGTTATTGTAAGCATATATCAGTGGGGTCGTCTTTTGTTATAAGGAAGTCTAGATACAGAATACAAGGTAGGTTTAATTGTTCTAGTACAGGAGTTGTCTATTTAGCCAAGTATTCCCACTGCCCAGTTTTCTATGTCGGTAAAACCGACAGAAAACTCCAAGAGTGAACATATGTGTATTTGTATGCCATCAGGAAGGGTGAGGTGGAGAACGCTTTAGCTAAGCATGTAAAAGAAAAATCCTTTACATTCATTTTCTTTTTTAGCCATCTACCAGGTTCGATCGGATGGCAGGGGAGGAGCCGATTCATTAATCCTCGAAGGGAGAGAATTGATTTGGCAACTCAGACTGGATGCCTGCCACCATCTGGGCATAAATGATAGATTATCTATATTATGTATATTGAAACTGAAGAATTTAACTAGATAGTATTCACTGTGTCAACTGAATTTTATTTTGTTTTATATATATATATATATATATATATATATATATATATATATATATATATAGGTACAACATAGAAAATAGGACAGTTTTAATTATAAATATAAATATACATATAAATCAATGGGATAGTTCAATGCTACTTGTTTGTATAGTAATTGCTAGTAAGTAGTTGGTAGTAGCATTAGATTAGTATAACACCTAGGGTTTTTAGTAATGGTTTATATTTATATGATTTAATTTATTTTATCATTAGACATTAAAATTCTATGTATTCATACCCCATTAAATTTAATAATTTGTTTTTTGATTAAATATGTAATATTTATTAATTTTATATGCTTTTATTCTAGTCCTAGATTTTTTGTTGATTAATACAGTTTTTTAAAAGTTTTTAAATGTATTCATGTTATTTCTGTACGTTTCTCACAGACAAGTTGTGAGGGTATTTAAGGGGTGGTGATTGAGTGATGTTGTTTCTGTTTTTTCATTCTCTTTTTTGGAGTGTTCTGAGGAAGTTGGTATTTTATAACCGACGAAAAGCTCGCGAGAAGCTTAAAGTAAATAAAACCTGTTTTTTTTTACATTTTGGCATTCTGGAGAATTATTAGGTGTTCCTGAGGTACGGAGGAGTGTTGTGCATCCTTTTGTTTACAAAGTATTGAAGGTGGCAGATTCTACTTCTTGAGATGATGCCATTCTGGCAGGCAGGCTGAATTTTAATATTTAGTGTAACGTGGGTGGAATGACTGAGGCTGTATACCCTTGTTATTCCTATGTTTCAGAATCTGACCCTGTTTGCAACATATCTAATCCATGAAAGAAATTTACTGTTTCAGTTTCATACAGCAGACTACACAAGCGTACTCAGCACGGTGAAGGCAACAGTAAGATAAAACAAAGTCCATTAAAAAGCAAAAATCCTTTAATCCATGGAGAGACACAGACATAAAATGAGCGCTTTTACGTAACTCAGTGTACGCTTCATCAGATTTCAAGTTACAATGAATCTCATTTAGTTTAAATATAAATCCAGCAATTTAATTGACATCAATCAAGCAATTAACTAAAGCGTTGATTAAATAATTCACTAGCTATGGAGAACAAACCCTGCCTTCTTTAAAAAGACCTTGTATAAATATCAGATGCAAACAATTATAAGCAACTATAAGCATACTGATATCATGACCTCTGAATAAATAAATGAACAGCAAATGATATATACACAAATTTAAAAAATGTATAAAATAATATGAATTCAAGATGTGGACTAACTAAATAACATGAAATATAATAGCTATATAACTATCAAATCATAAATTATATTGATTCTCTACGCTATTGCAAATTGCTATATAAACGTATTTCAAGTGTAACAATATATCATAAAGTCTGTATACACTAACATCATATAGATGATAAGACAATAATTCAATATAACGACCATTATGTTTGATAAATATAATGAGAGAATTTTGTTGAAAATTCTTGATATTGTTCCAACACATTTCTTGTAAGACACAAAATGTCTTTCGGGGGGACACAAATGGAGCATATAATTAATAAGTAGATGGATAGATAAATTTCATTATTTACGAGACTTAAGTATGGGTTCAAGAGATATGTATTGATTCAGCCCAGGAAACTGATGGGCTCTCAACTTAAAGATCCATTCAAGTTCCTTCTGTTCTAACATATTCATATGGTCTCCCCCTCTTTCACTAATGTTCACAATTTGCAACACCCTGAATCTGAAACTATGATCACTATGCTGGGATATATGTTTTGCCAATGCATTTAGCTCATTTTTTCTCTTAATATCATATACATGGTTGTAGATTCTGCTTTTAAGCTTCCTTTTGGTTAAACCTACATAGTAGGCAGGACATTGTTGACAGGTGGCCAAGTAGATTAAATTAGAAGTATTACAGGAAGCAAAGAACCTGGGAACAAAGGAATAATTTAAGGCAGGATGAAAAAACACCTGTGTTTCTGCAATATAACTACACATATTGCAGCGGCTACAAGGATATGTTCCAAATCTTACAGGAGTTAATGGCCTCGACGTATCACCCACGTTCAAGTTGGTACAAAGTAGTCTTTTCAAATTTTTGTTGTTTCTATATGTAAAGCTAGGTGTATAACCTACTAATTTTGCCGTTTTGTCGTCTATGGTGAGCACTTGCCAATTGCTACTAATGATGTTCTTAATAATTTTATTATCATTAGTATAGGTCGTAATGAACCGCATTCTATCCTCAAATCTTCTAACATATCCACTTCTATTATTATAATTCCCATTACTAACATTTTCAAGCGTAGTTAAAACTTGCTCATCGCCTAGAACCTGGGTTCTAATTCTCCTCACCATTTTTACGTCGTAGCCCCTTTCTTTAAACAAATTTTCCATATAGTCAGCCTCATATAACAGATCCGAACTCTCTTTACATAATCTTTTTAACCTCGTAAACTGACTTTTCACTATCCCTGGGAAAATGTGTCTGGGATGCATACTATCGTAACTTAAAAGTGTATTCTTCCAGCATGTTTTCCTGTGTAGCGTGGAGAACAGTCTATCATCCTTAATTCTTAATCTTACATCCAGGAAGTTCACTTCTTCATGTGAAGCCTCCATTGTAAACCTTAAGAAGCTCGTGGTGCTTTCTAGATGGACCAGATGAGGTACAGAGGAGTGTTGTGCATCCTTTTGTTTCCAAAGTATTAAAGGTGGCAGATTCTACTCCTTGGGATGGTGTCATTCTGGCAGGCAGGTTGAATTTTAATATTTAGTGTAACGTGGGTGGAATGACAGAGGCTGTATACCCTTGTTATTCCTATGTTTCAGAATCTGACCCTGTTTGCAACATATCTAATCCATGAAAGAAATTTACTGTTTCAGTTTCATCCATGAAGAAAGTTACTGTTTGTTGTTTTTGCATTTAAGTTACCTGTAACACATTGCACTTAAGTTACCTGGCACTTGCTCACTAAAGCAATTATATAAGTCAGCACTAAAAATTAAATGCACTACACCCTCACTCCCCACTGGCCCTTGTTTTCAATTATTAAGGAATTCCCAATATTATTCTAGCATGTCCAAAGATCAGTTGTCAATCTCCTCTCCGGTCCAGCTGGTGAATCTGGGAATCTTGAGGCAATGTTACAACTGCCTCATGTACACAGACAACCCTCTCCTCCTCCCAACAAATTCCAACACATGTGAAAGATGCAACCATATAGCCAAACTGGAGGCTAAGCTCTCAACTCAGTACTAGCATAACCAGTCAGGAGGAGAAGGAAACCACACTCACTACAATTCCAGTCTCACATAGACCTACGACGACAGCAAACCAAACACATAATTACACAAAAACATACTTGGAGGCTCTAAATAAAGATCTGCCTAAGCAGCAGAGACCTCCAAAGTAGACATCCAAGCAACCACTACCCCAAAACAAAACACGTGCAACACATATCTCACAAAGCCAGTGTGCCGAACAGTCACAGCCCTTAAGACTAAACAACACAACTGATACACTTGTAATAGGTGACTCTATCGTCAGGCACACTGATGTCCCGCTCACCAGGCTGAACAAGGAGAGGGTCACGATGAGCAGCCTGTCGGTGCGATAGGATCCGCCACATAACACAAGCACTAAGGTCACTCCAAGTCAAGTACAAATATGACTCAGTCATTGTCCATGCTGGTGTGAATGACCTGAGACGTACCTCCTTGGACTACATGAAAAGAGACATAAAGGAGCTCTCTGAGTATGTAGCCCAGGCCGGTATGACCCTGACCTTGAGTAGCATCTTACCCTCACCAAGAATGATGCCACAATATGAAGACAAGATGATCAATTTCAACAATTGGCTTAAGTACTGGTGTCATTCAAAGGGGATCCAGTGCCTGTCAGCTTGGGATGGTATGCTCGACAAGCCACGATGCTTCGCTAGGGACTGCTTGCACCTGTCACCCCTGGGCATTCGGATATTGGCAGAGGCTCTTGCTACCCCCATAGTGCCTTTTTTAGGCAAGGCTCAAAAGACAAACCCACCTCCATAGGTATCACAAGGGATAAGAAACTAAGAGTAATACTACTCAACGCCAGAAGTCTAAACCTCAAGATGCACACACTCGAAACTCTCCTTAGCATGGAGAACATCGATATCTGTGCAGTAACAGAAACCTGCTTCAGGGCTCCCGAGAGCACCCCAGCACTACCAGGTTATACCTCATACCATGCTTTTCGGCCCCAAAACTTGGACCGAACCACAAAAGGAGGGGAAGTATCGATATTCATCAAAGATACCCACACCTCCAGGTTGGTGGCAAAGCACAAAGCATCAGAGACTATCCATGTGCAACTAACGGTGGGTAAAACTGCCTTCCAGTTTATAGCCTGCTACAGACCACCCTCCCAAACCCAGGAACCCCACTCGGCCTTCCTGAGAACACTGGAAAATATGAAGGTCTCTCCAAACACCATTATATTGGGCGACTTCAACTACCCAAACATAGACTGGGAGCATTACGCTAGCTCCAACATCCTAGTCCAAAGGTTCCTAGAATTTACAAACTCAAATGCTATGGAACAACTTGTTACCACTTCCACAAGAGGGGAAAACATACTGGACCTGATCATCACCAACATGGGGACTCTATGCTCCAGACCAGAAGTGTATCCCTCACTGGTAAGATCAGACCATAAACTAATCTCACTGGATATTCACATCACTACCCCACCCCCTGCCCAGAAAACCACAGTGAAAAACTTCTCTAAAGCAAATTCCACACTCCTCAAAACCAAGGTGGAATCCTTCAAAGCTACCGGGCCTGTGGAAAATACGGCCCAGACCGCAGAATCCTTTATAAACACATTCTATGAACACCTTCAGGAATGCACGAACCATGCAATCCCAAATAAAACCAAGACCCAATCCTCCAAAGGCAGACGTCCTGTCTGGTGGACCCCAGCCATAAACAAACTATACAATAATAGGAGGAAGCTACTAAATGATAGAGCAAAATCCCAAAAAGGGAAGGCATCACTGATCAGCATTAGCAGAAAACTATGGGCACTCATAAAATTGTCTAAGGCCAGCTTCGAGAGAAAAATTGCACAGGACACTAAGGATAATCACAAGGCTTTCTTTAGTTATGTTAGGAACCTGGGTGGTAATTCCCAGATATGCTCAGAATTAGTACAAAATGACAAAAAATACACTGAACCCACAGACATTGCCAACATCCTAGCTGACAGGTTCAGTGCAAACTTCTCCCCCCCTCCCCACCAAAAGGGCAAATATCTATTCCAGCAGATTGCTGCCCCCCTGACATCTCAGATGCTCAGGTAAGAGCTGCCCTCTCCAAAGCCAAAACCACAGCATCAATGGGACCAGACGGTGTCCTGGGCTGCATCCTACATGAACTCCAAGAAGAGCTAAACCCAAACATAAAACTACTGTTCAATCTCAGCCTTACTACAGGATATGTGCCCAAAGAGTGGCGTACAGCAACAGTGGTCCCTCTCCATAAAGGTGGTGCCTCAACGGATCCTGGAAACTATCGCCCCATAAGCCTGACTAGCTTGGTCTGCAAAGCTATGGAAAGGATCATCATGAACTTCATAAATAAAGATATTGGGGACCTACAGACACTGGATCCTACCCAGTTCGGCTTTGTTAAGGGCAGATCCTGACTCTTAAACCTGGTTGATCTCTTTGAAACAGTCACCAAGGCCATTGACCAGGGGAAGGTGGTCCACACAGCCTACCTGGACCTCGCAAAAGCCTTCGATACAATACCCCACTCGGGCATTATAGATAAGCTCACCAGCTTAAATATAAACCCCTATGTCACTAGATGGATTGCAAACTGGCTCAAGGACAGAACCCACATGGTTAGAATTGCTGGAGCCATGTTAGACTCCAAACCAGTTACAAGTGGTGTCCCACAAGGCTCAATCCTGGGACCTCTCTTGTTCGGTATATATTTCTCGGAGGTACAGGCCAACACAGAAGGACTGTGGCTGACCAAGTTTGCAGATGACTGCAAACTGGGCACCATAATCGACTCTCCAGCCGACACAAGCATCCTCCAAAAGGGCCTCATAGAAACAGACAACTGGTGCCAGAGCCATGGCCTCAAGCTAAATGCCAAAAAGTGTATAGTCATCCCCTTTGACAAAAACAAAGTGCCCACAAATTACCACATAGGTGGTAATCCATTAAGTACAGAAGAAGAAATTAGGGACCTGGGGACCCAAGTTAATAACAATCTCTCATTTGACAACCACGTGGCCAAAGTGGTTAGAAAAACATTTTATATAGCCCACCTAATCATGAAGGGATTCACATCTAGATCAGGGGAGGTCATCGTGCCTCTTTACTCATCCCTCATCAGGCCCATAATTGAGTACAATGCTCCTTTTGGGATGTACCTTACCAGACACCTGCAGCAACTGGAAAGACCCCAAAAGTACCTCACCAAAAGGATCAAAGGGCTCAAACAGATGCCATATGCTGCCCGGTTAAAGAAATTCCAGCTCTACTCAGTGGCATACCGCCTGTTCAGAGGTGATCTGTGCCTGACGTATAAAGCCATGTCCAACCCAGAATTAATGGACATGCTGCACCTCAGAAAATCCAAATCCCATTGAGCTACGCGCTCGAGAGATTTGAACCTCAGCACTGAAATAAATAGGACATGCTGGAGGGACAGATTCATAACCCAGAGGCTCCCTTCACTCTGGAATAAAATCCCAGTCCAGGTTAGGCAGATTCCCTCATTGACTCTCTTCAAGAGGAATCTTGATGATTGGATGGGAGATCGTAGGTTTACCCCGGGTATCACTTCTGTGTCACTGTTAGACAGAGGCACAGTATACTAACCTCGAAAAAGGGCATAGCAAAATAAATTTAAAATGGGTGGCGAAAGCCAAACACATTCTGGCTAGGCTTATAAATGCCCTAGGGCAGATAGCCTAATATGAACCTATGAACCTATGATCATGTCTGTTTCTATGTGAGTCCTGTTTTAATAGGGTTTAGTCTGTTTTCTCATATACCAGAAAGGGAAATTCTTGGAAGCTTTGTTTCTAATTTCTTTGTCGGCAACTATACCTGAGCTTTATAACTTTCTAATGAAAATATGAATGCTTTCAGTAGTTGCAGTTCTTTCATAAGTCTTGGAGAATACCTTCCATTTCTGAACCCTGCTCTACCTAACTTGTAAAATCCCTTCCCAGTGCTCATAAACAATTTCCATACAACCAAATTATATCTCTAATATGGAAAAGGTATCTTTTGAGAAGGAAATTCTCTCTAGCTTTCCTTGTAAGCCATAACCAATACTAGTCCTGCAATTAACTTTAACTGCAACAATTGCAATGGCCTTTTCATAATAGGGTCTAGTTCATAAGATCTACAAGTTAAAATTGTCAAAACCTATATGATCAAGACCACTTGACTGACATTTTACATTATCAAACTATTTTGGCTGAGATTATGGTACAGTGGGGATCGAGGAATGTGCACTTTTCTCCACTGTAGTGCAGATTTGGAGTTGATATATATATATATATATATAATTAGCAGGAGGTGTGTGTTTGCCTTGTTTGTAAGATTTCAATAATTTGAAATTTTGGTCATGAGGTCTTGACCATATGGGTTTCAAAAATTCAAAGCATCTATCTTTTATATTAGATCCATCTAATAATATCTTACATTGCTCAATCATAGCAACATATAATAACAGACTATCACCATAGGTTCATAGGTGTATACTAGGCTAATGAACACATTCATATGTGTACACCTGGCTAATGACCACATTCATAGATGCCTACTAGATTAATGAACACAATGACAATTTTAAGCCTAGTCATACATTCCAAATGTATCTGAGACCTTAAGGTTATTTTAAATAGTATATGTAGGCTAGGACTTGGGTGGTCAAGAATTTCTGGGCTGCCTCTGGTCATTAGAGACATAAGGGGCAAATTTCTAACTACCCATCTATTAGTCCAAGTTATGTTTGAATTGGGTTAGGGAAGAACTCTGCTTCACTTGAATGGAAAACCTGTTCTATAGATGTGGTAGTCTCTGTGACACATAACTATTCCTCTAACATGTCCTAATTAAGTCACAAACAAGGTCTAAGTCCTTTGATGCAGTAAGTTTAATGTTATTTGCTTTGCAAACATTAAGAAGGTTCATTAGAGTGGGATCCAAGGATGTCTTGTATTCCAGGCATAGATCACCCCTCAGCAGTCTATAGGAGACAGCAAAAAGGGATAGTGTCTTGAGGCAATCTATGTAATACAGGTTATTTATGCCCTGTATTCTTTTTGTGGGGAACCACTGTGGACATTCTAGTTGTTTCATGTGCCTGATCAGGTGCATACTGAAGGGGACGTTGTACTGAATGATTGGTCTAATGAGGGCTGAATATAGTAGAATGATGACTTTCTTGTACTTAGATGCAATACCCTTGCTCATGAGTTGCGTAACAAGGAATGATTTCCTTACAAGCATAAACACATGATGATTGAAGGCCAGGATATTGTCTACATGCATTCCCAAATCCCTGACTACTAGATCTACTCTTAGGGATGTGTTATCAGTGGGGTAGTTTCTAGGGATGGTTGACTTCCCAAAGGATATTATTATGTATTTCTCGGCATTGAGGTTTAGACCATGGCTCTGGCACCAGTTGTTTGTTCAGCACTTCTTGGAGGATATTAGTGTCCTTAGGAATTCTATGATTGCATCTCATTTGCAATCACCTGCAAACTTGGTCTGTCAGAGGCCCATGACATTGGAGCTGACTACAGAGAAATAGATGCCAAAAAGGAGCAGACCTAGTGCAGAGCCTTGAGGGAGACAACACTAGTGACCAGACTCTTTGTGGGGGTGGACTCCCCTATCTTAACTTCTTGAATCCTATCTGAGTTCCAGCTGGCTATCCTGTGGAAGACATAGGGGTTTATCCATAATTCAGTGTGTTTGCTTACAATGCTTGTATGAGGTATTGTATCACATGCCTTGTCCAGGTCAAGATAGGTAGTATTCACTGTTTTGCTCTTGTCCACTGCTTTGGGGACTTTCTCAAAGAAATCCACCAGGTTGAGCTGCATGATCTGACCTTGGTAAAACTGAATTGGGTAGCAGTCAGTGTTTGAAGATTTCCTAAGTCATTGTTAATCATTTCCATGATAATTCTTTCCATGGCTTTGCATATGAGACTAGTCAGACTTACGGGTTTGTAGTTACTAGGATGTGTAGCTAGCTCACTCTTATGTACAGGGAATGATTACTGCAATTCTCCATTCACATGGCATGAAGCCAGTCTGGAGGTTATGGGTAAACAGTAACTGTAGTGCTCTTGATAGATCATGTTTCATGCTATTTAGGAGGCATCCTGGGATATTATTGGAGCCCATCAATGCAGTGTTTTTATCTTTAGACAGTTCATTGAGGACATACTCCCTAGTGATAGTTGGGGAGTCATGTTCAATAGCATTTCCTCCAGGCTGGGAGGGAGGGGAGTAAAATTGGAGCTGGATTTGTCACCCAGTAGATTTGCTATATTTTTCAGATCACTGTGGGTGGATCCATGTACAATTACTTCTCCACGTTGTTGTGTACTGCCTTTAAGGTTGCAGATGTCACTAAAAAAACTTATGGTGTTCCTTGGACTGGTGGACTATTTTAACTTCACATTTGGAGTTCCTAGACTTCAGTTACCCTCTGAATTGCTCATTTAGATTGAGGAGAGATTTTTTATCCTATTGGGCATTCCACATCTTAATTTTTGAAATTACTTTATTTCTTTTGTTATACAACAGTTTGTTATACAAGATTTTGTTAATCAGAAATATTCAGTCTGGGGATCTAAACCTCTTCCCCAATATCAACCAAATGGTTTGGTGGGACAGGCTTATCTCACAGAGTATACTGTTGCCCAGGAAAAGACCACCTGCCCATATAAAACAAAGCTCAACCCTGTCTATATTCAAGTGCAACTTGGATCTATGAATGGGAATCAGACAATTTATCCCACAACTGCTCCCTGTACTGCTAATGGACAGAGGAAGCCCCTAAATGCTTTATCCTATAAATGCATCCCTTCAAATTATCTAGGGTATAATCCCAGTTATTCTCACTAGGGGTCATATACAATTACTGACCATGGTATGGGATGGGTAAGGCCAATCTAACACTAAATGGAATATGTTAATTCATGCATCAGAAAGGAAATTGTCTCACAAGGGCAAGTAGCCTAGTACTTACCTTATGAACTTACTGATATGGGATTCCACCAGGGTGGCTTGTTTTTGAGTTTGTTCTGCACTTATTCCCGGTAGGCACAGCTATCTCTGTGCATCTATTAACATGATTGTACAGGGTTCCTTTGAACAATTCTGCATAGGCTGCAGTGTTCTCAGTGTTTGGGGGGCTTGAAATGTTGCCTGATTATCACTTAATAACAGGAAGTTTGCCTTGGAGTAGTTCTTAAATGTTCCAGGGTTAGCTGGGGCCCCAGTTTTTTTTTTTTTAAAGGAGATAGCTTTATGGCTGACCTTACCAGAGAGGGCATTACATTGTCAGGAAATGTGTTCCTCTTCTTATCATGATATGTAATAGAAAACCGCTAAGAAATTTAAAGCAGTTTGTAAAAACAAAAGTATTTTTCAAATAGACAGCAGAATTTCTAAACTATAATAATAATAGCAAGCTTAGACATACTCTAACATAGCAGAACTACATAATTAAATACATGGACCAAGTCATCTGGAACATTCATTCCAATCATAATTCAAATTTTAGATTGAAAGTAGAAACATGCAATTATTATTTACAGATGCTTGGTCAGCACATTTCTCACACTCTCTGAACTTTCTCATGATTTCATTTGCATAGTTACATAAAAAACTGTGTTCAATGTAAGAGCTGTAGCAAAACAAGGATGTCCTTCATCATAAAATGGCCATACATTTGGCACATGTTCACCATGCCAACAACATAATACATGGCAATTGTCAATAATTACAACAAAGTCCAACATATATGCAAAATATAATAAAGAAATATGAAGGTGGATAGGAAGTGGGCAACCTAGGTCCACATTAGGGAAAAGCAGGACAAAGTAACTTGACACACTGCAAATACATGTGTACAGCACACAGGGTGCTATAGAATCCATCACAAAATAAATTCATTTAAGCAAATGGAAAATGTATGTCACATGGGTAGAATGATTTCTGATGTCCAAAGAAATGGCCATGTATAAAACACACATACACAAGAATTTGCAATCATGTAACATTAACATGCATAGTTAAGCAAGCTAAGAATTTCAAACACATACACATATACCATCAAGCAAATGTTGAATAAACAAACAGAGCTATGTCACACACCTTGTCTATTACTGAGCAGAGAGTGGTCTATGTTCCACTGCTGAATGGGCTAAACATTGAACGGCAGAACAGTGAACAATAAACAGCAAAAGTTCAGTAACTGAACTTTCATTTCATTGACAGGGTAACTAGTTGCCCAACACTTCCCCATGTTATACATAGAAGTGTTTCAAACACACCCCTTACTATATACACCAACTCTGAGACCACACTACAGTGGAGAAAAGAGGTTTGAAACACTTCCATGTATAAGACAGGGAAGTGATGGACAACTAGTTTCTTACCTTGTCAACAAAATGAAAGTTCAGTGACAGAACTTTCGCTGTTTATTGTTCACTGTTCATCCATTCAATGTTTAGCCGATTCAATGGCCGAACATGTACCCAGCAAAGGACACTCCTTTGAGCATCATTAAAGGGGTCTATATCATAACATCGAAGTTCTCTAACATCGAATGTTATTATATTGAACCCTAAACACTGAAGTGTGAAAACATCGAACAGTCAGAATAGCGAATTTTTTCCCAGGGAAAAAATTTGCTATACCGAGAAACATACACACAGCACAAACACACACAAAGAACAGTCATCCACACACATACACTTAAAATTCTACACCTAAACTAAACTTTACATCCAGTACTAGCTATTCACTTACCTTAACCCAACCCTAACCCTAAGGTCCGTCATTATCACACACTCACATCACCCATGCCCTAACCCTAACTCACCTAACCCGCCCCCTAACTCTAACCTACACACAATTGCACACTTACCTGACCTGCACCCTAACCCTAACTCACCTAACCTGCCCCCTAACCCTAACCTACACACAATCGCACACTTACCTGAACCCGTGCCCTAACACTAACGTCCACACTACCGCACACTTACCTGACCCGCTCCCTAACCCTAACTCACCTAACCCACCCTCTAACCTACACACAATCGCACACTTACCTGAACCCGACCCTGGCATTTTTTTGAAGCCATATTGCTCAGACACAGCTCCACGTGGTTCTGTTGAGTCTTCCTGGCTACAGAGAACTGAAAAAAGTGACTGCTTTCCTGATTAAGTATCCTGCTGTTTTTTATATTTGTTTTACCTTCTACTGCTTACCTAGAGCAAGCTTTAACTGTTTTCATAGTTATTTACTGCATTTTTTATTATCTGCACTTAAAAGTACATTTTAGTCGAAATTAGTCTAATTCAAGTCGAAAAGTGTTTGCTTGCTGTTTAATTTAATTGTTTGGCTGCCCACTAAAGTGTGCTAGCCTGTACTACTGACTAATTGCCTTTTCTGCATTTAGCGTGGAGTTGCCACTAGAGCACCATCGGGCAGTGCCGGTTAAACAAGGTTAAACTATTTCTGACTCCGTAAAGTCTGCTCTTTATTTTTTCCCTTAGAACTGCTCTACTTGTAATCTAAACAGTCTATTCTCTATCTGTAAAGCTAAGCACTTGTTTCTAAAGCATTTTTTAGTCAGGTAAAGCACTTCTATATTATACAAAGTACTTCACTAGCTTAAAACCCCCTTGAGTACCCACTTCCCTATAGGTCCTTTCTGACTCGGTTACACAGCAAACTTTTTCATTTCTTCTAGCATGTCAAAGGGTCAGTTGCTAGCGTCCTCTCCTGCTCAGCTGGTGAATCTGGGAATATTGAGGCAATGTTACAATTGCCTCATGTACACAGAGAACCCTCTCCTCCTCCCACAAAACACAAATACATGCAAGAGATGCAACTATATAGCCAAACTGGAGGCTGAGCTCTCTCAACTCAGGACTGGCAAAACCAGACAGGAGGAGAAGGTAACCACACACACCATAAACCCAGTCTCACATAGAACTATCACAACTACAAATCAAACACATAAACACACAAAAACATACTCGGAGGCACTGATCAAAAATCTACCAAAACAGCAGAGACCTCCAAAGCAGACACCCAAACAACTGCCACCGCATGACATAACACAAGCAACACATAGATCACAAAGTCAGTGTGCAAATCAGTCACAGCCCTTAAGGCCAAACACAATGCCAGACACACTTGTCATAGGTGACTCCATAGTCAGACACACTGACGTCCCACTCACCAGACTGAACAAGGAGAGGGTCACAGTAAGCTGCCTGTCGGGTGCTAGAATCCGCCACATAACACAAGCACTCAGGTCACTCCACAGCAAGTACAAGTATGACTCAGTCATTGTCCATGCCGGTGTGAATGACCTGAGACGTACCTCCCTGGACTACATGAAAAGAGACATAAAGGAGCTCTCAGATTACGTAGCCCAGGCTGGTATGACCCTGACCCTGAGCAGTATCCTACCTTCACCAAGAATGATGCCACAATACAGAGACAAAATGATCAGTTTTAATAATTGGCTTAATTTCTGGTGTCATTCTAAGGGGATCCAATGTCTGTCTGCCTGGAATGACATGCTTGACAAGCCACGCTGCCTCGCAAGGGACAGCTTGCTCCTGTCACCCCTGGGTTTCCGGATATTGGAAAAGGCTCTTGCCACCCCCATAGTGCCTTTTTTAGACAAGGCTCAAATTCTAAACCCACCACCCTAGAAAACAATAATGGAAAAAAACTAAGGGTAATGCTGCTCAATGCCAGAAGTCTAAATCTCAAGATGCACGCCCTCGAAGCCCTCCACAGTATGAAGAACATTGATGTCTGTGCTGTGACTGAAACCTGGTTCAAGGCTCCTGAGAGCACCCCGGCACTATCAGGTTTTACCTCATATCATGCGTTCCGGCCCCAAAACCCAGACCGTACCACAAAAGGAGGGGGTGTATCCATATTCATCAAGGATACCCACACCTCCAGGCTGGTGGCAACTCACGAAGCATTCAGGTGCAATTAACCATAGGCAAAACTGCTCTACAGTTTGTAGCATGTTACAGGCCACCCTCTCAAACTCAGGAACCCCACACAGCCTTCCTGAAGACACTGGAGAGTATAAATGTCTCTCCAAACACCATCATATTGGGTGACTTCAACTACCCAAACATAGACTGGGAACATTACTCAAGCCCCAATACCCTAGCCCAAAGGTTCCTGGAGTTCATAAACTCAAATGCTATGGAACAACTTGTCACCATTCCCACAAGAGGTGAAAATATACTAGACCTGATCATCACAAACATGGGGACAAAATGCTCCACACCGGAAGTATATCCCTCATTGGTGAGATCAGACCATAAACTAATCTCACTGGAGATCCACATCCGCCCCACCCCAACAAAAAGACCACAGTGAAGAACTTCTCAAAAGCCAACTTCACACTTCTTAAGACTGGTGTGGTATCCTTCAAGGCCCCTGAGCCATTGGAAACCACAACCCACGCTGCTGAATCCCTTACAAATGCTTTCTACGAGCACCTCCAGGATTGCATGGATCAAGCAATCCCAAATAAAATTAAGACCCTTTCCACCAAAGGCAGGCGCCCGATCTGGTGGACCCCAGCCATAAACAAACTTTACAACAAGAGGAGAAAGCTATTACAAGATAGAGCAAAATCCCTAAAAGGGAAGACATCTCTGATCAATACTAGTAAAAAACTATGATCACTCATAAAATCATCCAAGGCCAACTTTGAGAGAAAAATCGCCAAGGACTCAAAAGACAATCATAAGGCCTTCTTTAGCTATGTTAGAAATCTGGGTGGAAACTCCCAGATATGCTCAGAATTAGTCCAAAATGATACAAAAATCACTGAACCCACAGACATTACAAACATACTGGCAGACAGGTTCAGTGAAAATTTCTCCCCCCCCACCAAAAGGAGAAATATCTATCCCAGCAGAGCGTAGCCTCCCAATCATCTCAAATGCCCAGGTGAGAGCTGCACTCTCTAAAGCTAAAAATACAGCAGCAATGGGACCGGATGGTGTCCCCGGCTGTGTGCTACATGAACTCAATGAGGAACTAAACCCACACATAAGGCTGCTGTTTAATCTTAGCCTTACCACAGGATACGTACCCAAAGAGTGGCGTACGGCAACTGTGGTCCCACTCCACAAAGGCGGTGCTTCTACGGACCCTGGTAATTACCACCCCATAAGCTTAACAAGCCTGGTCTGCAAAGCTATGGAGAGGATCATAATGGAACTCATAAATAAAGACATGGGGGACCTACAGACATTGGATCCTACCCAATTCGGCTTTGTTAAGGGCAGATCATGCCTCTTGAACTTGGTCGACTTTTTTGAAACAGTCACCAAGGCCATTGATGAGGGTAAGGCAGTTCACACAGCCTACCTTGACCTTGCAAAAGCTTTCGACACAATACCCCACTCGGGTATCATAGAAAAGCTTACCAGCTTAAATGTAAACCCATATGTCACAAGATGGGTTGCAAACTGGATCAAGGACAGAACCCACAGGGTTAGAGTTGCTGGTGCCATGTCAGACTCCAAGCCGGTCACAAGCGGTGTCCCACAGGGCTCAGTCCTGGGCCCCCTCTTGTTCGGCATCTACTTTTCAGAAGTGCAGGCAAACATAGGAGGATTGTGGCTGACAAAGTTTGCAGATGACTGCAAACTGGGCACCATAGTTGAAAATCCATCAGACACAGATATCCTTCAGAGAGGTCTCATAGAAACGGATAACTGGTGCCAGAGCCATGGCCTTAAGCTAAATACCAAAAAATGTATAGTCATACCCTTTGGTAAAAACAAGGTAACCCCAAGTTACCACATAGGTGGCAATCCATTAAGCACAGAAGAGGTTATCAGGGACCTGGGGACCCAAGTTGATAGTAACCTTTCTTTTGACACTCACATTGCCAAAGTGGTTAGGAGGACCTTCTACATTGCCCACCTGATTATGAAGGGATTCACATCCAGATCAAGGGAGGTCATTGTTCCCCTGTACTCTTCACTTATCAGACCAATGATTGAGTACAATGCCCCATTCGGAATGTATCTTACCCGACACCTGCAGCAATTGGAAAGACCCCAAAAGTTCCTCACCAAAAGGATAAAGGGGCTCAAAAATATGCCACATGCTGCCCGACTGAAGAAACTCCAGCTCTATTCAGTCGCATACCGTCTGCTCAGAGGTGACCTGTGCCTGACATACAAGGCCATGTCCAACCCGGAATTAATGGACATGCTCCACCTCAAAAAATCCAAATCCACCAGAGCGACAAGAGCAAGAGACTTAAACCTCTACACGGATATAAATAGGACGTGCTGGAGGGACAGATTCATCACCCAGAGACTCCCTATGCTGTGGGACAGAATCCTAGTCCATGTGAGACAGAGCACCTCGCTGGCTCTGTTCAAGAGGAATCTTGACCAGTGGATGGGAGATCGTAGGTTTACCCCGGGGATTATCTCTGTATCACTGCTGGACAGAGGCACGGCAAACTAATGGGTATAGTATTCTTCAACCTAAGGGGTGGTGAAAGCCACACAACTCTGGCTAGGCTTATAAATGCCCTAGGGCAGATAGCCTAGTATGAACATATGAACCTATGAACCTATAATGCTCCAACATATTGAATGCTGAAAATAGCGAAGCCACAGCAATGGCCCACTGAATTCTTTCCTGGGAAAAAATTTGATGTCCTGCACCTTCGCTGTTTTCAGCGTTCGACATCATGGGTTTGATATTATAACATTCGATGTTAGAGAACTTCAATGTTATAATATAGACCCCATTAAAGCACATCAGTGGTAAGTCAGTGAATGTTTCTTGTTAAATGTACAGTTCAGTTGTGTGCCACTATGGATCTGACTATGTGCAGATGCATGTACATCTATTTACATAAGGTGTGAAATTGTTTGAATAAATAATGTGTGTGTAGATTTAAGATACAGCAAGCACAGCATAATGTACTGTTACAGAATAAATTATCTGTATAACTGTGCAAAGATTAATGGTACATTGTTTGATGCAGTCAGAAAAGGAGGACTTCACATAGCTATGATATACCTGTGTATGACCCCATATGGCATCAGCATTGCTAACACATGGCACATAACATCACATCCTGCCAGTGGGCATCATGACAGCTGTCATCCAAAACACATGAGAAATGACATGTCCTTCTGTTGCACATACATGATATGGCAATACACAAATCCAAACTATACCACAGTGGTAGTGCTGGATTATGGACAACATCTGTTGTCTGTCAATTGCCCTCAGTAAAACACATGTTTACAGGCTAATTGTTGCAGCACTAGCTGCAGGTTAATTGCCGCAATGCATGGACAGACAAATGTGGGAGGAAAGTGTAATGTGTTAATGTGTGCCATGCACACATTGAAACATAATTAAATGTCACATAGCGATAAAACATAAGTATGTCAGCTACATGGCATGCATGCATAAGAATGCATATACAGCAATCAGCATGTTGGCAGCATAACACAACTGGAGCACACAGACAGTACTTTTTGACCTGAGGGACCAGGCTCATAGGGATAAGCCTCATAGTTGATCTCCTGTGCTATCTCCTAAATAATTGAGATAGCCCATGCCATATCCTGAAAGAATGTCCCCATCATGTCCCTCATCTGTGTTTGGAACACTCCAGTTACTACCTCCTGGAGCTCCTCCCATTAATTATCTTTGTTACGGTCGTGGCATTGTTTCCTTCCCTGTGCAGCAGGCATCATCCCTCTCCAGTAAGCAGCAAGAATGACAGCTTGGGCAGGTGTGGGTCCAGCTTCTTCCTCCTCCTCATCATCATCACTTTCATCATCAGAGGACTGTGGCACTGGCCTGGCATGTGCTTGTCATCTGCATCAGATAGGCAAACATCCACAGGTCCCACTCTCTATTAAAATGAATTGCAGAACAAGACAGAAATGAAAAGCAAATGTATATCACACACAACATTCCCATGAAGATTGTGGCTGACCTTAATATGAAACTCAACATACCAGCCACTGGTGACTTCTGCAAATACAAATATGAGAATGAAGGTGTTGTAGCATACATCAAACTTCTTATTTCCAACACAGTTTGGTTTTAAATGTTGCAAACATTAGCAAGTAGAAGAGTTATAATCAACACAGTTGCTGGCTCATAGTGCACACAACACATTCCCTGTCAGTTTATATTTATGGACATGACCAATAACAGAACATGTCAGAGAGAATGTATCCATCACCATTGTGAGCAGTACAAACAAGGCCATGCAATGACATGCATAATATAGCTTACCTTACATCACCTGAACATTTGAATATTGGCCAACGTGAAGCATGGCAAGCATACACAAATCAAGCACGTGTAACATATTCTGACATTTGAAAGGAAACATGCCAAACCCTGCCTCACGCCACATTAACATAACTGAACTGTGACAAAAAAAGCTTGTAAACATCAACATAACAGTATTGTGGTGACCTGCACTGTTTAATAATGCAGTCTGCCTCAATAAACTGTTCATCTGAGTGTACGGCAGTAGGTCATTATTCCCTTTCTTTTTTCTTTGCATGTGTTCCTTTAACAGTTATGTCTGTGTGTGAATGTAAATGTGAGAGTCAGCTGAAATTTCTCTCCCCACTCACCACCTGATAGTCCATAGGAAATACTGTATAACACATTCTACACAACCATCACTGGGGATAGCTCTGAAATGTACTTTCCAAGACAAAATACACTACATTGATGGGCCCAATAACATGCCAGGATGCTTAATACATAGCATGAAACATGACCTCTCTGATCCACCTGAATCACTTTTCAGCTGTAGCCTACAGTCAGGTTTTCTGCCAAAATAATGGAAGATGGCTATAGTCATTCAACTGCACAAAGGATTTCAAAACTGTGATCAGGGTAAATACAGACCCATTAGACTGACCAGACTCATATATAACTCCACATAAGCATTCATCATGGACACAATAAATGTGGACATAAGTAACATGCAAATGTTGGCCATATCACAGTTCAGCTTTCTTAAAGGAAGGTTATGTCATTAAATGTAATAGACTTGCCAGGGTACCTTTTTGGCTAGGCTTGTATAGGCCCTAGGGCCAATAGCCTAGTACCTACCTATGAACCTATGAACTTCATTGGGAGTGTCAACAAAGCAATGGATGTGGCCAAGACTGTGCATACAGCTCACCTTGACCTGTCCAAGCATTTTTATACAATGCCCAACTCAGGCATTATAGAAAAGCTCAATAAATTAAGTAAAAAAAACCCTTGTATCCCCCACTGGATAGCCAAATAGCTCACTGATAGGACCAAGAAGGTCAAAGTAGATGAGGGCCAATGCCTTTAGGAATCTATTTCTCTGAATCAGAAACAAATGGTGAAGGTTCATGGCTGACTAACTTTGCAGATGATTGCAAGCTTGAGGTTATCATTGCCTTGTATGCAGACACAAGCATTCTTCAAGAAGGGTCTATATTAGAACATCGAAGTATTACTACTTCAAATGTTCTAAAATCAAACCCTTTGCATCGAACACTGAAAATAGTGAAGCTGCAGAATATCGAATACTTTCCTAGGGAAAGTATTCAGTGGGCCATTTCTGCAGCTTCACTATTTCCTCAACTGTGGAGTGAAGGTTATGGACCGGGTTAAGGTAAGTGTGTGAACGAAGTTGAGTGTGCGATAGGGACCTTAGGGTTAGGGAGTGGGAAAGGTGAGTGTGCGATTGGGACTTTAGGGTTAGGGAGTGGGTAAGGTGAGTGTGCGATTGGGACTTTAGGGTTAGGGAGCGGGTAAGGTGAGTTTGCGGTAGTTACGGACCTTAGAGTTAGGGTTGGGTTAAGGTAAGTGGATAGCTAGTAGTGTATGTATGGTTTAGTGTAGGGTTTTGTGAAGTGTATGTTTGGGGATTATGTATTTTAGTGTGTTTGTTTTGTGTGTATGTTTGTTGGAACAGCAAATTGTTTCCCTGGGAAAAAATTTGCTGTTTTGAGTGTTCGATGTTATAGTGTTTCAAGTGAAATGGTTTGATATTAGAACATTCGATGCAGTAATACTTTGATGTTTTGATATAGAACCTTCAGGAAAGCCTATCTATGATGAACAAATGCTGGCAAAGCCATGCTCTTAAAATCAATTGTAAAAACTACATAATTGTATCTTTTGGAAAGTCAACCATCAAGGATAATAAACAATTTGATAGCATGACCCCAACAGTCCACCCAGTGGTCAGGAATCAGCATACACATGTAGACAGTAGCCTTACCTTCATTTGGCTGTAGTGGTGAGGAAATCCTTTTGTGTTGCACAAGTTATAAGTAAGGGCATGGCAGCTAGGTCCAAAGAAGCCATTATCCCACTGTAGCCTGCCCATATCACAACACTCATAGACTACAATAATCCCTTCAGTATGTACCTGGCCAGGCATATACAGAAACTACAACTAACTCTCACAGTTTAAACAAAGAATACAAGGCGTAACAATCCTGCCTTATGCAGAGGGCCTTAAAGATCTTTCTCTCTACTCATTCTGATATACATTTCTGAGATGTGATGTTATGAATGGCTTACAAGGCATTCGCAAACACTACAGTCATGAATCTTCTGCATATTCATAAAACAAACGGTATCAGAAATACATGGTCTAAGGACCAGAACTTTGTCTGTGACTTAAGAACATGCTGGAGAGACAGATGTGTCCCACAGACTGCACCTCCTATAAACAGGTTTCAAGTCCATGTGAAGCTGATTTTGTCTATTACACAGTTTAAGCACAACCTAGACCAATGTATGGAGTTTGTAAATTTACACCAATTGTATTACCCATACCCGTTATGGACAGAGGTATCCTATAAATGCCTGCCCCCCGATGTCCTATTTCTATATAGGACATCATTATTCTTTCATGAAAACTTGGCAAGGCTTAGAAAGGCCCACCTGGGTCATTAGTGTAGCAAAAAATCTATAAATGTAGGAATCTATAAATTGTATTGTCTGCATGTAACGATTTATATGAACAGCCACCTGGTACATTGTAAAAATGAGGAGAAAGTGAGACGACAGTATTGTAGAAACTAGCTGTGGTATATGACAAACATCTGTGTATCAATATAATGAAAACAACAGTAACAAATATTTCATATGTTCAATCATCACAGCCTGTGACATTTGAGAATCTAATACATGCTATATTAACAGTATTGCACATGAACAGCTATATGCATTACCTACCAACAATTAGTACCATCCAGCCTGCAAAATGCAAACATTCTAATGATGCTTTCTGATTAAGAAACACTACTAAGAAATACCTGACAAACAGAAAAAATATCTCTGCTAAACCAAGGGGCTTGTAACTATTCACATTATCCATTACCATCAACAATACTAACACTGGCATAAAATATGTGTGACAGATATATCAACTTGACTATTATTTAGGTCTTGTGATGCATTTTAAACTTGTTGAAAAAATGGCTTAATGCTACATGATATTTCCATACTTTTAGATTTAAATCACATTTTTACCCATAGCTATAGTGTGTCATGCATTCTAAGCAATATACATGGTAAAGTGAAAAATATAGACCTGTAACAAGGATCAGATCAGATGCATTTCAGTTAACAAAACAGAAAGTAATCAACATACCTTTCTCCCTCCACTGCTCCTAAAGCCTGTGCACATACCTCTCAACTGTACAGGTTTTCACAGAATGTTCAGATTTTTGTCTCATATTTTTGGTGTCTCTCCTAAAATTTGTTCCTTTTGGGCATATAGCTGTGGATTGAAGTCATTACATGATGACATACATTTGAGTTTGACGCCACATTTTTCAGAAAATTGATGCTGATGCAAAACCTATTATCCTATCATCTTTCTAAGTTTGTAAGAGTAGTATTTAAAATCTGTCCCTATTTGTCCCCCATCATTTTAGGCTTTGTCGAGATTTTTTGCTCTAAGAGGTTGTGAGGTATGCCTGTGCATCAGCTGAATACACAGATCAAGATTTCTGGTCCTGTTTTCATCATCTGAAAAAAGAAAAGAGCAACTTAGAATGATGTATTCCTCAAATAAAAAAGAAAGGACCAACTACAAATGTTGTATTCCTCAAATAACAGTGATACACATTTATCAGACCAATTTCTAGAAAATTTACTTCAGATGAATATGAGATAATTATCCTACATATTTTTAAGGCTGCAGACATCTTTGAACAAAGACTGGAAGACATGATGAGATTCAAATCTGGAACTGTATAGTACATACACCTCGAGCATACTTAACCTCTTAGCACAATAAATCTGTACAAAGCCTGGCATAATGTGGGGACAGAAGATAAAAAAATAGAAACAGATTTTAAATATTGCTCTTATAAACTTAGAAAGTAGCTAGAATAACAGGATTTCTGTTAGCATGCAGTTTCTGAAGGATATGAAGTCTAAGACTGAAATGTATTTATTATTCAGTGACTTCCATCCTCAGATCATCTGAGTGATTTGCCAGCAAAAACACAAATTTTACAAGGAATAGACCAAACTTATGAGGCAAAAATCTAGACATTCTGTGAAAATCTTTACAGTTGAGATGGCTGGACCATCCTCCATTCAGGCGATGTCATAACACCAAGGGCAGGATTCAGGAAGCCTCCGTGTAAGAGTTATAACTCTTACACGGAGGCTGCAGTTAAACTGTGTGATGTCAGCATGTCATGCATATGCATGAGGTATGCTGAATCACACTCAAGGCTTACACGGTCCATGTAAGACAGTAGGGGACGTGTATGTAGGCCAAGCCCTGCAAGCGGACATGCCCCCAGAAGGCTACAATGGCAGAAAGTAAACACCCACGAGAGAGGCCATGGAAATGTGAAGAAACACTACACAACACATGCCCCCACAGACCAGGAATATAAAATGTAAAAATGAAAACAGTTTTCATAAAATGTAAAAATGAAAACAGTTTTTATTTTTTTTAAACCCCGTAGATGTTTGCTTATGAGTGCGCTCGTGTGCGCGGGCGTGCCCGTAGCGCAGCTGCAGTTAGCAATCAGTGGAAAAGGATAAAAGAACTAAATATGCAAATTAAGCCAAGAAGTAATAGCATAGCGGTAGAGACTTCGGCTTAAAAGCAGGCAGGCAAGGCTCGAGCCCACACAACATCCTTTTTTTTTTTGTAAATAAGCACAAAAAAGGCCCCTGACATATATGTACATATGTAAAAGTAGATTTTTTGTAAAATGGAATGAAATGGGCCATATAATTTTAAGTAATGCGAGATGAAAATAAATTAGAAATGTACCCATAGCTAATCTGCTGTCAAACAAGTTGAGACAGACTGCTCATAGGTGAGCAGTGTTTCAAAGGTTGCAAAATGCTTGCCCGTAGCTTACCACTGGTTTGACACGCTCAAACTGTGTGCAACTAGCTGTGCTCAGCTTAATATGCGTGCTAATAGCCAAATAAGGTTTAAACCAGCGCACACTGTTTGCTCGGAGGTGCGCACCGCGCCCACAAGCTAACCGCTGGACAACGTTGAGCAAGCTGTATCAAAACTGCCTTTACACAGACACAACCCTCAGCCTGTCTAGACAGTCATAAAAAATAAAAATCAGTGCTCAGATTCAAACCCAGGATACCATGCACTAGAGTCAAGGTACTAAACCACTAAGCCATGACAACAGCACTTAGAAATGCAGAAATAGCATATATATAGGATTTAATCCAAAATGGAGCATGATAAAGCAGTTTCTGTAAAGTTGATACAATTCCAAAACGGCCAATCATAGAAATGTGCGGGAAAATCGGCATATATAAGCCCCATAGGCGGGAATACACAGCATAAACGATTGTAGAACAGACCTGAAGGCAGAATGAGTGGAGTAGGGGAGGGACGTTGCTTTCAAGCACAGCGGTGGGGCATTGAGGAGTCCAGATACATGGTCTGGCTCCTAGTCCATCATCATGAGGCCCAACTCATGCAGGGCCAGGTCTCATGGGGAGCATACAGGGTGGAGGCATCTGACCAGTTGGCTCATGATCTCACCAGTGCCACTGGTATTCCACGGACTGGTGAGCAGGTTCGTCACTACCATGCGGACCTGAAGAGACGCAAACAAGACCAGTTGAACTGATGGATCCAGGAGGCCCGGGATATGCCCAACGCCCCACTACTGAGTAAGTTACATTTTACTATGTATGTAAGGAATTCAACTAGCTGATACCATGGAGATGTGTATTCCAATATTACTTGTTTTGTATTACAGCTGCAGGTGTCCGCTCTGCGAACCGCAGGGCCCATGATAGCAGGCTGGTGCGGCTGCGCCACCATGCAGGTCAGTAACCCCACCTAGTACTTGTAAATAAATATGAAAGTGTGGCAGTTAGCAGAACAGTGCAGTGTAGTCATTAAGTAATAGAATGTGCAAGCAACAAGTGTAAGTGTGCAGGTATGGCTGCATGAAATAACTGTTTAGCAGTATGTAAGTGAAACTGGAAATATAATTGACAGACATAAACAGTCTGTAATACAGATGTCCCACCATTAATTAAATTTAGTACAACCTGCAGTAGTCTGAAGAGTACAGCTGCAGAAGCTGAGTTAATCACATGTGAGATATATCCCCTGTTGAAATGCTGAATCATGACAGAAGTGAGGCTGCTGGAAAGTGTTTGAATAACCACAGGTCTAATATGTTAATAAAGCATAGAAGTACCAACCTGAACTGTGAAATAGCACGATGTGTGAGAGTGAGAGAAAGGGTCATGTATCAACAAATAAAGTGGTAATAACTCTGGAATAAATATACTGCAGTCT
This sequence comes from Protopterus annectens, assembly GCF_019279795.1. Classification (NCBI taxonomy): domain Eukaryota; kingdom Metazoa; phylum Chordata; order Ceratodontiformes; family Protopteridae; genus Protopterus; species Protopterus annectens. Next base: position 1,544,035,292 of record NC_056744.1, on the reverse strand, counting down.
GTCAGTACAGAACTAAATGCATGTGGGAATTAAAACTGAACATCCCAACCCGATTACAGTGTGTCTGAATCTGGAATGTGTAACCAAAAATGTGTATATGGTGATCACAGTCAACAAATTTCAGATAGTATGAATGATTGTCTGACATATTAAACATCCACAGTTGTCCCCTGCCCTGTCATCAAAATGTAGCAGGATGTTGTATCTGATCAGATTCAAAAGAACTTGTATAGTGATGTATCTGTAACAGTTCTAGCATGACAGTCAATTAAATACCATTTTATAATCATCACCCACAACTTAATTGTGTTTCTATTACAACTGTATAGGAAATGTATTTGTTATGAATATGTCAACATTTTCTTTCTCCACCCCACCCTCTAACTGCAACTGAAAAAAAATCACTTGTAACTAGTATGTGTAAATTGTATTACCCATGGACATTTGTCCTGTTGGCTTATAAATATATGCATGTCCGTTGGTGCATGTGCCCTGTTCATACCTGCAAACCTGATGGCCTGTTGCCATTAATCAACCCTGCATGTTGTTTGACTGTGTATTGCTGTTCAAATAATGCATGTGATATGCCTGTTGTTCAATGGTGTTAATATCTGGGTGTTTGTTTAATGGGAATACCAATGCATGCTGTTACAACTAATTTGAATGGAATGATATGCTACTAACCCAAACTAACATGACATACTCCTAAACCTAGAACGCTTGGGAAGGCGGGTCCCAGCGGACCCACCTCTCCCACCTCATCTGGCGAATGCACCTGGCACTAGTGCCCAGGCTGGACCCTCCTCTGGTGGCCCTGTGCCACCTTCAGGTGGAAGTGCTGCAGGGGATGGGGCCTGTCCCCCCTCTGCAAGGGTGGCCGGAGGAGACCGTCCACTCACCCTCCAAGGTGTCCTGTCTATGGTGCGAAGGGAGATTCAGGACTCTGTTCTTGGGCCCCTATGCCAGCTTGAGGCCCGGGTGGCACAGCTTACGGGCATGCCCGTTGTCCCGCCTGCACAGCCCCCAGCACAGCCCCGTCCTGGGCTGTGAAGGAACAGTGGCAACTGCCTATGGGTGGGGATATCAGTTCCACTGTTACCATCTGTGGGCTCATGGGCTCTGGATATCCCAACCTCCGTCCCCGTCAATTGTGTAACCCCCCACACATGTCATACACCGCCCCTGTATGCGTCTTGACTGTCTTGTCTGTTAACCTACCCAACCTACCTCCCCAGCTATACCGACTACCTTCACCTGACATACCACTCTCACCTGAAAAAAAAAAGGGCACTCTGTACCCACAAAAAAATTAAGCCCCATACATAGCTGTCCATGTCGCACAAATGTCTGCTGGACATTCAAACTGTTAATTACAATTGGCTGTACAACAGGTATTAATGTTGTCCTGACACCTCTCTCAGGGGTGGAAGGTTTCAAATGTCACACCAAATTACATACAAATGCACAGCTGTTGCTGATAAAGACATGGGCAGCTATGGGCCTTACCTACATCCCTCCTGCAAATCCCAAGCTTGTTTCCCTACTGTTTTACCCTCTTTGTAACCCATTTTTCACCACTTTCCTGTCGCCCCTTTTTCTTTTCTTTCAAAGAAAATAGCGCGGGTGTGCGCGTGTGTTAGCAGAGCTCACCGCTAGTGCGCATGCATGAGCTCCGCGCAAACAAGTGCAGACCTGGTTTTAAGTGCTTAAAAGTGCCTTTAGCACTTTGATTGACAGGTCCTGTACTCATTTCGAAAGCAAAATAAAATCCCACTGTCAGCCCCAAACCCCAGGACATTGGTAACACTAGTCTGTATGACTTACCACTAAGCCATGACTCTCATGCAAGAACATAGTGCTAAAATAAATATAACATGTAATAGTATGAATTAATATAGAGGCAATATAGGATGTGTACTACCCAAAGCATGTCAGGTAGACTTTTTCTGTCCTAATTACTGGATTCCCATAATAGTTTAGTGTTAACGGAAGCAGCCCTGATAATTGTTAGCTTGTAGTTAATAATGTAAGCTGATGTACATATATGAAAGTATGTATATGTACACATATATATATTTATCAATACATATGTAAATATACTTGTAGGTGTCAGTATGCATACACACTCACTACAGGGAACAGGTGAGAGAAATGCAGCAACCTGAATCTACAACACAGCATGAATCATGAGAGACTTACCAACCTTTACACTCACAGAACACTGTCCACAGCATACCAGCATGGTCCACGCCCTTGTAATCTGAAAGGGCAACGCCTATCTCACATACCCTTTTATAGCACTGTCCTGAAATCACAGTGAGACATGCAATCAGTACACAACTGGCTGCATGCAATTAGCAAATGCTGCCTTACAATTGGTGCAGAGGCCATCACATGGACCTATGCAGATACCTACAAAAGCATCCAGTACTAACACTCCACACATGCAATACGTTCATTGCACCAAACTGACAAAGACAGAGAGAGAGAGAGAGAAAGAGACAGAGAAAGAGAAAGGCAGAGATAAAAAAAATTAAATCACTGTAGCTTCACAGCACCAAAAGCATCATCATCATCAGCAGCAGCAGCAAGCAGCAAGCAGCAGCAGCAGTGACACACCAACAGGTGACACAAACACAGGTAATGCAAAGTAGCAGGTTAATACTGTGTTTACTGTGAAACCTCCAAATGTATCATAGTTCAGTATCTATAGGTATGTCCATGAGATAGGTTGTGTGTACATAGTCCCTATATATATACATATGTAATATTGCTGTACATGTCTTCCATACTTAAAAATTCCATAGCTTACAACACCAGGCCAGTTATGCATATGATGCAGTAGTTCCCAGGGTCAGTACAGGTTCCTCCTCAGTGGTGTGGGACCACTGTGTATGTATGGCACTGTTCAGGTACATATCCTGTAGTACGGCCAGGGTTGAATATCAGTCTGTAATGTGGTGCTATGTCCTCTAGGGGTGAACATATCACACATCCAGGGATACCATTTTGTCACAGTGATGCTGTGTGTTCTGCAATGTCGAGGATGGCCCTCACCTGGACATGTGAGATGATAGGGAGGTTACATTCATCTGTGATAACTAATTCCACTTGTGTGGGAGAATGGGGGGGGATACCTGCACCTAAACTGTCTGCAACAATGTTGCCAATATCTGTGCGTTTGGTGAATATGAAGTATGTGTTTATTAGCACAGAGCATATCAGAGGCATTTGGTCCATATGTGTAACATAACTAATGAAGACCTTGTGGTTATCTATAGTGTGTGTGTCCATTCTCACCCCAGAGTAGGCTGTGTCCAATGTTATGAGAGACTGTAGCATCTTACCAGTGCTGACCACAGATGCCTTCCCTTCATGTGAATCTGCTCTGTGCTGCAGTAGCCTCCTGCTATTGTTATACAATGTGCCTGTAGCTGTAGTCCACTGGACAGGATGCATAACTGGTGTGCATACGGTCTGGGTTAGATATGTGTGTGCACATTCCATGCACTCTGTGGGATGTCTGTGGTAAGCATTTGCAAAGGGGCCGGCAGTGTGGGTTGTGGCTTCCACTGGCCCAGTGGGCTGCATGGATAGCATCACAGTCCTAACAAGTGAATAACTGTCTAATTACATACATATCAAGGTAGTGTACTGTGCTGGTGGTGTTGTTGGGATATGTATATCCAGGCAGAGTAATGTGTGTCCACATCACAGTGGTGGATGGCAACACACATACAGTACGTTGGGATGAACACCCAGAGTGTTTCAGAAGTGTTGGCTGTGCAGTAATATCTGGCCATTACCTGCGCATCCCCCACAACACACACACACATGCAACATATGGGAGAAGTAGTATAGCAGTACACATAGGTTCATAGCTTCATAGGTTCATACTAGGCTATCTGCCCTAGGGCATTTATAAGCCTAGCCAGAATGTGTTTGGCTTATGCCACCCATTTTAAATTTATTTTGCTATGCCCTTTTTCGAGGTTAGTATACTGTGCCTCTGTCTAACAGTGACATAGAAGTGATACCCGGGGTAAACCTACGATCTCCCATCCACTCATCCAGATTCCTCTTGAAGAGAGTCAATGAGGGACTCTGCCTAACCTGGACTGGGATTTTATTCCAGAGTGAAGGGAGCCTCTGGGTTATGAATCTGTCCCTCCAGCATGTCCTATTTATTTCAGTGCTGAGGTTCAAGTCTCTCGAGTGCGTGGCTCGATGGGATTTGGATTTTCTGAGGTGCAGCATGTCCATTAATTCCGGCTTGGACATGGCTTTATACGTCAGGCACAGATCGCCTCTGAACAGGCAGTATGCCACTGAGTAGAGCTGGAGTTTCTTTAACCGGGCAGCATATGGCATCTGTTTGAGTAAGTGTACCAGCTGCACACCATCACATGCTAGTATTGACTATGGGAATGTGCATCATGTGCTGTATTGTAGATTCAGCTATATGTATCTGTTCTGTCACACATGCATTTACACACACCCTGCTACCCCCACACACGCACATGCACACCTGCCATTTCCATGATTTATTACCCTACATAAGTAGGTCTCGACACGTGACAGGTACACATTTGCAAAGTGCACTATTTGGATTACTACATAGTTCCTCTTCTCTACCTGTACTCATAGGGTGCAGGCAACCTCAGTAGTTTTAAAGTGTAATGTGCATCAGGTACTGTGGTTCCCTGATCGCCACATCCAACATGTTTTCCATACGGAAATGCACACACACAAACATCCCACATCCACACACTTGCCACATGCAGGTTTCAAAACACTATCTAGGTATGTTCTGGAACATGTGCGTGTTACAGTAGCATGTAGCACTATACTGAGTACTGGCAGTTGTCTGTTGTCATGTTGTTTGTATAGGGTGCTGTCAACATCAGTGTTTGTTAAGGGAAATGTGCACCCTGTAGTGTGTAGCCTTTGTTGGCAAAAAGCACACATCACCCCCAGCATTCTGCACACACACTAACACATACTTGACATTTGCAAGATTCAAGCTCCTACCTAACTATGTTATGACACAAGAGACAGACACATTAGCAGAGTGCGTTATTTGCATTACTGGGAGATTTCCTTTCTCCTGATATACTTATAGGGTGCTGACATCATCAGTGTTTAGAAAGGGGAATGTGCATCCTGTAGTGTGTTTTCCCAGTTGCCAAAAGGTATGTTTCTTTCATACAGATTTACACACACACTAACCCCCCTTCACACACACTTGCCATTTGCTGGATTCAAACCCCTACTTAACTACGTTACGACATTAGAAATGGACACATTAGCAGAGCACGTTATTCGGATAACTGGGAGATTTTTATTCTCCTGATATACTTATAGGGTGCTGACATCATCAGTGTTTAGAAAGGGGAATGTGCATCCTGTAGTGTGTTTTCCCAGTTGCCAAAAGAGATGTTTCTTTCATACAAACTTACACACACACACTAAGCACCCTTCACACTCACTTGCAGGATTCTAACCCCTACCTAACTATGTTATGACACTAGAGACAGACGCATTAGCGGAGCGTGCTATTTGCATTACTGGGAGGTTTCCCTTCTCCTGCTATACTTGAAGGGTGCTGACATCATCAGTGTTTGGGAGGGGACTGTGCACCCTGTAGTGTTTTCTCCCAGTTGCCAAAAGGCACATGTCCCTCCCACCAGTTTGCACACACACTAACCCCACTCACACAAACATGCCATTTGCAGGATTCAAACCACTACCTAACTATGCTATGACACTAGAGACAAACGCATGAGCCGAGCACGCTACTTGCATTACTGGGAGGTTTCCCTTCTCCCTCTGTACTTGGAGGATGCTAACAACATCAGTGTTTAGAAGGGGGAATCTGCACCCTGTAGTGTGTTTGCACAGTTGGCAAAAGGGATTTCACTTCCATACAGACATACACACACACCAACCCCCCTTCACAAAAACTTGCTATTTGTCAGATTCAAATCCCTACCTAACTCTGTTACGAGACTAGAGACAGACGCATTAGCAGAGCGCACTATTTGCATTACTAGGAGGAACTTTTTCTAATGCTTTACTTATAGGGTGCTGACATCATCTGTGTTTGGGAAGAGGGATGTGCACCCTGTAGTGTGTTCTCCCAGTTGGCAAAAGGCACATTTTACTCCCAGCATTCTGCACACTCACTAACTCCACTCCCACTTGCCATTTGCAGGATTCAAACCCCTACCTAACTATGTTATGACACTAGACACAGACGCATTAGCGGAGCGCGCTATTTGCATTACTGGGAGAAATTGTTTCTAATGCTGTACTTATAGGGTGCTGACATCATCTGTGTTTGGAAAGAGGGATGTGCACCCTGTAGTGTGTTCTCCCAGTTAGCAAAAGGCACATTTCACTCCCAGCATTCTGTACATTCACTAACCCCACTCACCATGTGCAGGATTCAAACCCCTACTTAATTAGCTTAGGACACTAGAGATAAATGCATTAGCAGAGCATGCTATACGGATTACTAGGAGGAATCTTTTCTAATGCTGTACTTATAGGGTGCTGACATCATCTGTGTTTGGGAAGAGGGATGTGCACCCTGTAGTGTGTTCTCCCAGTTGGCAAAAGGCACATTTCACTCCTAGCATTCTGCACACTCACTAACCCCATTCACACTAACACACACACACTTACCATTTGCAGAATTCAAACCCCTACCTAACTATGTTATGACATGTGAGAAGAATGCATTAGCAGAGCGCGATATACGGATTACTGGGGGTGGGGGGGGTCTTCCCTTCACCTAATATACTTATAGAGTGCTGACATCATCAGTGTTTAGAAAGGGGAATGTGCATCCTGTAGTGTATTTTCACAGTTGCTAATAGGGACATTTCCCGCACACACATGGATGTGGTTGATGTTTGCATATGGGGGGGGTCCAGTATATTACATCTGTTTCTGTGGTCATTTAACTGTGAGTACTGGGCAGATTGCTGTGCTGTTGTACTGTCCTGGACTAACACGTACAAATGCCAGATATGTGTGGCCACGTACAAAACTGTTATCTGGCCTAAGTGTGTGAGCATGCCCAGTTCAGGCGTACCATGGCAGGTTGTCTGATATATGTCTCATTTATCTAAGTGTGTGAGCATGCCCAGTGTGAGATTTCCATATGTTGAACTCTGCAGCCCATCACATTTGTGGTTGGGTGTGAAAGTCAACAGATATCTCCCATATATGGTTGTGTGTTGTGTGTCATGTTGTGTAGTTACTGTCCACCTGCTTTGTGTGTCAACAACACAGGGATTGTACTGTGCCTGCAGGGTTTGCATGGGATACTTTGCATACAGATGTCAACATCCGTTCACACTGACATAACACTGTAGTACTGTATAGTGTACTGGTACAGTACTTTCACTGTGGTGGACAGTGTCCTTGGCTGTAGTCCTATCACTTCCTTACATTTCCCTAGTGAGCAGAAAAGCATGGTTAGGGTGCAGTTGTGCACATCAGACCATGTTGCATTATGTTCAGATATCAAGGACTTACAACAGGCTTGTACAACAGTGGTACTGTATTCCACAACATGGGTGTACATTGGCAAACAATAGTCATGTGCCCTCGGCCATTTCGAATGATAGTCAGAGAGTGTGTTTATCCTTCCACACACATCATAGGTGGTGTTAGCCATGACATATGTCATGGCCAGTATACTGTGCCTCCATCCACCCATGACGTAACAGTGATACCAGGGTAAACATACCCATCTGCCATCCACTCATCAGAGGTTCCCTTGAGGGGAATCAATGTCTGACTCTATGATTGACCTGTACTGGGACTGCAGTCATGCATGGGTGTGGCTTCTGTGATATGGATCTTGCAATACAGCTTGACCTATGTATGTCAGTGCTGGGTTTCATGACCCTCATGTGCATAGCTCACTGCCAGTGGGATAGTACATGGTGCAGTATGTTCATTGATTCCAGCTTGGACATGGCATTATACATCTGGCACAGCTTTCCTCTGTCTGGCCAGTATGGCAGCTGTCTGCAGCTGCATTATGTTTGATGAGGCAACACATGACATCTGATCAAGCTCTTTCATACTCCAGGTGAGGTACCGTTGTGGACTTTACAGTTGAGGGGGGTGTCTGCTGAGGTACACTCCACAGGCCTAGTGTAGGCAATCAATACACTGATGCAGGTAGACTACAGAGCCACAATTACCTCCCCTTATGTAGATCCAGCATACCTCATGATTAGGTGGGTATATGGATTGTTTCTGTTAACACAACAGCCACATGTTTGTCCAGTGCAGGATATCTATCACCTTTGTCCCCAGTTCGGTCATTACATGTTAGGTATGTAATGGTTTGTCACCTCTGTGGTAATAGGTGGGCACTTACCGTATATCCACAGGGGCTGGCTATACATCTTTCTGGGATTAGCATGCTCACATGGCTATGGCAACAGTTGTCTGTGTCTATGTAGCTCTTTTGTGGGAAGCTTGTGTCAGCTGCAGGGCCAGATATGTTGTGCAGTTTGTAGTCCTCTGCAAACATGTTCATGGACAGACATTCCATGTTGGGTTGTACCTATGGAACATATATACCAATGTGGTGTGTCCAAGGAACAAGCTGTGTGGGTTGCACATACCATCTGGTGTAGGTTCATAGGTTCATACTAGGCTATCTGCCCTGGGACATTTTCAAGCCTAGCTGGACTGTGTGTGGCTTTCAACTCCCCTTAGGCTGGGAATGTCTATACACATTGGTCTGTTGTGCCTTTGTCCAGCACTGACACAGGGAAGATCGCCAGGGTACACATACAATCTCCAGTCCACCCATCCAGAGTCTTATTGTACAGAGGCAGTGAGGGGCTCCGCCTCACATGGATCATGACTACGTTCCATACTGTGTGGTGTCTCTGGCTATTGCATCTGTCACTCCAGCATGTCATATCTACATCTGTGCTGCAGTTCAGAACCCTTGCTCACGTGTCTCTGGCGGATGTGTAGTTATGGAGGTAGAGCATGTCCATTAATCCGTGTTGGACATGGCCTCGTATGTCAGGCACAGATCACCTTTGTGAAGACGGTATGCGACTGTATGGAGCTGGCCTTTCATCTGTCGGATGCATATCACAAATGTATGAGCGACCTTACCCTTCTGGTGAGGGGCTTCTGGGGTCTTTCAAACAGCTGCAGGTGTCAGGTATGATACATTCCGACTGGGGCGTTGTACTCAATCATTGCCCTGGTAAGTGAGGTATACAGGGACACGATGACCTCACCTGATGTGTATGTGAATCGCTTCATAGTCAGGTGGGCAATGTAGCATGTCTTCCTAACCACTGTGGCAATGTGAGTGTCAGATGACAGTTTGTTGTCTACATGGGTCCCCAAGCCCCTGTTGACCTCTCCCATGATTAGTGTAGTATCACCTATGTGTCAATCTGGGGTTACCTTGTTCTTCATGAAGGGTATGACTATACATTACCTGGCATTTAGCCTACGGACATGGCTCTGTCACCAGTTATCTGTTCCCATGAGGCATCTCGGAAGATTGTGTGTGTCCATTGGGATATTATATATGGCGCACATTTTGCTGTCATCTGCACACCTTGTCTGCCACAATCACCCTATGTTTGCCTGTACATCGCACACATGGATGACAAACAGGACAGCACAGAGGACTGAGCCCTGTGGGACTCAGCTAGTGAGTGGCTTGGAGTCTGACATAGCACCACCAATTCTAACCCTGTGTGTTGTTTCCTTGGGCTGGTTTGCAAGTCATGTTGTAACATATGGGTTTACATATAAGCTGGTGATCTTTTGTATGATGCCCGTGTGGGGTAATGTGTCGTGACCTTTGGCATGATAACAGTAGGCTGTGTGCACTGACTTACCCTCATCAGTGGCCTTAGTGACTGTTTCATATAAGTTGGAATGGTTCATGGGGCAGGATCTGCCCTTGACATAGACAGATAGGGTAGGCTCCAATGTCTGTGGATCCCCTATGTCTTTATCTGTCACGTCAATTATGTTCCTCACCATGGCTTTGCAGAGTGGGACCATCATGCTTATGGAGCAGTAATGTACAGGTTCCGTAGTATCAGCGCCTTTGTGGAGTGTGACCACGGTCGCCATGTGCCACACTTTGTATGTATCCTGTGTTGTGGCTAGGATAATACAGCTGCCTTATGTGTGTGTTTACTTCATCATTGGGTTTGTGTGGCACACAGCTGGGGACAGCATACGGTCACATTGATGCTGTTACTATTGCTTTGGAGAGGACTGCTCTCACATGGCCATCTGTTATATTTGGGAGGATACACTCTGCTGGGATACATGTTTCACCCTTTGTGGGGGAGGGGGGGATATGCACTGAACCTGTCTGCCAGTAGTTTGGCAATGTCTTTGGATTCATTAATGACTGTATCAGTTTTGACCACCTCTAAGCATATCCGTGTGTTTCAACCCATGTTTCTAATATAGCTCAGGAAGGCCTCATGATTGTCTGTTTTGTATTTGGCCATACCTCTCTCACTGGTGGCCTTGTATGATATTATGAGTGATCGTAGTTGTTTACTTGTAATGATCAGAGACGCCTTCCCTGTTAGGGATGTAGCTCTGTCATGTGTTAGCTTTCTCCTGTTGTTGTACGTTTTGTTAATGGCTGTGGTCCACCTGAATGTCCACATGCCTTTGGTGAGCAGGGTCTTGATGATATCTCGTATTGCTCACTCCATGCATTTCCAGGGGTGGTTCTTGTAAGCATTTGTAAGTGTTTCAGCAGCATGGTTTGTGTTGTACACTGTCTCGGTGGCCTTGTGGGATACCACTCCAGTCTTGCAATGTGTGGTGTTGCCTCTCGAGTTGTTCTTCTCTGTGGTTGTATTTTCTGGGTGCAGTGTGTGGCCAGGATGTGTATCTCCATTGTGATTTCTTCATGGTCTGATCTCACCAATGATGGATATACTCACGGTTTGGAGCATACTGTCCCCATGTTTGTGATGATCAGGTCTGGTACATTTTCTCCTGTAGTGGGTACATTGAGTATTATGTTCCATAGCATTTGTGATTATGTATTCCAGGTAACTCGGGCCTAGCGAGTTAGGGCTTGCATAGTATTCCCATTCTATGTTTGGGTAGTGGATGTCACCCAATATGATTGTGTTTGGAGTGACATTCATATTCTACAGTGTCTTCCTGAAGGCTGTTTGTGGTTCCTTGCATACACGAGACACTATGGGTGTGGCAAGTGCCTTTGCCAATGTCGTGAAGCCCAGGGGTGTAGGATGCAGGCCATCCCTTGCACAGCAGCGTGGCTTGTTGAGCATGTCATTCCAGGCAGACACACATTGGATTACCTTGGTATGACACTGTGGATTTTGACATTTATTAACGCTGATCATTCTGTCTCTGTGTTATGGCATCATTCTTGGTGAGTGTGGGATACTGCTCAGAATCATTGTCATGCCAGCCTGGCCTACTCTATCTGAGATCTCCTGTATGTCTCTTTACATGTAGTCCAGGGATGCATGTCTCAGGTTGTTCACACCAGCATGAACAAGGAGTGGGACATGATTGTACTTGCTGTGGGGTGTCCTCATTGCTTGTGTTATGTGGCAGATTCTCGCACACAGCAGCCAGCGTACTGACACCTTATTCTTGTTCAGTCTGGTGTGTGGGACATCAGTATGTCTGACTATGGGGTCACCTATTACAGGTGTGTCACGCATTGTGTTTGGCCTTAGGGGCTGTGCCTGTTAAGTACACTGACTTTGTGAACTATGTGTTGCTTGTGACATGTTTTTGTATGGGATGCAGCATGTCTCACCATGTCAGTTTTGTCCGTGGTCTGGTTTGCATCACCTCTGGTGACATAGGTGTTTATATGTCAGCTGGTGGGCATATCTATGATGAACACATAGGGTAATGTGTGGCAGCGTTTGCAAGGTCCGGCTATGCTGAGTGGACCACATTGCCCTCATCAATGGCCTTCATGAGTGTTTCACAAGACCCATACATGTTTGGGGGCATGATGTGAACATCAGACAGCCACACTGGGTGGTGTCCAGTGTCAGTAGATCCACAATATCTGTATGTCTGCAGTATATGCTGATCCTTTCCATAGCTGGGCAGACTGAGCTCATCATGGTTCTGGGGTGGTGGTTCGTAGCATCCATTCAAGAAACACCTTTGTTGACATCAACCAGTGTTGTTGTACACTGCTCTTAGTGTCAAATTCCTGTGGTAAGGCTGACATCATGTCAGTGTGGCAGCAATCTGCTGGGGGAGGTACATGTCATTGTGGGGGGGGGGTTGCACAGCACCCATCAGGATGCTTGTTGGCAATATGTGTGTGTGTTTGGTATGCTGTTTGGGATATATGTGTGATCCAGGGCATTTATGTGTATTCACAACATGGTTCCTACCGTCATTTGAGGGGGATTTGTGATTACCATGTGTGTCCTTTATAATGTGTATCATCATTGGTTCATAGGTTCATACTAGTCTATACACCCTAGGGTATTGCTTGACACATGGCATTCATGCCTCAGGTAGTGCTGCAGGGCTGCCTCTGTCGGATGCACATATCACACTTCCTGTACATGTGTGTGAGCAGGTCATGTCATTTTAGGCATCCATGTTATTATGTGAGTGAGTCGGAGGGGTATCATTCCCAGGGTTCCTACTGAGCCAGTGTATGTGCTATGCGTTGCCTCTTTGCCAAGGCCAGGGCATACTGGGCACGCCTCCTTCTGCCTACTGGGGCAGGCTCAGGTTGTTCCTCCTCCGAGTCACGCTCTGCCTGTGATGGCCTTGGCAATGGTGGGGGGCTGTTTTGGCCTGCCCTATGCTGGTCCTGCTGCAGCTGTTTTCGCAGGATCATATTATGTAGCATGGCACATATCATGATCATTTGGGTACATGTAGTTGGTGTGTCCTGCAAGGCTCCACCAGATGTGGCCAGACACCGGATCCGTGACTTGAGCAGCCCAAACACACGCTCTATGACATTATGTGTTTGTGCGTGTACCTCATTATGGCGTTCCTGTTCAGGTGTGTGTGCATTTCTAATGGGTGTCATCAGCCACGGCTCCAGTGCATAACCTGCATCCCCCACTAGGTGTCCGTGTGGGAAGTCCCCACTGGCAAATGATTGGTACAGCTGTGTCAAATGCCAGATGTGGGAATCGTGGTAGCTCCCAGGGCAGCCAGCACACACATTCATTATTATGCCTTGGGCATCACACACGACCTGGCAGTTGATGGAGGGGAAGCCCTTGCGATTAATGTAGGCTCTACCCCGCTCACCAGCTGGTGCTTTGATGCATATGTGCGTGCAGTCTATTGCACCCAGTACCTCAGGGTATCCCGCTATTTGCTGGAAGAGACGCATATTGCTGGCCACAACCTCACGGTCATTGGGGAAATATACATGATCACCGACATGTGCTGACATGGCATCCAGGAACTGGTGCAGTACCCTGGAGGCTGATGCCTGTGATATCCCCATCATATCGCCAGTTGGTCTCTGGAAGGTACCTGTTGCTAGTATTCTTAGGCCAACACATACCTTGGTTTCCACTGGGATGGGTTCCCCTCTGTTGGTTCTGTGTGTGAGGCGTGGCCTGCACAGCTCAACAATTTGCTGCAGGAGGTCTCTGTCCACTCTGTAGTGCTCTACTATCTCCAGCTCATGTAACCCATGGTAGGTGACCCTGGGCCTGTATACTCTTCTCTGTCTCCTCACTCTGGGTTGTCTGTCAGCATCTGCATTGTCACCACCCTCAGCAATTCGCCTATGTCTGATTATAACAGCTATGGCAGCCCCTAGCATTTCTGCTCTGAGTTCAGCTTTTTCAGTTTTCAATTCTGATAGCTTACTCCTTTCTTGCAGTATCTCTTGAGAGAAACACCCTGCACTGCTATTTGAAGTGTTTTAAGTGCTGGGTTGGGCTTCTAGTCTGCCTGTGTAATTGCCTGCTTCTAATTGTTATCACCAATTAACTCCAGCAGTATTCCCTGTCAGCTTCCTAGTGATCTGGTTGTTTCCTTTTTCCTCTCTGTTTCCTCAGGGGGAGCAATGTGCACACCAGCATAAGCACGCTCACAGTGGCTTACACGCGCGCACACATACTTACACGGTTTGGACTCGGCTTACTCATGTTAAAACGCGCGTACACCCGCGCACACAGCCTTAAACATCAGGCAACAGGCTTCCTGATGCTTACATTGCCTTACACACGTGCACGCCCGCGCAAACCATTTTAAACGGTTTGCAACACGCTCACACATGGTGAGCCTGCCTTACACGCGCGCACACGAGCGCATGCACGTACATCAAGAAACTTTGAGTGTAGGGATAGTGTACACCCTCTATTTCTTGACTTTCCTAGTGTTCTGTTGGGACACACCTCTCTCCCTGATGTCTGTCTTTCATCTGTCAAGTTACACTGCCCTCCAATGTTATGCATTTCTATCAATCATTCCCCCTTGTGATGTCACCTACCTCTTACTCTATTCCTCCCCCTTCTGTAAGTCTTACACTACTCAGACAGTGCTTATTAGCTATGTGGAAGTGTGATTCAGTATTGTAACCCTCATTTACATAGGATTGCCTACTAATGCTTAGTTACATCTCTTAAACTGAGCTTCCCCCCTTGGCAACCACTACACGGTGGCCATGTTGTTTTTGGTCTGCTGGTCCCTGCATTGTCATTCCATGTACTACATAAAACCCACAATTGTGGGCTTATAAGCTTCGGTTTTCAGTTTTATGCAGCGCACCCCATTTGCGCGGGTGTGCGCTGCAGTTAAACATCAAATCCCCCCGAAAAAAAAAAATTGTTTTTAATTAATTTTGCATAACTTTTTTATGCCAATGGCCACATATTTGGCCATTGGCATGCTAACTGACACATATGCAGCCTTTATTTGGAGCTGACATGGCTCCGTTGTGGATTTTGCAGAAATGTACTCAGTTGTCAACTGAGTACATTTCTGCAGCTAAAACGTCCGTTACACGGACTGGTTTTAGCTTCGTGGATCGCTCAAATACCTCATTTGCATATCTTTCAGCTGCAAATGAGGTATTGAGCATTTCCACACCCAGTCCGTGTAAGAGACGTTTTAGCTGGTCTCTTACACGGAGATTTGGGCTGTTCTTGGATCGGGAGGCTTACACGGAGTCTTACACTACTCTTAAACTCCGTGTAAGCCTTCGTGAATCCGGCCCCAAGTCTTTTCACTGCATTCACAATATGCACTTTCAATTAAGATGAATCAAGCTAATCAGGTAGGTGTCTAGGGCATACATCTCAACTGTCCAGATTTTCGCAGAACGTCCAGATTTTTGTCTCATATTTGGGCTATTCCTCTTAACATATGTGGTTTTCTGGCAGATCACTGAGGACTGATGTCACTAACTATTGATATATATTTGAGTATCACACTTGTTTTATGCTTCATATCCTTTGGAAAATGTATGCTAACAAATTGTATTATTCTATCAATTTTCTAAGTTTATAAGAGCAATATTTAAAATATGTCCCTAGTTTTGGGCCTTTGTCCCCCACCCCCATTATTTTAGGCATTGTCCAAATTTCTTGTGCTAAGAGGTTTGTATGGTTCATTCTTTGAAATCCTAAGGCAGGATCTATATTAGTAGTCTGTGTGTTGGGAATGCAGGTAAATAGTTAACAAAAATGAAGTCATGTCAGCACCGTGGTCAGAAACAGTAACAGTAATGGAAACAGTGGGACAGTGTTGTGTATCATAGATCTTCTGTTAACAGAACCATACAAGTTGCTGTACATGAGGGACACATTACAGTATGTGTGAGGACTAAGTTATTCATTGGCAACGTGCACATCACTAAGCAAATACATACATCTTCCCTGTTCTGCATTTTAATAATTCTGCTCATCCCACTTTCTCAAAAGATCAGGATGGTGTTCTTGAAGTGAATGTAATAATTAATGATAAAATAGAACTAGATAGCACTTTTAAAAATAATACCAAACTGCAAAAAACCTATAACAACTTTACTACCCTGCAGTTAAAGTGCTGCTGTTAACAGAGTCTTATTGATTACAGGCACATTCATAGGAATTCAATGAATAACCAAGTTCTTCATAACCATGCCCATAATAAACTTTAATATCAATAAGTGCAATATTCTTCTACAAATAACTGCTCTGATTGAGAACAATTTATTGATATGTTTCCCCATGTGGATTGGAACCCACAGCACCCTAAAATGTAGGCATGTTGACTAGTTTTCTTACAGGCCAAAGCTATTTGAATTCCTGTGGGGAAAGGACGAATATGTAAACTTCCAAAACGTATTGGCCATTATACTCTAAAGAAAGAACAGCTATCAACACACAACTGAAAAATAAAAGTTATGTACTTGTGATGTTGTGAAGTATTGCCAACTGTACCAGGAGAAATGAGACAGCATACATGTGGCATATGCCAGCATGGCTGGCTGAAGTTTGCGGATAATCTTATGTCATTTGACTGTCACATTAATTTGTACAGATGCTTGTATTGAAAATGTGTTTGCAAAAGTTGCTTATTTTAAAAATACTGCAACAGAATCTTAACAGAGCTCTGAATGTGAACTGTGCCAGAGTCAGGTGACTTGATGTGATGTCATTCCATAACCAGTTGAAGGATGGAACTCTGGCAGCAACAGTTTGTTTTTGTTTTTCTTTGGAATCTGATATAAAAGATATGTGCCAGGTATCACAGTTCAGTAATAGTTGTTCAGTAGTAGTTAGTGGTACAGTTTAGTGAGTGGAGTATCTCATCTTGCCTTGGGGAAGTGAGCATCTCAGCAGTACATCTTGCCTTGCAATATTAAATGAGTTAACTAGGGACATTTTTTAGTTTAGTTAGGAAAAGTACCATGAGCTTAGTTTAGTATTATTTCTTTTTCTGCATGTGAGATTCTATCCAACTGTGTTGTTTTATATTTCCTGTGACTGAAAACTCTGTTTATTGTAACTAAATATTAAGTATTTCCCGTTTTCTATTTTTATCATCTATTATTAAATATTGTGTATACATTTTGTTGTGACTGGTCTTTTATTGAATATTTTTAACATCTTGAGAGTACCTGTGCATATTTCAGTGTCATTGTGGCCACTCCAAAAAGCTTTACTACTTCAGTCACACTCTACCATTCATATCAGTATTAATTTGACACAGTATAGTTGGTTACCTCTTGTAAGAGCTTTAGATTATTTGGCTGGTGGCAGCTACTCTGTAATCTGGAGAAAGGGGACATAGCTGCTCAATTTGTGTCAGCTATTCCCAGGTAAGTATGTGTGTGTATGCGAAAAACCAGATATTCAAGTGTGTGTGCCAGATACTTGGAACTGGGACACTATACTCAAATTTGTGTCTTGTTTGGGATCTGGAGAGAAAGAGTTCAGTTCCAGTGCAGTGTGCTCCCTGTGTGCTCTTGAGGGAAATTGTGTTGAATGCAGACAGCTGCATCGGAAATGCAGTGTAAATCAATTATTCTCGTGTTTCACGACCGCCTCTCATCAGTGTCAGTGGTGAGGATTAGGGCTCATTCTTCACCAACCTGGGATAAAAAGGGGTGCATTGTCACAATACATAGCATAACTAGGCATATGTGTTATCCATTTTCATTCATCCTCAATAAATGGTTTGGATCTGATCCTCAGATCTGACTCAGCCACTTTTTCTAGATTCTAGGATCCAACTGTCAAGCTCCTCCCTTAACCATAATGCCCCTGACCATTGTATTACCTGAGATTGAGTTTGTTGCTATTATACAATATCACAACAAAGCATCATAACATAGCTATGGCTGAAAAGTGATAGCTGAAAGATCTAGAGCTCAAACAGGAACTATGGTTCCTAATAATTCTGTTAGGTCTCTCCCAAAGACTTGGATAGGGGGAGGGAAGTTGAGGAAGAATGAAAATGGACAACACAGATGCATTGCTGTGATGAATACATAAGTTTTATATATGATGTTGTCATTTTCATTCCTTTCTCAATGAATGGGATAGAGTCTCCAGTTATGGTAACCTTGGGTGGACCTTGTGGAAGGATGTTCCAGAAAACCACATAACCGAATGTTGCTCTGTTTCTGGAGATGATATTGAATTTGTAATGAGAAATAAAAGTATGAGCATTAGACCATGTGGCAGCTACACAAATGTCATCAATGGAGGCTCTAGCCCAAAAGGCAGCTGATATAGCCATAGACCTAGATGAGTAAGGTTTTGGTCGTGTTGGTAAGGTTAAGACTCTCAATGAATAAATGTAGAAAATACAATCTGTTATCCATTTGGCTAGTGTAATTTTTGAAACTGGTTTTCTCATCTTATTATTTGAGAAGAAGACAAACAATTGATGATTTTTTTCTAAATTCCTTAGTCCTATGAAGGTAAAAGCAAAGTTGCCTATGAACGTCTAAAAGATGAAGGATATACTCTCCTTTATTGTCAAATTTGGGAAAGAAAACTGGTAAATTTATCACTTGATTGATGTTTGATTCAGAAAACTTGTTTTGGTAGAAAAAAAGAATTAGTGTATAAGGTAACTCTTTCCTTGTGAAAAATCAAAAACAGAGGTTTTGAAGAGAGTGCTTGGAGTTCAGATACTCATCTAGCTGAAGTGATAGCCACCAAAAATAACATTTTCTAGGACAGAAACTTAAAGTCTACTTTAGCTGAAGGCACAAACTGTAAATGTATTATAGTGTGTAATACCAAAGTCAGATCCCAAGGTGGGGTGGGATCTCAAACTGGAAATCTAAGTAAAAAGGTACATTTTAGAAAGGCCTTACATAACTTATGTGAAACTAAAGGAGAAGCATTATCTCCAATGTTATAGCTGGACATGGCTGCTAACTGAACTTTGATGGTGGAGAAACTTTCCCCTGCTTTGAAAGATGGAGACAAGGAAATCTAAAACAGCCAGAAGTGGAGCAGTGGAACGGTGAAAGGATTTAAGTCTCTCTGATGTTCCCACAAGAAAAACCTTTTCCATTTACTCTTGTAAATCTTCCTTGTCGAATATTTGATTTTAATTGATTAATTAAATGTTTAGTTGTTTTTAAACATGATGATGACCAACTGATGTATTTAAGTGATGTGGATTTTTAGTTTATTCATTCTGAAGAAGTCATTTCTATGATGAAAGTGGCTATTAAGTCATTATTACGCTAAATAACTGAAGTTTTTTGTCTCTGTATCTTGTATTTTGGTGGTATTGTCTTTTTATTGTTTTATTTACCATCATTGGTTATGTTTGGTTTTATTCTTCTGTCCATAATAGTATCCTGTATGATGGTCAGACAGAGTATGTTTTTTCTCTCTCTCTCTCTCTCTCTCTCATATCTCTATATGCGTGTGTGTGTGTGTGTGTGTGTGTGTGTGTGTGTGTGTGTTTATATGTGGGAGAACATGTGTAGGGGTACATATAACCATAATATAAGCAAAGCCAGCTTACAGTGCTTTAGTGCATTCGATAAAAATCTGTCTTGTCTACATTACAATTAATGTGTATATCACAAATGAAGACCATTTATTACTTTGCTCCTTTAATTACTGCATAATCTTTGAAGTTCGGTAATATAAGAATTTTTGGAATTCGCATTTGTGCGTGTAATGAAAATGGAAGCAAAGCTCAACAAGCACCACAGTAGTCCATTGGATTAAATTTATTATTTCAATATTCCTATTATGCATGTTACACATGAATACAGTTTGATGCACTGCCCTTTAATTAATTTGAAAATTTTGGAGTGGTATGTTGTAAGACTTCTTGGGATATTACGCTTAGTGTTTGGATAATAATATTATAGTAACTGAGATAGTTAGTCATTAAGGAGGCTAAAAGATGTAATTGTTAGGTAGACAATGGTATAGTCACATAGCAAAGATGCATAGTGATGACAGGGTATTAAATGTTATGAAGTGTAGGGTTGATACAAGATGAAGATAGGGAGTGGTAATATAAGTTGTCCATTTATAAACTTCCTTGTTGGCGATGGGGGATTTTTTGTGATGTTATATTATATGTGTGTAGAGTTAGACAGTGAGAAAAATTCAATAGATAAATAGTTCATTCCTCTGGAGGACTTTTATAAAGGTACTTCTGAAATGTGATTATCTTTGAACATCTCTAGTAAGATCATTTAGGTGTGAATATTATACTAGCATTTCCATATGGATTTTTAAGCAATGTTTTGGTTTACTAAAGTATGTGATAGTGTTTGGTTCAGCAGATGCATCTTCTAGAGATATACAATTCCAAAATGTAGCTACAGGAGTCACCAAATGATTGGCTGGTTCTAGAATATGTAGCTGATTCTGAGTTTAAAATCATAAAAGTCTTTTTTTTCCCTCAAATATTTTTTTATTTTCAATTAAAATAACATTTACATAATATTTTCAAATATCATTTTAAACAACTATATACAATATTTACAATAGCCTGACTTTCAATTATATACACTGTACATTACTAAATATAGAATTAACAGATCAGTTATCAGAGATACAATATTGATTATTGCAGAGTGTCCAACAAAGATATAACTTTCTTCCAATGATTATTTACCAATGGCCTGGAATAGATTCATAGTTCTCTGATTTTTATTTCCATCAATGCAGTTATCTTCAGTAAAGTATAGAATTCTTCCAAGGTCAGGGGTGTATTTGAATTCCACCTTCTGGTTACACATTTCCTAGATATAGCAAGTATTGTCCATAACAAATACATATTTGTCTTATTCAGGTAGGGATCTTCATTTACATTTAGTATAATCAATATTGTATTTAAGGTAAAGGATTCATTAAATAAAGCTTGTAGAAATGATTGATTGCATTCCAATATGATTTAATTTTATTACATTCACAAAAAATATGAGTCAGTCTGCTTTATTTGACTTTTCACACCTCCAGCAAAACCCATTTGTAGTAGTACTGATCTTTTTAATTCTATCTGGTGTTAAAAATACTCAGTGTAAGTATTTCCAGTTAAATATTTTCCAGTACTGTGTGTCAGAGGTGTAATTAACTGATAGTAAGATGTTAGTTTTAATTTTTTCTGTTAACTGCAATGACTGACCTTTTGTTAAGAACTGCCAGTATGATGATTTGGGAATTGTTTTATATGTTATTAACTCTTTATATAGATTTGAAATGGAATTTTTCTTTATACAACTATTTTATTTAAATTCGTAAAACACGAACTCTGGAACCAAGCAGGACAGATAATAACGCTCTTTAATTCAGGAATCACGTTTTCGCTTCCACACTGTAGAAGCTTCATCAGTTAATACAAAATAATACATTAACATTTGCTGTTTATATACGTTATAACCATGATGTCATTTCCTTTTTGTTTTATTTTAAAGCAACAAAACTAATATTAAAAGTATTATGTACTGGAAGACAACATCACATCTAAAAATTGACACTTCAAGTATAGCATGAAGTGTCAATTTTTAGATGTGATGTTGTCTTCCAGTACATAATACTTTTAATATTAGTTTTGTTGCTTTAAAATAAAACAAAAAGGAAATGACATCATGGTTATAACGTATATAAACAGCAAATGTTAATGTATTATTTTGTATTAACTGATGAAGCTTCTACAGTGTGGAAGCGAAAACGTGATTCCTGAATTAAAGAGCGTTATTATCTGTCCTGCTTGGTTCCAGAGTTCGTGTTTTACGTGTTTGTCAAGATTCCTGTATTTTATTTAAATTCATATAGACAATTTATTAGATTTGGAATATCTTTAAATGAGGAATTATTAATTAATCTGCATAAATCTTGAGTGTACATTAGAATGATTTGTAAGGTTAACCAGTCCTGTGTTGGAATATTGTAAGCAGTTTTTATCTTATGTATATCTAAAACATTTAATTTATTTACGCATTGAAACCAGCATAAAAATCCATTTTGTTCCCAGGAGGTTATTGTTTCCCTATATATTTTGTGAGGAAAGTTCTTGCTGATGGTAAATGGGGTTAAAAGGTCAAACCAAAGTTTTAAATCTATGTTTGCATTGATAAGTTTCCTAAAGGGATTGATGTAATGATTAATCAGTGTTGTTTTAGAAGGTTTTGTTATATTACATTGTATACTTATGCATAGTATGTACCAGGGTTTGATTTGTCTACTATTAAACATTTTTAACAGATTAAATTAATTTGTTAATATAGCCATTGTTAATTCTTTCCAGTTGGCAAAATAATTTGAGTTTATCCAGTCTATTGTAGGTTTAAGCACAGATGCTTTTATTTATGTTTCTATTTCTGGGAAGTTCAATCCTCCTTGTTTCCAGGGTCTAAGAGTATGTATAAAATATTGTGAGTAATCTTTGATCTTTTTGTTAATGCGTTCTGAAGTTGTAGCCATCCTTTTTTGTTTGGTACAGTAGAATTGAAGATATGAGCAGTGTGCTAGCAGCAGATTTTGCTGTTTTATTGTAAATAATTTCCTGTTTGTTCAGAAGACTTTTTTGTAAGTTCATGAAGACAGATGAATTGTAAAGCAGAGTTTGAAGTGGGAGAGTTTGAGCACTAGATACTTGGAAAGGGTAAATTAGGTAGAGGTAGACCTTTTATAACATTTCAAGTGTCCTGTCATTTCTGGGGATGATATAGTTCATCCGTGGTAAACTTCAGATGATAGTCAATGATTATTCCAAGAGGTTTTATATGTGTCACTGATTCTACTGGTGTATTAGTTACTGATATTGTGGAGGAGGTGCTTTGGCTTATGTCTGAGTTAAAAATTATTAATTTATTTTTTTTTAGCAATAAGTAGAAGGTAATTAAAAAATAATTATTTTATAAGCAACTGAATTTGTTCTATATTATAGGGTTTAGGAATTACCCTTGTGGCACACCACTTGTAATTGGACGGTATGAGGATTAAATATCTCACTAGTGGACATGTTATGAACATTGACACAGGTAGTTCTTAAACTATATAAGTGTTGCACCAATCATGTGAAATGTTGCTACTCTGTTAAGTAAGAGTATATTAGAAACTGTATAAAATGTTTTGGAGAAATTCAGAAAAAAAGATTATGGTTGAATTCAACAAAGCTAACACAGTCCTTTCTCCCATGTCCATGCGAAAATTTAAATTAAGTAATTGTTGTATACAGGCACCCCCCCCCCCCCCCGCGGACACCATGTAAACATCATGGCATGCTAATCGTCTGCATAAGCAGGGAATTAGCATGCAAATCATCCAGGGAAAGAGGCTGGAGTGACTCAACATGGTAAGAAGCAACCGTCTAGGCTCCATGCTGCTGTTCTGGTTGTAGTCTAAAACCTTTTGAATATAGCCACGGAACCATGCTCCTTAACCTGTTAGTGCTACAACTCCTGGACAAAGCCTGACAAAATGGGGAGTGGGGCACAAAATAGGTAAAAATTAAATATTGCATATATTCATTTTGAAAGCTGCTAGAACAAGGTTTGTGTTAACATGCAGTTTCCAAAGGATATGAAGTCTGAAACTCAAATGTATGTCATTGTTTAGTGACTTTGATCCACAGATCATACCAGTAATTTGCCAGAAAATTACAAATTTTATGAGGAAAAGACCAACAATATGAAGCAAAAAATCTATCTGGACAGTTGAGAGATATGCACATAACTGCACTACAGGGCATACCTCTCAACCTCTTAGACCAAGAAATCTGAAGAAAGCCATCAATAATGGGCTTGGAAGTTTTACAGAAATATGCACATAACTGCACTACAGAGCATACCTTTTATCCTCTCAGACCATGAAATCTGGAGAAAGCCATCAATAGTGGGCTGGGAAGTTGTACAGAAATAGGGATACTTTTAAAATATTACTCTTACAAACTTAGAAAATTTTTTGAATACTGGGTTTGCAGAATGCAGCCTTGCTGCCAAGCCCCCCAAGGAACAGTACATATTGTAAGTCATGCAGACCTATCAACCTCTTAGATCAAGCCATATGGACAAAGGCACAAATAATGGGGGAGAAAGGGCCAGAAATAGTGTCATTGTTTAAATCATTGCTCTTACAAACTTTGAAAACTGATAGAATCAGAGGTTTACAGCAAATGTAATATCTGTTTTGTGTTCAACATTCGGCGTTCCTTCAGTTTCTCTAGCTACATTGTTGCCTTTCCATGTAGATTTTCATGTAGATTCAGGGATTTCAACATGGTGATTATGCCAATAAGGTTTGAACTCACTAGCATTGCTGAATCCCAAAAAGCTGGATCTCTGTAGGAATGTTCAGATTGTGTAAGTACTCTCTCAGTGTTTGTGGTGTTGGGATGGCAGCTGTGCTTGTTTACATCAGATGAGTGTTTTGGGTTAGATGAATGGCAACTATAACTGGTTACATCAAGTGGGTGTGTTAGGTTAGAGGGATGGCAGCTGTGATTGCTTATGTCACGTGGGTGTGTCAGGTTAGTCTTACAAAGTGTTACATTTTGATCTGCCAAGTTTGCAAATGCAAGTAAGCAGTGCACAATAGGCTTCTGTTTCATTAAATCCAACCTCATCTTCATTTATCACTAATTGTGTTTTCTTTGTCAGATTTGTAGTAGTATTTATTATAAAGAAAAAGAAAAACAATAAAAAAGGAGAAATATTTGGAACGAGAAAAAGCAGCCTATGACCTATACACAGTATAAAATGTTAGTACACATGAGACATGTCTACATAGGTCTGCATCTCAACTCTCACTCCAATGCATCTTCAGAAAACAGGATGAAAACCTTATCCCCTTTGACACACAAACAGCTTTCCACCTAAGAACTGACGTCATTCTTCACACAAGCAGCTACAACAGAATGCATGCTGATATCAAACCATAGAATTGTTATTTTTACACATATTATTATATTTTGATGTAAGTGCACTCTGTGAGCATACAACCTGTTATGATTATCACTTGCATATTTACAGCTCTGTTTCTGTGTTTCCTGGTCATTCATCAGTTATCTGCCCAGTACTCTGAGAGAGACGCAGTCTGTAAGCCATGCTATATCATTGGTCTTGAAATGTGTGGCGATATTAACTAGCAATAATATGATATGCATTTGCCAATAACTGAAGGCCAGGTTGGATGGCACAAACAAGCATAGACTGTTCTTTTGTTGTGGGAGCACAGGTGAGTTACTCTTATGACACATACAAGGGTACAACTGTTCTTTTGAGGGTGAACATATCTGAGTTACTGTTATGGCACATATAAGCATAGACTGTTGTTTTGATGCAAGAAAAGGTGAGTTGCTGTTATGGCACAAACAAGGATATGCTGCTCTGTTTACCCTCCTTGTTTTGCATCCTGCCTGTTATTTGATCATGTGAGGGTTGTGACAATTGCAATGTGTATCATTACTTTCTAACTTCTCTCTTCAATGATTTTTTGATTTTTTAGTACAAATGTATGGTGCTAAACTGACATTATGCATCAATAATTTTGAGAGGTATGACTGTGTGAATCTTGATGCCTGAGGCCTACTACTTACTAATGGACACATATAAGTCAAATAAGTCTCTGTTGTCACGTTACTGTAATGTTTATACAAATATCCCACCTTGTACTTGTTTACTTTAACAACTAATAAAATACAAGGTTATGACATAATATTATTAAACACTCCAGGTTCATGACTTACCTTGTAAATCCAGTAGTTGCCACAGCATTAATCCAGGGCTGACTCTGTCTGATGCAAGCAATACACAGACAATGCATGGGGAGGTAAAGGTTGTATGAGGTGCCTGGCATGAATGTTACTACATGTATATGAGTAAGAGGAAGTTTTTGTGCCCCTAGGTGGTGAGTGAGTGTGATATGCATTGTCTCTTAGCCAAAGCAAAAGCATATCGAGCATGCCTATGTTTGCCTACACATATAGCAGCTGGGGGTTCCCTCTCTGACTCCTCATCTGCCTGTGGTTGTGGTGACCTTGACATTGCTGGTGGGATGTGTGCCCCTTCCCCTTGCTGATCCTGCTGCAGTTGTTTCCTTAGAATTATGCGGTGTAGCATGGCACATACTTTTGAGATTTCTGTACATGTCCATGGATTTTACTGTAGGGCTACCCCACATGCATCTAGGCTCTGGAACTGTCACTTCAGCAGCAAACCACATGCTCTATGACATTTCTGGTTTGAGCATGTGCATCATTATGGCATTCTTCCATGGGTGTGTGTGCATTTCTCATGGGTATCAGCCATGGTTCCAGTGCATAGCCTGCATCTCCCTGTAGATGACCTTGTGGGACATCCCTCTCAGCAAACATCTTTTACATTTGGGAGGTGTTCCAGATATGTGAATTGTGGTAACTGCCAAGGTGACCAGTACACATGTTCAAGATGATTGCCCTGGCATTACACATGGCTTGGCATTTGCTGGAATGGTAGCCCTTTCTGTTAATGTAGAACCTTCCTGTTCCCCAGGTGTTGCCTTCATTTCGACATGAGTACTGTGATGCCTGTGCACTGACCCAGCAATCAAGGAGCCTCAATCCTCACCACTAACACCAGTGAGGGGTGTCCATATAGGGAAAGAATAATAAATACACACACAGTAAAGTACAATTTCCTTTAAGAGCATTAGCATAGTACCACTTGTCACCACCCACTAATATGTATCAGCTACTAAAAGGCCCTTATGAAAGGGTGTCCAATTATACTGTGCAATATTATTATCCAAATGGTAAGTATAACTGAACATTCAAGGCTTATTGGAGTGGCTTGGCCAGTATCACTATATATATGCAATATACTCTAGAGCTTAAATTATCTCTACATAAAACAGCCACAGTTGAAAGGTATAAAAATATTTGATAAATAATAACACAAGGCAATACTTCTTACTACACAGTGCTAGTCAAGAGTTCAGAGATCTCAGAGAAATACTTAAAATAATACACTAGAAAAGTTCTGACATCAGTACAGAAAAAAACTAATCTAATCTTCCTAGTTCCTAACTATATCTAAGAGAAAACACAGTTCTAAAATAAACTTACATATAGATCAAGACAGTGCTGGTGAGTTGGATGTTCTCAAGACAAATGCTCAGTGCTCTCTGATTCTCTCTCCTTAAACTGATCATGCAGTGTTGGTTCACATTACATCATTCTTAACAATTTTCTGGTTTTCTCAGGCTAACAGAAACTCAGATGTTAATAGCCCTTTTGATCTTGCAGCTGGTCAGGAAGCCAGAGCAATAAAATAAATTATACATGCAAATTCTAGCCATTAACTCTGGGCTCAAAACAATAGGAATAAATCCTTCATTTAGACATTTCAGCTCTGAGCCCTGAGATTAAAGACAGTCATGAAATGCTTGACTTATCAGAATTCTTACAGTAGAGTGCACTGTTGTTACATTTTTGCAGCTCAACATCCAATACAGTCTTTTCACATTTAAGAGAACAAGCCTGTGGCTTATATTGATATTTACAAATAACAGAATTATCGACAAAATGCTATCTAGCTTGGCTGGCAGCCTTTACCTATCTTCACACATCTACCCCACCTGGAGACACAAGCTAGTTTTTCAAGTGACCCTTACCTTACCTTACCCCATTCCCTGTCTTGACAGCCCATCTGCGCTGGCATTGCTAATCCCACTGTGGTGCTGGACTGACATATCATATGCTTGCAACCTTAGGCTTCATCTTAGCAACTTGGCATTTTGCTGGCTGGCTCTGTTTAACCATGTTGGGGGATTGTGATCTGTAACTACAGTGAATTTTCTTCCATACTGAAAAGGCTGAAATTTCTGCAGTACTCGCACTATGCATAGACATTTATTTTCTACAGCTGCACAGTATTCCTCCCTGGGTTGGAGCCTATGGCTGAGATAAACCACTGGGTGCTCTCCTTCCTCTGAAGTAATCTGGCTAAGTACAGCTCCCACCCCATGGTTCGAAGCATCCACCTGCCCAACAAATTATTTGCTGTAACCTGAAGTGGCTAACACAGGGGGTCCTCTCAAAGCTTTTTTAAGCTTCTGGAATGCCTGCTCACATGCTGGGGTCCTACCTTATCTGGCCTGTTTTTCCTTGTCAGGTCTGTGAGGGGAGCAACTATGGTACTATAACTGGTGATGAACTTTCTGTAGTACCCTGCTGTCCCTAAGAATGCCCTCACCTGCTTTTTGATAACAGGTGCAGACCATGCCTGAATGGCTTCTACTTTGTCAAGTTCTGGCCTGATCTTACCATTCCCCACTCTATGTTCCAGGTAGGAGACCTCTGCCATACCAACGTGACATTTGCTGGACTTAATGGTCAACCCTGCCCTCTGTAGACTACCCAGCATTTCCCTGACATGTTGAAGGTTCTTTTGCCAGGAATGGCTGCAGATGGCAATATCATCTAGATAAGCAAGGGCAAACCCTCCTGCTCCTGCTAGGATGTGATCTGCCAGCCTCTGGAAAATTGCTAGGGCATTTTTCATCCTAAAGGGCATCTTTGTGAACTCATATAAGCCAAAAGGAGTCACAAAGGTTGATGTCTCTCTAGCACTGGGAGTCAAGGGCACCTGCCAGTAACCCTTGGTAAGATCAATAGTTGTAAGATACTTAGCTTCACCCAACTGCTCTAGGACCTCATCTGTCCTAGGCATGGGATAAGCAACTGACTTTGTGTGACTATTTAATTTCCTGTAGTCCACACAGAACCTGGTGCTGCCATCCTTCTTTGGCACCAGCACCACTGGGGAGGCCCAGGAACTGTAGGACTCTTGAACTACCCTTAGTTGCAATATTCCTGTATATCCCCCCTCAGAGTTTGTTTGACTCTCTTTCAGGCACCCTATAAGGGGCCTGCGTAATAGGCCTTTGGGGTCTTGTATCCACCTGGTGCCTCACCAGGAGGGTGCATCCTGG
Source organism: Protopterus annectens (assembly GCF_019279795.1). Lineage (NCBI taxonomy): Eukaryota > Metazoa > Chordata > Ceratodontiformes > Protopteridae > Protopterus > Protopterus annectens. The sequence goes on along the minus strand of NC_056744.1, from coordinate 1,544,006,379 downwards.
TTTCCCAGGGAACATGTCCCCAAACTCCTGTAACACTGCTCAGATTTCTCGAACCTGGGTAGGAAATAGCTGCTAGGATATTGCTACCCCTTCCACTGAGGTGTCAGTCCTAGCCTCACTGAGGAGATCAGTCACCAGATCTCCCTCAGACTCCACCTGCAAGCCACTGCAGATACTCAGCACAAGGGCCTCCCTATCATGGTAAGGTTTCATCATGTTAACATGGTACAACTTGTGTCCTTGCCTCCTGCCTAGCAGTTCCACCATGTAGTTAACATCACCTGCCTTTCTTACCACCTTGTAGGCACCCTCCCAAGCTGCTTGCAGCTTGTTGTGTCTGACAGGAATGAAAACCATTACCTGCCCTAGAGCATACTCTCTAGCTCGAGAATTCCTGTCATACCATACCATTTTCTATTGTTGGGCTCCTGCTAGGTTCTCCTGGGCTAAGTCCATGAGTTCCCTGAGCCTTGCCCTGAGGTTTGGGACATATTCCACAACAGACTCCTTGTGAGATTCACACTCACCTTCCCACTCATCATGATAAATATAGAGGTCCCCTCACCCTATGCCCATACAACAACTCAAAGGGTGAAAACCCTGTGAATTCCTGTGGAACCTCTCTGTAAGCAAACAACAGATGGGGCAAATATTTGTCCCACTCCCTCTTAAACTGGTCTGCAAATGCCCGTAGCATGGACTTGAGTGTAGAGTTTAACCTCTCAACAAGGCCATTAGTCTGGGTATGGTAGGGGGATGTCTTCAGGTGCTTCACCCCACAGTACTTCTACAGACAAAATTGACTAAAAAATGGCCCAAACATCACCAAACCAGTAAAAAAATGTAGAAATGAATCGGACTTCAATGTGAATAAAATACTATTATTTTTATTAGTTAAAACACATACATTTTAAAGGAATTTAACATTATTTTTATGCATTTTTATTTGTGTTTCATAGTTTATTCTATTTTGAAAAATGTTTTTGCAAGTACTTGTGATTGGAATAGGTGCTTTGTATACCTTTAACATGGGATTTTTTTAATTACTAGCATTTCATGATCGGTTGATGAACTTCATCTAATTAATAAGTAGGATGATGAATGTGAATGTATTTTATCTGAAGAAGTCTCCATGAGAAATGAAAGCGCTTATGTGATGTGTTTTAACTAATAAAAATAATAGTATTTTATTCACGTTGAAGTCCGGTTAATTTCTACATTTTATTTTTACTTCCACTGACAGGCGGTCATGGTGGTGCAGTGGTTAGCATTGCCACCTCACAGCAAGAGATTATCTGGTTTGATCCTTGGCTGGGGTGCCTTCTGTGCAGAGTCTGCATGTCCTCCCTGTGGTCGTGTGGGTTTCCTCCGGGTGCTCTGGTTTCATCCTAAAGACATGCTGCAGGTGGATTGGACACTCTAAATTGGCCCCATGTGTGCCTTCTGTGGAAGGTTGGGCACTGAGCTGGCAACTTGACACTGTAAGAACTTTACTGCCAATCAATGTGCAGACAAGGTGATCCACTGTGGCAACCCCAAGCCAGAAGAAGAAGATTTTTATTTCCACTGACAAGCCAGCAAGTTTGATATGAAATTGGCACCTGTGTCAGTCAGTATTTCTTTTGGGAAACCTATCCTGCTGAAAATCTCTATCAAAGCATTTGCCACCTTTTCTGCGTCAATGGAGGACAAAGCCACTGCTTCAGGGTATCTTGTAGCATAAACCACTACCACTGGCATATACTTTTTCCCCCTGTTGCACTTGGAGTACTCAGAGGCCCACAATATCCATATCTATCCTCTGAAATGGCTCCTCAATCACATGCAAAGGCATCAAAGGAGCTCTCACCTTGTCTCCTGCCTTGTCTACCTTTTGACACTGCTCACAGGTCCTGCAGTACCGTTACATCTCTGGAAATTCCAGGCCAATAGAAGTTCTGCATAATAAGTCTCTTTGTATGTTTTATGCCCATATGACCTGCAAAGGAAATATCATGGGCTGTGGCTAGAAGTGCCAGATGGTAGGGTGCAAGCAGTACTAACTGCTGTACCCTCTCACCTTCTTGCCCTCCCTCAGGGATCCACTCTCTGTACAGTAACCCTTTGTCCCAGTATACATAATCTCCCTTCCCTTGAGAGTAAGGTGCCTCACTAGCTACCTGCCTCAGGCCTTGCAATGTGGGGTCTGAGAGCTGAGCCTGTCTCAACTCTCTCTTTGTAACCCTTCCCGGCTCCCCTTCCACAGGAAGTCTGGCATCCTTTGACAGTGGTGCCTCACTGTCAGCCTGGGTACTACTATTCACCTCTACCTTTGCAGTCACTCTGTTCAAGGGAACCTCAGTACCCAAAAGCAGCTTGGCACACATTCAGTCTCACTGCTACAGAGTAGCTCCCTCCCTGAGGTAACCACCTCACCAGTCCTGGCTGCAAGTATGCAGTCTGTCTGGGTCTTCCCCAGGCTACCAGACCCACATGTTTGTCTCAAAGTCTGACTGTGTGTAACTGCATTAACACATGATACTGTCAAATCCAAATGTTTCCCTATCAGGACATCTGCAGGATTGTAATTCAGTACCCCTGTTATCTCAAGAAAATGTACTATTGGCATTTTGTCTTCCCCACTTACTGGCTCTCTCTCACCTTTCGTTCCCCACCTTGCCTCTGTAGACATCTGTATGCCACATGGCCCCACTTGTTGCATTCAAAACATTTAACTCTAGGTCCTGGACGTGTACCTGGACTAGTTGCTTCTCCTGCTACTGGCAGATTCTGTTGGGGCAGTCTGTCCTACCCACCATGGGTTCCTTTAGACCCATGAGCAGTGCTGGGGGTCCCTTTCCTATGCAGGGATGCTCTGCTTTCTAGCTATAGGTCTCCCTTCTTCCTCAACTCATCTGAAGTAGGACATTGTCTATCAGCTAACCAGATTATCATGTCATCAGGCAAAGTGTTAAGGGCTTGTTCCCTCACCAAAAGGTCTGCCAGCCCTTCATAAGTGGTGACCTGACATCCACTCACCCACCCATGAAAATAACTGCTCAGTTCAGCAACATATTCACACATACACACACACACACACACACACACACACACACACACACACACACACACACACACACACACTTTCATCTGCCTTGTGTCTAGGCTCACAAAACTTTTTTTCCTATAAGTTTCAGGTGTTAGCTTAGAAAATTCTAACAAACAGTTCTTAACAGTAGTATAATCAAAATATTCACAATCAGCAAGTTTAGACAACACAGTTACAGCTTTACCATGGAGTAAGGGGGTCAGCAACCATATCCAGAGCCTTTGGTCAACATCATACTGTTTACATACCCTCTCAAACATATGAATGAAACTATCATAATTATCCCTCTATGTAAACTGCAGATGAAATTTACTGACTCTGTGTGCTTCTGGGGTCCAGTTACTCCCTTCCCCATTACCTCCATGACTCTGGTGAAGAGTCAGTATCTCCTTTTTGTGATGCCTCTGCTGCTCCTTTTCCATAGCTTCCATTTCCAAATACCAGGCTTTCAACTCAAGTCTCTTTAGCTCCAGATGGATTTTTAAGTCCTCTGCACAAAAGTTGAGCTGTCCATTCCATGAGTGTTGTACATCTCCACGGCCCATCTGATCACCCTCCTGGTTGCTGTTTTTTGATGCAGCTGTGACCAAAGCTGTAATCATGTCTGCCTTAGTCAGGTTTCCCTGCACCAGTTCTTTAGTTTAGCACATCTCCACCAACTGTCTCCTTCTCAGCTTTCCATACACCTCTGCTGACATGCTTGCCTGCTCTCCCTGACTAATTAAACTAACAAAAGAAATAAAATAATTGTGATCTGAACTCTGAGTATACACTGCATGGCTGATTTACAGTACAAAAACACCTTCAATGATCACTGTACACAAGCTACAGGAATTCACACTACCCACACCACTACACGTCAATTAGTATTTGCCAACCAATTAATATGTGGTGTGGACATCCCACCACTGCCAAACAATTAATATGTAACACCCATGCACTGGCCCAGCAATCAAGGAGCCTCTATCCTCACCACTAACACCAGTGAGGAACGTCCATATAGGGAAAGGATAATAAATACACACACAGTAAAGTACAATTTCCCTTAAGAGCACACAGAGATCACAGTCAGGCTGGGGCTGGTTTCTCCCTTTCTCTCCAGGTCCCCAATAAGACTCCCCACTGGCACAGCTTTAGGGTCCAGATCTTAGCCTAGTGGTCAAGCTAAAATCTTTAGCACCTTCTCTGTCCAACCAGTGCTTTGTGTTCCTGCCCAAGTAGCTGACACAAACGCACACACACACGCACACACGCACACACACACACACACACACACACACACACACACACACACGCACACACACACACACACACACACACACACACACACACACACACACACACACTTTGAGATAAGAGTTATATACAACCACACAGACACTCCTGGGGAAGGCTGATACAAGTTCTCCAGCTGTGCCCCTTTTACCCAGACTATATGATAGTACTACTTGCCACCACCCACTAATATTTATCAGCTACTAAAAGGCCCTTATGAAAGGGTGTCCAATTATACTGTGCAATATTATTATCCAAATGGTAAGTGCAACTGAACAGTCAAGGCTTATTTGAGTGGCTTGGTCAGTATCACTATATACATGCAATGTTCTCTAGAGCTTAAATTATTTATACACAAAACAGCCACAGTTAAAAGGTTTAAAAATATTTAATAATAAATAATAAAAACACAAGACAATACTTCTTACTACACAGTGCTAGTCAAGAGTTCATAGATCACAGCGAAATACTTAAAATAATACAGTAGAAAAGTTCTGACATCACTACAGAAAAAAAATAATCTAATCTTCCTAGTTCCTAGCTATATCTAAGAGAAAACACAGTTCTAAAATAAACTTACATATGGAGCAGGACAGTGATGGTGAGTTGGATGTTCTCAATGCAAACGCTCGATGCTCTCTGATTCTCTCTCCTTCAATTGATAACACAGTGCTGCTTCATATTACATCATTCTTAACAAGTTTCTGTTTTTTCCAGGGTAACAGAAACTCAGAGGTTAATAGCCTTTTTGATCTTGCAGCTGATCAGGAAGCCAGAGCAATAAAATAAATTCTACATGTAAATTCTAGCCATTAACTATGGCCTCAAAACAATAGGAGGAATTCCTTCACTTAGACATTTCGGCTCTGACCCTGAGATCAAAGACAGTCATGAAATGCTTGACTTATCAGCTTTCTTACAGCAGAGTGCACTGTTGTTACATTTTTTTTGCAGTTGAACATCCAATACAGTCTTTTCACATTTAAGAGAATAAACCTACGGCTTATATTAATATTTACAAATGACAGAATTATCTACAAAATTATATCTAGCTAGGCTGGCAGCCTTCAGCTATCTTCTCAAGTACAGTCTGTCACCCAGTACTACAGGATAGTGCACTACTTGCTACAACTGTTGCATATTGCTTGCCCTCTCCTCAGAACTATGGAGAAAATATATGTACTCACTGGTATGTTGAAGTTTAGCATCCAAAAACTGGTGGAGGATCCCAGATGCTGATACCTGCTACCCCCCCAGCATGTCCCCTCTTGGTCTGTGAAAGGTACCTGTAGCTAATATTCTAAGGGCTACACATACCTTAGATTCCACTGGGATGGGGTTCCCTTGTGAGTTCCTGTGCACCCTGTAGCAGTCTACAATTTCCACATCATGCAGGTTGCAATAAATTAAATGTGGCCTGACAACTCTTCTTTTTCTTGGCCTAGGCCTATTGCCAGCAGCAATAGCATTGGCTTCAGCCTCTTGCACATACAAATAGATTAAAGCAGTAGCAGGCCATAACATTCTGTCTGTATAGACTTTCCATGCCTGAAATCCAAAGGTTTTGACATCTGCAGGAAAAACCAGCATGGAGTCTACATGGATGCTTTATAGCTTGTTAAATAGCTTTACTGTGTTAGATTGGTTGATTAGCATGCAATTCAGCTGCTTATGCTGTAATTTGCATCTCTAAAACACAGACAAAGACAGATGCAAGGCATTAATAATTTACACCATTATAAAAAGTCAAATGTGTAGCTACCCAAATAATGGTGAGGAGAGTTGTATATGTTTGGAAGACTGCAAAAATGCTTTTTCTTCAGGATATATCTGTACAGAGGAGTACTGAACTTCAGCAGGTATGATCCCCTTTTGTCACCTACATACTGCATATGTTGGAATGTATTTAAGAATAGTGTGAAGCAAAGGATCTTACACTTTTCTCTGCATGCATGAGATAGAAATGTACTGATGGCATATGCCTGTCTGTTAAGCCATTTCAGACGTACATATGACTGACAATACATGAACATGGTATGTTGTGTGATAAATATGTATAAATGTGTCAGAGACTTGTCCTTTGATAGCACTTGTAGCATTTCAAAGATGTTTTATTAGCAAAATGGGTCATTTTCCTGTTCTTTTTAGGATAGCAAGGATGAGTTTTTGTTATGGCACAAACAAAAATGGACTGTTCTTTTTTGGGGGGGGCAAAGATGACTTTACTGTCCTGGCACAAAGAAGAATATTTTGCTCTTGTTACTCTCTTTGTTTTGCATCCTGCCTGCTGAGACTATTTCACATCTCTGGACTGTTTTATGTTTCTCCAGTGAGTAACACTGACTAGCTACCTTTTCTGTTTTATCTGCAAACAGTTATTTTGTAGTTATGTAATACTTCTTTTGTCTTTTAGGACACCTACAAGTATGTCACTCAAGAGTATCAATCTAGGGAGACCCCCACCTTCAGTGATACTGAAAATCAAGTCATAGTTGATGGGTTTTGATAACACGGTGCTTTTCTTCTGGAAAGTGGATGGCGAGATATGGCCCATAGAATGAGAATATGGCAGCAGATTGATCATGATGGCGGTGCCATGGGTGGCTATGGCAGAACATATGAACAGGTATGCCAGTGGGGCACTGACATGATAATATCTACAAGGAGGTGAGCAGCTGCAGTGGTCCATGACCAAATAGTTACCAGTGTAGGACCTGCTAGAGAACCACCACTCACCTCAATGAAGAGTTCCTGGCCAATCTGACAGATCTAGACATATCAGAGGAGAGTATAGTACAGCATGTCCTGGATGTGGATGCAACACCTTCCGAGATAGCAAGCACGTCCTAGGAGGAGCTTCCAGGTAAACTTTGATATCTCAACAATTGAATGCTGTTGTATAGTAAAACAATTGAAATGAATAAGTGAATTCTGTATCAACACATCTTGTTTTGAGCGAGGAATTAAAGTTCAAAGCTTATAAGCTTACTTTGAAGTACAGTGCATTACATCTTCTACAGCTGGAACGCCAATTTTTAGATCAGTAGTGCTGAGCAATTGAAAGAAATATTGTAGTTTATGATTCTGATCTGAGGCCTGCTGTGTGTATTGCTGTACTTTCTGTAATAGTAGCAGCACTGTTAATTTGTTAGCATATATTGCCCTATAGTTGTGCAGGTGTTAATATATTCCTGTGTTTCATGCTTTTTATCACAGATGATCATGAGAGTGGGAGTGAGGGCCCTGTGCCACCCAATGTCAATGGATCTGCAGACTCTGATGATGATGATAGCCAAGCTGAGGCACAGTTGAGGGGTGCAGAGGTTGAATGTGACACAGAGGTTAACATGCAGCCATCCCCTGCATTTCCATTGACACAGCCAGTAGGCCTACACCAACTCATTCCATTGAGGCCACAGATATTGGGCAGATGGAGGGTGAGGACATTGATCAAGGAAATATGGTTAAGCAAGTGCCACGTCCTATGTCCTTCAATGTATGTTTATGGCCATGATGGTGGCACAGGCACTTTCCCATAGGTGCTCCAGACAAATACTCAGGGATCTGGATGTGGCACAGTCTGACATGTGCGACTGCCTCCACCTTGTTGCCAATTCACTGCATCAGATGAATGACACTTTGGAATGAGGGTTTCTGTAATGCACCAAGTGGTGACTGCCATGGAATGAGCAGTGTCTGTGATGGAATGTCTGCTGGGAGGGAATGACATGCTTGTGGGCATAGGTCAGCCACATCATCTGCTGTTACACAATGTGGCAGTGACTGGTCATGCTCCCATAGTGGCAGTAGTTCCACTGCTCTATCAGTGAGTTTGTTGTCCACACCCAGCAATGGCAGGACATGGGGTTGCAGTCCTAGGTATTCCCTTGTAGAGAGCTCATCCAGCATACATCATTCAAGTTCAGGTAGCAGCACTACATCTGACCGTGGTCGTGGACATGCCAGTGCAACTCCTGGCAGAGCCAGTTCTCATTGTTGGGGATGAGAATGATGAACTGCCACATCTACCATGCATGTCTCATAACTGTATGACAGATTAAGACAGAAAGCTAGTGAAGAGCTTTGTTATGTTCATGCAGACACTCCCACACCAGTTTCACCTGGAGAACCCCTACAGACACACACACAAACACTTACACTAACCATTTGTTGTGTTATTCCAATGCTTTCCTCATTCTCCTTCCTACTCACACACACACTCACTGACCTTCTGTGTCAGCCTAGGTTTCCTAACCCCCCCCACAACACCCTGTATAAGTGATGATAACTGTGCCATATCCCTGCTTTCCATCTTTTGGATTCAGGGATACAAAAGCTAAGTCTGATGCTCGGGTACATAGCTAATGTAGTGCTTAGTACATTTGCATTTCTGTTGTTGAACTGGTCATTGTACTTTTGACTTACACTGGCCTTTGAAAGTTAGGCAGTTGATAGCATCAAGCTTTCCCAGTGTTATAGTGAATGCTGTTGTAAGGGTGTTGATGTCAGAAACTGCAATGTGCATCATTACTTTCTAACTTCTCTCTTTAATGATCTTCGAGGACAAATGTCTGGTGCACATCATAAATCATGCCATCATATTCAGATCTTAGGATTGCATGACAGCACTGGAGTCAAACCTCATGAGAAAAGTAATGCAATATAATGCTTTCTTTTGCATGTACCGCTACAGACACATGCAGCAGCTGCAGAGACCACAGAGCTTTCCCATGAAGATAACGCAGTGCCTACAAATCATGCCATGATGTATGTGGTTAGATTAAAAGCCATGTCACTGTCTGTCTAGTATACAATGAGGTAATGTCTGCCTGGCCTCCAGGCCAATGTTTGACCATACCCTGGTGGGATGACTGTATATCCAGACATTTGATATAGCGAATGACATCAGCAGTGTCTGTTGAGAATATGGTACTAACAGTGTTCCACTGCTGCGGTAAAAGGCTCTTTGTAATGTCAAGCAAGAGCACACACGCGCACACACACACACATACACACACACACACACACACACACACACACACACACACACACACACACACACACACACACACACACACAGTGTTTACTGTAGTGAGAATAGAAGCCCTGCCTATCTAAGTACACAGACTACAGAACACAGACTCATACCTCTCAATTGTACAGATTTTCCCAGAATGTCCAGATTTTTGCCTCACATTTTGGTCTTTTTTTCATAAAATTGTGTTTTTCTGGAAAATTAGTGGTAACTTATTAAAGACTTAAGTTAGAAAATAATGACAGGCATTTGAGTTTCAGACATCATACCCTTAAGAAAATTCATGCTAATGCAAAACCTGTTATTCTATCAACTTTCTAAGTTTTTAAGACTAATATTTAGCCTTTGTCCCACTTTAATATATTGCTTTGTCCAGATTTCTTGCATTAAGAGGTTCAGAGTTATGAACACTGTAATTAATGCAAGTGCCAGGGCAGAAGTCTGTGTTTTGCAGCTGAACTTATAACTCATTAGATCAGCAGCCCATGTATGTGACAAGATGTCAGAAAAATATGTATTAATGTGTGTATTAGTAATATGCTTAGTGCATTCAGAGCCTAAAAGAGTTAACACATTTATTCTATTCCATACTGCATAAATCTGTACAAACTGCGGTTGCTTTCTGACCTTGTATTGTCAGCTAAATCTTGCTTGTGCCTTGGAAAGTTACTGAGAAGCAGATGATTTCTGCTTGCGTTAGGAAAATAATGAATAAAACAATACTGCTTATATGAAACTCAGACAAGAAGTTCCGCTGTGCTATGAGAAAATGCACAGCTGTAGAAGTAACAGATAATTAGGACAAAGCCTGCTTGAAAATATGAACTGCAATCAGCATTTGCTTGTATCTGTATTAGAAGAGTACCTTAAAATGTAACACTGTACAATAGAGGCATGTAAACGAAGTACTGGTCACCAAGGCCAGGTTGTTTTTCTGAAAAGTTTCTCACAAATCTAGTCATGTCAGCAGAAAATCTGAAGTAACACCTGCTGTAGTACAATGCTTAAAGTTGTGTTTGATTACGTCAGCTTAGAAGGCCATGACATGTAAAACAGTATAAGAATGAACATACTTCCTGTTAGTAGTTAGACAAATCCTTGTATTTACATGTTTTTGTCTCCTTGCGGCAAGTAAATTAAAGTGCCTTAACTGAACCTTACGTGTATTGGTCTTTGAAGTTTTTTCCTTTGACACAAGATGCATAGGTTCATCGCTTCATAGGTTCATGTGAGGCCACTACTATAGGAGGTTACTATGCTAATGCCCATAGGGCCTTGTCAAGCCTGCTGAGGTTGTACCATTGTTCCCTTATAGACCAAGAAATGTAGTCCATATTTGCAAACCTATAATCAGCACTGGTTGACCATATCTAAGAGTGACATAGGTGAAGCTCCCAGGGTAAATCTATTCTTTTCCATACAAATTTCCCAGTTACCCTTAAATAGGGTCATTGAGGAGCTCAGTTTCATGTGAATTGTGAGTTTGTTCCATAGGAGTGGCAATCTCTGGGAGACATATCTGTCTTTCCAACATGTCCTGCTGATGTCTCAGGCTAGGTTAAGGTCCCTAGAGTGAGTGAGTGAGTCTTATCCCATGTGATTAGGGGTGGTGCAGTACTTCCTTTAAGGCAGGGTCTGAGACTGCTCTGTAGGCCAACCAAAATTTGCCTCTCAGCCTGTTGGATACAGAGTACAGTGACAGGGTTTCAATCTTTCCATGTAGGTCATGTTTTGGAGGCCCTGGATTTCCTTAGTGAGAAACCTCTGAGGTCTCTCCAGCTGCTGCAGGTGTCTGGTGATATACATGCAAAAGGGAACATAGTATTCTTTGATTGGTCTGATGAGGGATGAGTACAGTGGCGTGATAACATCCTTAGACTTGGATGTTATCCCCTCACTTATGAGGTGTGCAATGTAAAGGACATTCATTACTACTGTGGACACTTGATGATTAAATGTGAAGTTACCATCAACCTGCATTCCCAAATCTCTCACCATTGGGTTAGAACATGTGGGGGTATTATTAATAGCAACATTTGCACAGATGTCACCTTTGCCAAAAGGGATAATAGTGCATCAAATTGGGTTAACTTTAAGTCTTTGGTTTTGGCAACAATCATTTATGTATGTAAGCACATTTTGTATTATGTTGACATTGTTTGGGGATTCAGTGAATGCACCCAGTTTGTCATCATCAGCAAACTTGTGGAGCCACAGGCCATCTTAATTCCCCTTATTTTCTGAGGAATACATTCTAAACAGTAGGGGGGCCCAGCACAGACCATCATGGACATCATTGGTAACAGGTCTGCTAGTAGAGGTGGAATCCCCACCGATGACTGTATGCATTCTGGTGGTGAGCCAGTTGACTACCCATCTAATGACATATATGTTAATCCCCAGGTTGGTGAGTTCTGCAATGATGCCTCAGTGGGGGGATTGTGTCAAAGCCCTTGGGCAAGTCGAGATTGGCAGTATGTAATGATTTGCCTTAATGCAGGGCTTTGGTGACACTATTCTTCTTCGGACCAGAAACCCTCACTTCGCCTCGGATCAGACAGGCCAGGTGGCTAGAAACCGTACGGGGAAGAAACCACATTGGTTCTTCTTATTTGAAAAGCTCTCCGACTGAATTGTCGTACAAAAGAGGCCAACCAGTTTCTGATCTGTGACTGAAGGACGGGTTTACTCGAACCAGGTGATCAATCATGAAGGCTCAGGTAAGGTGAATCTACCTTCTTTTTTCTGTTTTAGATCGGGGACTAGACTTGTATTTGTTCTGTTAGAGACTTTGTTTATAAGTCAGGGACAGAAAGATTACTGTCTTGTCATAGATCAGGGAAACAGAGCAGGTAGGCAGTCATTCTGAAGAGACTATAAAAACATCCGTGGTACCACGTAAAAATAAGGTGTTACATAATGATTAAAAGGGTAGAACAAAATGGGTACTAATTGTACAAAAAGGTCCTAAAATCCGTCGTTAACCGAAGACGCGAAATACATGAAGTCACAGCGTGCTGATAATATTAAATATTACTCAAAATGGGTTAATAAGTATGAATTTGATGGTAAACTAGAAAAATCCTCGCTTGTCAAACTTGTCAAAAAGCTTAAAAGCAATTCTAAAGGTCGAGTAAAAAAGCAACATCAATTAGGAATTCCTCAGGCACACAGGTGGATTGAGGAAGTAAAGCGAAGGGAACAAAAGAATAATAATTCAAAAGCAATGTTTTTAGATAAAGAGGACAATAATTTAGTAATAGCATCAGCCCCTCCACCTCCCTTACCGGAATATAAGGCAAGTGAACAAGTTAGTCCACCCCTGCGATATCCTACTGTCACTGTAAGTAGAGATGCTACAAAAGCGAAACCGTTTGTTAGAGATCCCGTTGAGACCAGGTCTCGAACACGGGCAGGAAATTCAAAAGGGGACATTGAGTTGCATCAAATGGGTTGAAATTCACAATCTATGAGTGAGGAAGAAATATGCCCACTTATAGACGTGCCTAATCCTCAGGCAGGGCAAGAAGTTCAGGACCCAACTATTCTAGTGTATAGACCCTGGACTCCGGAGGACATCCGGAAAGCCACTGAGGGAATTCCCCATCCAAAAGTTAATTTTAGAAAGTTCTTAGAAACTTGCAAGGAATGAGGCTAAGTTATCATTTAAATGGAGAAGAGGTAGAAAAAGTAGGCAGACAAATTGTGGGACCAGATTGGCACATGATCAGTGGCAACTGGAATCCCCGTGACGCTGCATTCAAACCCTCCCACATGGCAGCGCAGAATTAGACAACAGAGTGAAAGGTCTTACAGACCGAATCTCTGAGAAATGGAAGCCTAGGGCAGACTGGACTTGCATTAATCAATGCATCCAACAAGAAGGTGAGACTGTTGATAGATATTATGCTAGACTGTTAGAATGTTTTAATAACCACTGTGGAATGCAGGTTCCTGAAGACCAGACACATGATTCCCCATATGAGCAGCAGTTAAAGAATGCATTTTTGAAAGGCAGTATTGCACCCATAAGCAGTTTTATTACAAAACACATGGTAGATCATCGTACAAGCAGATTACAGTCATTGCTTGAATGTGCTAGGCATGCCGAAAGGCATTTTAATAGCAAAAAGAAAAAGAAAGCCCAAGTATTTTCTGTAGAAGACAGAGCAAAAGTTTATGTAGTACAGTCCAGGAAAAAGGGCAAGAGAAATGCCCAGGGAAACAAACAATCTGATCAACGATCAGAGGACTTTGAAGGGCAAAAGAAAATGGGTGAGTGCTTTAAATGCGCTAAAAAGGGACACTTGGCAAGGGATTGCAAGAAAAATAAGAAGGCAACCACGGAAGATAAGGAGGGTGAGGACTGACTATGATAGTCAGGAATCACTAGAAGGGGATAGGAGAGAAGGGACAAATGAGAATGTGATAGAGTAGAGAATGTGACAGAAGAAATAGAGGAAGTGCAGGAAGTCACAGATAGTGAAGAAAATGAAATATTGGATTTGGCTTTATTGAGCTTAGAGCTCTATTTAACAGACACAAAACCAGAAGTCACACTCCTGGTAGAAGGGAGGGAAGTCACATTTTTGTGTGACTCAGGGGCCTCACAGACCCTGATACATCCCTCCAAACTGCCAGAGAACTCAGAGTCACCTAATTACATATTAGTGAAAGCAGCTAATGGACAGCTGTAACAGGAGCCCCTCTCCCATAATATTGTGATAACTGATCCTGTTTCAGGATTGACCCAGAAAAGCAAAATTGTTGTTTCTGCAAAATGCCCAGTAAACCTCCTGGGCAGAGACCTTATGCAGCTATTTGGTATAGCAGTAGTTCCGACTATGCAGGATATGGAAGCACAGCGACAAATTGATACCTTTGCAGTGCAATTGGAGGGTGAAATGTTTTATTGGTACAGCCAGGACTTGGTTACGACTGGTCCAGGGGAGGTGACTGAAGAGTTGATGAACGTAGCCATCAGCAAGTTCCCCTCCCTTGACATTGATAGACAACATTTGTTGCACTGTACTCTGTATTATTGTAACACACCAGGACCTGATAAGGAATATGAGCAAGAATTGTTTAGAAATCATGCAAACAGATTGATATTGTGTAATCTGTACTGGGACACAGAAGGGAACAGTGTAGCCAGCTGTTCATTGCCCCAGGAGTTCTTTGCACTTTACAAATCTAATAGATTACCACATGTTAGCTTAACTAAGGACAAAAATGTGAAATGGGTAGACTTAGGAGAAAAAGTCACGAGATGGGAGAAGCAGACAGAGTTAGAACTATCAGAACAGGAATACAAATGCAGAAGTTGAATTGGATAACTCAGACCCACACAGCTGTACACTTGCAGTCTAGCAAGGACAGCTGATTAGCACTCCTATTGAAGGAGGAAGAGAATGCCTTACAGAATATACCAGAAACTCTCTGGTCAACAGGAAAATCAGATGTAGGACTTATTCATACAGCGGGACCAGTTACTATTATGCCAAAGTCAGCATTTAGACTACAAAAAAGAGAGTATCCCTTAAGAAAAGATGCAGAGGTAGGAATCAAACCTATTATAGCAGCTTTACTTAAGGAAGGGGTGCTGGTGGAATCTCCTGATTCACCATGTAACACACCCTTATTTCCTGCTAAGAAAGCAAATGGGGAGTGGCTTATGGTCCATGATTTACAAGCTGTAAATGACGCAGTAATACCAAGGGCACCTACAGTGCCAGACCCACATACCCTGTTGAATGATTTAAAACCTCAACAGAAATATTTTTCTGTGGTAGACATCAGCAATGCGTTCTTCTCTATACCGATACACCCTGACAGCCAGTATTGGTTTGCATTTACATTTCAGGGGAAAAGGTACGCGACTACCACAGGGGCATTGTGAAAGTCCAACAATATTCTCACAAGAAATGGCAAGCAGCTTGGCGGGATTTACCCCACCAAGACGTAGTCAGATTTTGCTTTATGTTGATGATATCCTGCTAGCGGCTCCCACCCAGCAAGATTGTAAAGAAGATACCATAGCGCTATTACAATTTTTAGCCACTGAAGGACATAAAGTAAGCAAAAATAAACTGCAGCTTTGGAAAAAACAAGTTAAATACCTAGGATATGTAATATCCAAGAAGGGTAGGACATTGGATGAGGACAGAAAAATAGCGATTGTGCAAGCACCAAAACCCACTACCAAGAAGGAAATGATGTCCTTCCTGGGTACGACTAATTTTTGTGGGAGCTGGATTCCAAACTATGCCTTGGAATCTGCACCACTGACTAACCTAATTTATAAAAAGCCTATGGCAGCACAGGATTTGTTAGAATGGACACCAGAAGCAGAATCTGCTTTCTGCAAACTGAAACAGTTAATAGCGTCCTTATTAGTTTTGGGATTACCAAACGATCATAAACATTTTTTCCAAACTGTAGATTGTAAGCAAGGTTATATGACATCAGTGTTGACACAGCAGCATGGGGACAAGCAACGCCCTATTGCTTACCATTCATCACAACTGGACCAAGTGGCACGGTCTTTACCTCACTGTGTACAAGCAGTAGTTGCAGCTGCAATGGCAGTACAGGCTTCGGCCTCAGTAGTGTTGTTCCACCCTCTCACATTGAGAGTGCCTCATGCAGTCGTGATTATTTTATTGCAAGAGAAGGTAGCATATCTTTCCCCTGCTAGGCATCTTTCCTGTATGACTATATTGTTGAGCCAACCTCACATGACAATTGAACGATGTACGACTTTGAACCCTTCTACCTTGCTCCCAACCCCTGCAGATGGCACACCACACAGCTGCCTGCAGGTGATTGAGCAAAAGACACTACCTAGAAAAGATCTTACGGATGTTCCCTTGGATGATGCCGAGGTGACATATTATGTGGATGGCTCATGCAAAAGGGGTCCCGCAGGACAGAACCTAGTGGGATATGCAGTAGTTTCTGACACAGACATTATAGAAGCGAAATCTTTACCACACAGTTTATCTGCACAGGCAGCAGAATTGATTGCCTTGACACGGGCATGTACCATAGCAAAGGATAAATGTGTAAACATTTTTACTGACAGCCAGTACGCTTTTTCTACTGTACATGTTTTTGCGCAACAGTGGAAAAATCAAGGAATGATAACATCTACTGGCAAACCGATTAATCATGCACAGTTTATTTTAGATCTTTTAGAATCTATTCAGTTACCTCAGAAAGTAGCTATTTGTAAATGCATAGCTCATACCAAGCAACAGGATAGGATTTCAAAAGGTAATGCGAGAGCTGATACAGCTGCAAAGCAGGCAGCTTCAGAAGCATTTCTTTTGAATGAGGAATTACAACCCTCTGAGATTTTAGACTTAGAAATGTTAAAAACAATGCAGACACTTACTACGAAAGTTGAAAAACAAAGATGGGTAAAACGAGGAGCAATTCTTGAAAAGAGGCTGTACATCTCTAAAGAAAGGAAAATGATATTGCCTCCTAATTTGTTTAGATATGCAGCTTTGTTGAGCCATGGGCAGAGCCATGTCTCAACAAGGGGGATGGTACAGCTGGTGAACCAAGTGTTCACGACATATGGCTTCTCAAATTACTCTAAAAAATTATGTGCGGTATGCCACGTTTGTAATAAACATCATGCACAAGGGGCGTTAAAGCCCAAGCAAGGGAGTTTCCCTATACCACCATATCCATTTCATACTATCTGTATGGATTTCATAGAGTTGAATAAATGTGAAAATAAGAAGTATTGTCTTGTCATTGTAGATATGTTTTCAGATGGGTGGAAGCCTTTCCGACTAAAAATCCAGATGCTACAACGGTGGCCAAAGTCCTTGTCAAAGAAATCATCCCTAGATTCGGCATTCCGGAAAGGATCTACAGTGACAATGGCACACACTTTGTGAACCAGACCATAGAACAGCTAAGTAGATATTTCAGAATTTCTTTAAAAAAAACATTGTGCATATCACCCACAATCTGCAGGGCTAGTAGAGAAGCATAATGGGATTTTGAAAAGTAAGTTAAGGAAGTTAATATCAGAAACACAGAGAAATTGGGTGTACTATCTGCCCCTGGCACTGTTGAGCATGAGAACTGTTCCAAATGCAAAAGGATTGACTCCTTTCGAAAAGCTCTTTGGAAGGGCTTATTATATACCTCAGTGGAAATCTCTCATGCCCGCAGACCAGGAAGCTGATGGTACATTAGCAGAGTATATGCGTAAGTTATTAAATTCTAAACATTTGTTGCAGTTAAATTCTGTTTCAGATAAAGAATGAACCAGACCGTCAGAAGTGGCAGGGTCCCCCGGAACTTGGATCTGGCTGAAGGTAGTTAAGAAGAAGAATTGGACATCTCCAAAGTGGGAAGGTCCATATCAAGTGCTTTTGTCAACACCCACTGCAGTCAAAATTGTGGAACAAGCCTCTTGGATCCACCTGACACACTGTAAGTTAATTAAAAGCTTTGAACTGGACAAAAATCTTGTTACATGCCAAGATTAAAAATGATAGAGTCCAGAAGAAATGAATGCAGAACAACCCTTTCCTCAGAAGTACTGCATAATCATCCTGTTAACTGTACTAGTGACAATAATCTTTTTGTTGTGGCCTTTCCTTTTCCCTGCCACACAGACTGAACTGAATAAATGTGAAGCATTACTCATAGACTGGCATCCAAACTTTAACACTTACCAGGCAATTAAATATGTGTATGCTGAGACTTTCAATGTTTCGAATTGCTGGATTTGCACAGCTTTGCCGACAGCATACGGGGGGTTATTAATGACTACGGTCCCTCTAGGGGTCAATGAGACCTGGGAAAACTTGATTTACGATACCTCAACCATTACAGCACAAGATAAAATAGCATTGCACTTGTCTGTTCAACAAAAGGGAAATGTGTGTTTTTATAAAAATGATACTGTTCAAGTGGGTTGGAGCAATTGCAATGTGACTGTTCCTTATAGATGTTATACTAAAGGAAACAAAGTAAATCTTTATTGTAATACAAACTATGATTCATTTCTTGGATTGATGCATAAAACACTTGATGAAGTAAAACATAATTCTATTCTTTATAAACAGCTGTCTATAATTGATAGAAAACTGTTTCATGCAGGGTGAGTGTATATTCATAGCAAGGTTACTACTAAAGTAGAGGACTGTTATTTTGTGTGTGGCAGAAAGGCATACAAATGGTTACTTGAGAATTGGTCCGGCAGTTGTTTTTTGGGTTACCTGGTTCCGGCCATATGACACACTGCAGTTTTGCCTCAAGGAAAAATTCGGAATGTCCAAGAGGTCATCAAGAAACCTGTAAATCCAGTGGGACAAATCGATGTGCGTTGGAAAGACCATCATTCCCTAGGCAAAGGGCTGACACATATGGACTTGAGTGATAGCGTTATATCGTGGGCAGGCATATTACCAGCATATGGAGCAGTGAAATCAATCTGGGAGCTGAGAAAACTGTCGAAACTTCTCGAAGTAATGAGCAATGCAACTTTTTCTGCTCTCGAATTGGTGACTGATGAACTGAATGCTATGAGAACTGTAGTGCTCCAAAACCACATGGCTCTCGACTTCACCCTAGCAGCGAGAGATGGTACGCGTGATTTAATCCAAGAAGAATGCTGTTCGTATATTCCTGACCATAAACATAAGATAGACAATCATCTTGAGGTGATTCAGCAAGTGACGGCCATGACAAAACCAGGCCCAAACCCACTGATGGACTTTTTCCAGAAATGGTTTGGGGGTGGGGTACCATCCTAATGAACATCCTGATTGCCATTTGTGTAGGTATGCTCCTACTGGGAGTATGTGTGTATTGTGGTATCCCCTGCATGAAAAGACTGATTAAAGACTTTATAGACATGTCAGTTTCTGAAACCTTATATCAAAGTACTGAGTTTGAAGATCTGTTAAAAGACTGAAAATGCTTTTATGAGTTTAAACTGAATGAATCTCTTAACTGCAAATCCTAAGTGGAAGAGGTTATGATAAGAAAACAAACTGTTTATGCTTATTTTGAAAGTAGAATAAAAGTATTAATGGGGGGAAATGTCGGAAAAATATGTATTAATGTGTGTATTAGTAATACGCTTAGTGCATTCAGAGCCTAAAAGAGTTAACACATTCATTCTATTTCATACTGCATAAATCTGTACAAACTGCAGTTGCTTTCTGACCTTGTATTGTCAGCTAAATCTTGCTTGTGCCTTGGAAAGTTACTGAGAAGCAGATGATTTCTGCATGCGTTAGGAAAATAATTAATAGAACAATACTGCTTATATGAAACTCAGACAAGACCTTTCGCTGTGCTATGAGAAAATACACAGCTGTAGAAGTAACAGATAATTAGGACAAAGCCTGCTTGAAAATATGAACTGCAATCAGCATTTGCTTCTATCTGTATTAGAAGAGTACCTTGAAATGTAACACTGTACAATAGAGGCTTGTAAACGAAGTACTGGTCACCAAGACCAGGTTGTTTTTCTGAAAAGTTTCTCACAAATCTAGTCATGTCAGCAGAAAATCTGAAGTAACACCTGCTGTAGTACAATGCTTAAAGTTGTGTTTGATTACGTCAGCTTAGAAGGCCATGTCTTGTAAAACAGTATAATAATGAACATACTTCCTGTTAGTAGTTAGACAAATCCTTGTATTTGCATGTTTTTGTCGGCAAGTAAATTAAAGTGCCTTAATTGAACCTTACGTGTATTGGTCTTTGAAGTATTTTCCTTTGACACATGATGCATAGGTTAATCGCTTCATAGGTTCATGTGAGGCCACTACTATAGGAGGTTACTATGCTAATGCCCATAGGGCCTTGTCAAGCCTGCTCAGGTTGTACCATTGTTCCCTTATAGACCAAGAAATGTAGTCCATATTTGCAAACCTATAATCAGCACTAGTTGACCATGTCTAAGAGTGACATAGGTGAAGCCCCCAGGGTAAATCTATGATTTCCCATGCAAATTTCTCAGTTACCCTTAAATAGGGTCATTGAGGAGCTCAGTTTCATGCGAATTGGGAGTTTGTTCCATAGGAGTGGCAATCTCTGGGAGACGTATCTAACTTTCCAACATGTCCTGCTGATGTCTCAGGCTAGGTTAAGGTCCCTAGAGTGAGTGAGTGAGTCTTATCCCATGTGATTAGGGGTGGTGCAGTATTTCCTTTAAGGCAGGGTCTGAGACTGCTCTGTAGGCCATCCAAAAGTTGCCTCTCATTAGCCTGTTGGATACAGAGTACAGTGACAGGGTTTCAATCTTTCCATGTAGATCATGTTTTGCAGGCCCTGGATTTTCTTAGTGAGAAACCTCTGAGGTCTCTCCAGCTGCTGCAGGTGTCTGGTGATGTACATGCAAAAGGGAACATAGTATTCTTTGATTGGTCTGATTAGGGATGAGTACAGTGGCGTGATAACATCCTTAGACTTGGATGTTATCCCCTCACTTATGAGGTGTGCAATGTAAGGGGCATTCATTACTACTGTGGACACTTGATGATTAAACGTGAGGTTACCATCAACCTGCATTCCCAAATCTCTCACCATTGGGTTAGAACATGTGGGGGTATTATTAATAGCAACATTGCACAGATGTCTCCTTTGCCAAAAGGGATAATAGTGCATCAGATTGGGTTAACTTTAAGTCTTTGGTTGTGGCAACAATCATTTATGTATGTAAGCACATTTTGTATTATGTTGACATTGTTTGGGGATTCAGTGATTGCACCCAGTTTGTCATCATCAGAAAACTTGTGGAGCCACAGGCCATCTTAGTTCCCCTTATTTTCTGAGGAATACATTCTAAACAGTAGGGGGGCCCAGCATAGACCATCATGGACGCCACTGGTAACAGGTCTGCTAGTAGAGGTGGAATCCCCACCGATGACTGTATGCATTCTGGTGGTGAGCCAGGTGACTACCCATCTAATTACATATGTGTTAATCCACAGGTTGGTGAGTTCTGCAATGATGCCTCAGTGTGGCATTGTGTCAAAGCCCTTGGGCAAGTCGAGATTGGCAGTATGTAATGATTTACCTTAATGCAGGGCTTTGGTGACACTATTCTTCTTGAAGAATTCCAGTAGGTTTAACAGGAATGATCTGCCCTTGACAAACCCAAAGTGGGTCAGGTAAAGATGTCCTTGTTGGTAAGTTCTAAGATGATTTTTTCCATGGTCTTACAGACAAATCTGGTCAGGTTTATGGGTGTATAGATTCCTGGGTTGGTTGAGAGACCCTTTCTTTGTAAGGGTATTATTGTTACTGTTTTCCCCACTGCCTGGAAAAAGCTAGTGCTTAGACTGTGGTTGTAGACAGTATCCAGCTACTCTTGATTTAGACTGTTTAGTAGGGATTAGGCTGGGATTGTATCCAGTCTCACAGAGGCACCATGTATTTGGCATTGACAAGTGTGGTTAGGACCTGTTATTTGGAGGTAATAGGTAGAGAACTGTTGACAGGTCTGCTGTGGGATATGATCGTTGAAGACAGGGGTGTGAAATTGCTGCCAAACCTGTTTTCTAACAAGTTGGCTATGTCCTCAGGTTCAGTATGAGTGGTAGTCTCCTCTCTGAATTAGGTGCAATGCTGGGCCTTCCATTTTACATTACAGACATATCTAATGCATACCTTGTGATTAGCCTTAGCTATGAATGCTAATTTAGTTTTATAATTAACTTTAGAGGACTTTACAAGATCTCTACTTTGCTTGTTCAAGCTCTGAAGGGTATTCTTCTACTGACACCGTTACCTGTTCTTTCTGTATATCTGTTTCTTTGTCTTGTTGTATAATCTCTTTATGCTAGATGTCCACCACGGCGGCTTTTTTTCATGAGCAAGTTTTGATCCATTCTGGTACAGCTAAGGCTATACTTGTAAAGGTGTTTATACAGGTCATTTGTTTACACTTCTGTACAGGAGACTTTACTGTTAGTAGTGGCAGTAGGCTTGAAACCATATAAGCAATCACTTAAGAGGCTGTAGTTTTCTTGGCAGAAATTTTTCCACCTTTTGGGTCCCGGAAAGGGGAGATCAGGTAAGATTTTTACATTGAATGTGGCTGATTTATGGTCAAACATTACTAGTGCGAGTCTCACAAATGGGGTCGTGCAGTGATCTTCCATGTTTATTAGGTCAAGGGCATTGAAGGCCATTGTGGGTGTGCAGACTAACTGTTCCACAGCATTCGCATTTACAAAGTGCAGGAATCTTAGAATGAGTGTGTTTGAGCTCATATATGTATTCCAATTACAGTGACTCATGTCTAGGGTATTTGGCTGTATTATGAGGACTCAAGTAGGTCCAGAAAGGCACTGTTTGGTTTTCATGGTTCATGTTGATGGACCCATAGCTAACAATGACTTAGAGGGTGGTTTCTCCTCCAGTAAGTTGCACTTGTAGTAACTGTAGAGAGTGTTACTGCTGAACCACTCTTGAGGTGTAATTGTCCTTTATGAAGATGCATACACCTCCTCCTTGCACATTCCTTTTGCTGCCTGAACATGTGGAAGACATTATAGCCTTTCATGGCTAGAGTACTCTCTATGACCCTCAAACATGTCTCTGTGGCTGCACAAACATTGACAACTTATCAAGTAAAAAGTGTCTCCACTGAGTGTAGTTTCTGATTTAGACTGCTAGCAGTAACCAACATAACCTTCAGTTTGTCTTTTGAGGATATTTTCAGGTCAGGAAGTTTGCTCTTATGACATTGCCTAAAAAGTTACTCTGGGGAGACAAGTACCTTGACCAGTAACCAAAAAACAAGAGGTGACAGATGAAGACCATCCCTGGCAAACCAGCATAGTCTGTTAACCATATCATCCCAGCCTGATAGCTACTGGATCCCCCTGGAGTGACACCAGTAGCTAAGACAATTTGAAGTAGATAATTATTTTGTTTGTATTCAGGCATCATCCTGGGTGAAGGTAGAATACTGCTTATGACTACAGACTTGTCTCGGACACATAATCTGAGAGGTCAGTCATATCTCTCTTCAAATAGTCCAGTGAGGTACATCTCAAGTCATTTACTCCAACATGCAGTACAACAGAGGTGTACCTGTGGATGTCCTTACATTCACTGCTGCAGTATTCTAACATATGACATTCCCTGCTATGGAAGCCCAACATTTGGGCAGTCTACCAAAGACTCCTGTTGTTTTAAAGATATGTTGAATGTCACCCAAATGCTACTTCTGTAGCATAGGGTATACATATGATGTTCAGGCCTACCAAAAAGAGAACTTCTTTGCTGCAAATCCAAATGTATGTTTTCACCATCTGTTTACCTTTATCCATTATCTATCAGTTTAACTCATTTTTATTCTTCAGTGACTACCTGTTAGCTGACCTCCTTGTGGTTGCAGATAAGTGCCCTGTTGGAGATTTGTTTTCTTGTTTTTTATATTTCTTTGGTTAATGTCATCCAGGAAGGTTAAATGTCAGTATGGGAGACAGATTCCACATAATAAGTGTTTTTTTTTTTGCCTAGGAGCTTCTCATGACCATACAGCTTGTTTATTTGTCAGGCATTCATCCAGAAAACCATTCCCAGTAGACATTCTTCACTTTCCCTGTATCTCAAGAACCAGTGTCTTAAGCTTCTCACTAAATACACAGTGGATGGAATCTCCTGCCATGAGGGTCAGCCATTAGGGAAGAAGATGGTGAAAAGGTGCAACCAGAATCTTTTGCTGTCCAGCCTCTACCAGATTTTTCTCCCGAGGTCATTACAAACCCAGAAGCTTGCCTGATTGTGTTGTTGGATTTCTGTGCTACAACCATGTTGGAGGCCGGTGAGGATCCAGCTGGAAACACATATGAAAACGCTTTGCAGGCCCCTGTCTTGGATGTTCAGGGGAAACCGCTGTTGTTTTTTTTTTTTTTTTTTTATGAGGGGCATAGGAGAGTTCCTCAATTATTAGCTGGGGGAGAAGTTCCTAATACTATTCTCGACTGTCGTCCTGGGTCTCAGCCTTCTCGTTTTTTGTTTGGGGATGTCCCCTTAAAAAAGAAACAACAAATTAAACATAACATGTTTCTTCTGTTCCTATGGAACCACAACGTGAATGGCAGGTGTTCATTCAAGGGCTATTTACTGCTTTAATGTCCTTAGATCCTCCTCAAGAGGTTTTGGTTCCTGCTCTTTCTTGGTCCTCTACTCCCCTAAAAGATCTAGAGAACAAGATTCTGCAGAGGATAAATAGGATTCTGATGACGATTCCCTGAGTTATTCTACTCAAAATCCTTCTCCTTTGGACCATGGATCAGAAGAGGAGGAATCTAATAGTCCTGATGTTCCTTTTGAGGAAATTGCCTTTGGGGGATACACTTTCTACAATTATGAATTTTTTTAAGTGGGATTGTGCTCAGGTCTCATATCCATAATAGGTACTATGAGTTGCTACAGTTGGAATCTCCTAAACCTGCATCTGTCCCTCCTGTTTTGGCTGCTCTGCTGGATACTTCTTTCAAGGCCTCTCATACACCTAATTCTCTGCCCCCTGCTCCCAAGAAGCCTGACAGGTTTTATTCAGTGCCTGAGGATTGTTACTTTCTATATAAATGTCCTACCCTGACCCATCTTTAGTGTCTGTAGCATCTGATAAGCCATCTCAATTACTTCCTTAATCCATTATTGCCTTCTGACAAGGACAGCAGAACTATGTAAACACTGGGTAAGAAGGTTTACACTTCTGCTACCCCAACTCCTAGGGCTATTAATTATCAGACCCATGTGCTGGCTCTTCTTTCACAGGCCTGTCACTTATTTATGATTTTCCAGACTCTAAGGGTAAAACATCTGTTTTTTCCTTGCTAGGGACTTCCTCTCAAGTCATTCATCATTATATTATATGTAGTTATGGTGCAGCAGATGCCTCTTCTAGGGCTGCTGTTTTTGGTTTAGTGATGAGAAGGTATTCTTGGCTTAGGCATCAACCTCTACCTGATGATATTAAAGCTAAGTTGATGGATGCTCCTCTGGATTCAAAACTTTTTGTTGGAGAAGCTTTTGCTGGTTTGTTTAAGTCCCTTCAGGATAAGGATAAGTTCTTACAAGAACTTAAACGTGTTTTTTCAGAGAAACTACCCTGCTAAGTCTGCCTTTGTTTTAGGCAAGAAGAGTGGCAAACAGGCTACTCCTGCTAAGGCTGCTCAGTTTTCAGGGATGCCAAAGCCTTCTTTCCAGGAAAACCAGGTGCTGTACAACTGTCCGTCTCTTGTGAGCAACATTCCTCTTTCTCTTTACCCTTATTTTCTCTTCCTGTTTGACTTCACTTCATTCAGCATGCTTTGGTTCTGTCAATCATTCATTAGAAGTACCTCATGGTGTGGAAATCCTGTCCTTTTATGGGCATTCCTCAGCCTCCTCAGGAACAACTTCCCTTTTCCACAGAGGTTTTTCAAATTCTCTTGACTCAGGGTACTACTCAAAGGGTGCCTGTGTCCCAAAGGGAGAAAGGGTTCTGCTCCAGATTGTTTCTAGTGCTCAGAAAACAGCGCATTTTGAGACTTAATCTAGACCTCTCTCATCTAAACACTTTTTTTTTAAAAGTGCCTTCCTTTCAGACATTGTCCCTTCAAATTCTGTTTCCTCTCTTGCTCTTTCAGGCCTATAGGGTGTCTCTGGATGCCAAGGATGCTTATCTTCATATTCCAATCCATTCTCTTTTCATGAAGGTTTTGCATTTCTCTGTTGCTTTCTGGCATTTTCAGTTCTCTGCTTTGGCCTTTCTACTGCCCCAAGTGTCACCAAATGCCTTGCTCTTGTGATTGCTTTTCACAGGCTTCAAGGGATACAAAAAGTTCTATACTTAGACAACCTATTGATTCAGGCATCCTCTCCAGAGATGCTTTTGCAAAATCTTCATTTGTCATTTCCCTTCTTCAGAGCCAGGGGTTCACTATAAATTTCAAAATCTCTTCTCTAACTTTTTCTTAGGATCATGTTTTTCTGGGCTGCAGAATTCAGACGGGCAAATGTTTGCATCCCTGCCACCTCCAAAGGCCTTAACTCTCATTTCTTTCTTTCACACTCTTCTTCCTCTGGCTTCCATTACCATCAGGGAGTTTCTGAGAGCTCTGGCTTTCATGGCATCCACTATTGCAATGCTCTCTCTGTCCAAAACTCACATGAGAAAGTTTCAGTGATTTCTAAAGTCAGTGTGGCTTCAACATGCACATCCTCTAGACTTTGTAGTTCCACTTCTTCCTTGTCTCAGACAGGAACTTCACTGGTTGATTCAGCAATTGTCTCTGAATTCAGGGATCCCTTTTCAGCCCCATCTTCCCTGTCAGCAATTGTTCATAGATGCTTCAGACATGGGATGGGGGATGACATTTGGTTCCATAAAGGTACATGGGGCTTTGTTGTCTTGTCAGCAGAAGGAGCACATCAGTGTCAAAGAGATGAGAACTCTTCTTATCATAGGATCATAGGAAGTTACTATGCTAATTGCCCTGAAGCTCTTACAAGCCTAGCCAAGTTTTTCCCTCTTGTAATAGTGCTATAAGAAGTCTTGGCTCAACAAATGCTGCTCCTATCAAGAAAGGATGCAGGTGACACACCAAGGGTGAATTTGTGACTCCACATCCAGATTTTGCTTGAAAGGGGTTAAGAAGAAGGGCTCTGCTTTATTTGGATTGGAAGCTTATTTCAAAGTAAGGGCATCCTCTGGGAGATTAACTTGTCTCTCCAGAAGTTTCTTTTAATATCACTTTTTATGTTGAGGTTGTTGGAGCATGTACAGTGGGTACCATTTGTCTTGCTAATGTGTAGCATTTCCATCATGGCGGGATCTGCAGTTGCCCTATATGCTATGCAGAGATTACCTCAGAGCCGTATGTACAACACAGAGTATAGTGACAGGGAGTTCAATCTATTAGCATAGACAGGTGTTAAAAACCTTACATTTTCTTTTTAAGGTTCCTTTGAGGTTTCTCCAATTGCTGCAGGTGCCTAGCAATGAACATACTAAAGGGTGCATTGTACTCTATAATAGGGAGGGAGGAGTACAGGGGGATTATAACCTCTGTTTTTCCTGGAGGCAATGCCCTTATTGGTGAGATGGGCAATGTAGAAAGCTTTCTTTACCACTGTGGAGACATAGTGGTCAAAGGAGAAGTTACTGTCAACCTGTGTGCCCAAATCTCGTATTACAGATTGGGTGCTGAAGGTGATGTTGTTAATGTGGTACTTTGCGGGAATATCTCCCTTGCTGAAGGGGATGATGATGCACTTTTAAGCACTTAATTTGAGTACTTGGCTTTGCCACCAGTGGTTGGTTTCAGTAAGACTTTTCTGGAGGGTGTCAGTGTTGTTAGGGGATTCAATGATCACTCCCAGTTTGCAGTCATCTGCAAACTTTGTTAACCACATGCTGTTTGTATTAGCCTGTACTTCTGAGAAGTATATTCCAAACAATAGGAGCCACAGCACTGAGTCCTTGGTACACCACTGGTTACTGGTTTGAATGCTGAGGAAGAGTCCCCTGTTATAACTGTGTGTGCTCTATTGATGAGCCAGTTTGCTACCCACCTGCTTATATACTGGTTTACTTGCAGTTGGGTACATTTATGTATGATGCTCAAGAGGAGAATGGTTTCAAAGGCCTTCACTAGGTCGAAGTAGGTGTTATGTACACATTTGTCTTCACCCAGGGCTTTGGTGACTCTCAAAGAAGTCCACCAAGTTTAGTAGGCATGACCTACCTTTGATGAAGCCAAACTGGGATGGGTATAGTGTTTGGAAGTCACCTATATCCTTGTTGATAAGGCCCATGATAACTGGCTCCATTGCTTTGCATATGAAACTGGTCAGACTTATGTGTCTTGTCATTTGCATGGTCATGATGTAACAGCTGAACAAGTGTGGGTTCTGTTCAAGCAGCTTTATTATGTACAAACACATCAGGAATGAGGTGATAACTTTAACTTAGATAAACTTATAAACAAACTGTCTCTCTCTCTCTCTTATACATGCTCACTCTCTGACTACACTCTCAAAATGGCACTGAAGATAGCACATGTTTGCTATTTATATGCACATGCTGTCCTTGGAAATCCTTCTTAAATGTACAACACACATACATATTCTACATCATCCCTCTTTGGGAAATGAATCATACTTCATTGATGACATTGCTTGACATACAATAAATACAATATAATTCTTAGACATGCAATTATACAGAACTAGATACATATAGACAATTATGTCCAGGTGGCTGAGTATTTCACACTAGGTCTGGAGATGCGACTAAATCATGTGAGATCTAGCAACTGGGACTGTCTCTGCTGAATGTTCAACCTTGAGGACATCAGGAACATGATCAAAAGTAGTAATGGAAGTTGAGACACATTCTAGAACAGGAACATTGTCTGGATTGCTCTGAGATCTACAGTCTATATCACAGGAACAATGCTTTGATGTCAGTTCTGATACAGGAAGAAGATGTCTGTGATTTCTCCTGTAATCAACACCCTCAGATTACACAAAATAGGATCTTGGCTCAGTACATACACCTGTTACTTGACCAATCCGGTCAAAATCCTTCACCGTTTGTATCCTTACTGTCTCTCCATTTTTCAATGGATGAAGAAATCTGCTCATTTTATCATAACTGGACTTCTGAAAAGAATGTTTTCTGAGTAGCTGGGCTTTGATTGCTTTGTTGTTTTTAGCTTTAGGCCTCAACAAACTGGAACTAATAGGCAAGGTTGTTCTGGTTTGCCTTCATAAAAGTCTTTGAGCAGATGAACCAAGTATATCATCACGGGGTATGTTTCTGAGAATAAGTAAATTCAAAAAGATGTCAGTGTTGTCACACTTTGAGTTCTATAGTAATTGCTTTGCACTCTATACTGCATGTTCAGCTAGACGATTTGACTCTGCATATTCAGGACTACTAGTAACATGTATAAAGTCCCATTCTCTTGCAAAATTCTGAAACAATTGACTGGTAAATTGCATACCATTGTCAGACATAAGCTTATGTGAACTACCATGGACTGAGAAATGACATTTCAGCTTGGTAATAACAGTAATGGACTTTAGGCTAAGCAACAAATTGATCTCAAACCAGTTTGAATAGGAGTCAACAAACACTAAGTAATGCTGATTGTTCTACTCAAATATGTCAGTGGCTACTGTTGACCAAGGTAGTTCAGGAACTTGACTTATCTGAAGTGGCTCTTTTTGCAAAAGTGGTATAGTACTATTGCATACTGGACAAGATTAAAGTAATGTGTCAATGTCTTTCACTAGAGAAGTCCAACATACTAGTCCTCTCACCCTTCTTTTGGTACATTCAGAACCTGGGTGGCTTCAGAGCTAAATCTGAATATATTCACATTGTAAGGAAACAGGAACAACTATAGGACCTTTGAAACTAATGTCATCTTCCATCAACATCTCACCTCTGTAAGGAAAATAAGGTTGTACTTCAGGCGGTACACTAGATTGCTTTGACAGCCATCCTACCTGGATGTAGTGGTTGAGCTTTTGCAAAACAAGATCAGTCTTTGTATGATCTCTCAGCTCATCAAGTCTCATGGTAGAAAAATTATGCACTTCCATGACATCAAAATCAAAATTCTCTGCATCAAACTGTTCTGTTGTATTTCTGGCAATCTGGATAAGTTATCAGCCAGAAAAAGAAGTTTGGCTTTCATGTAGACTATTTTGAAGGTATACTTTTGTAATTTGAGCATCATTCTTTGAATCTTGCTGGAGCATAATGCATAAGCTTCTTTACAATAGTAACTAGAATTTGATGATCAGTTTCAATCTGGATATCTCGAACATAAATATAATCATTGTAAAAACACCAAAAGCAACCACAGTGTAAAAACGAGCTGCAAATACCAGAAAATATACACTGCAGACAGCTGGACCACACACTTGAGTAAAGGTTCCAAGTTTAATACAACTTTAAAAACAGATTGAGTGCTTCCATCCCCTTACACTGGGACTTCATCAGATTCTAATAACTTAGATAAACATAAACAAATTGACTCTCTCTATCATACATGTTCACTCTCTGGCTGCAATCTCAAAATGTTACTAAAGCTAGCACATGCTTGCTATTTATATGCATGTGCTGTCCTTGGAAATGCTTTCTTAAAGGTATAACACATATACATATTCTACAAGTCTGTAGTTTCCGGTGTCAACAGAGGAACCCCCTTTGTGGAGAGGCATGACTGTGGCAGTTTTCCAATAGGCAAGAACAAACCTGGTGCTTAGACTATGGTTAAAGAGGACACTCAGAGATGCTGCTAATTCTTGCTTTAAGCAAGTTAGAATGCGGCCAGGGATGCTGTCTGGTCCCATAGAGGCCATATTTTAGCCCTAAAAGGGCATTACGGACCTGCTCCTTAGTGATTTCTGGGGGAAGACATGAAGGAGGGATGTCTTGTGATATATTCAGTGGAGACAGGGGCGAAATGTTCCTCACTGAACTTGTCAGCCAGCAGGGTAGCAATATCACAAGGTTCAGTATATGTTATGCCATTTTGGACATGTTCTGTGCAACTCTGGGATTTACCTTTGAGGTTTTGGATGAAGCCAAAAAATGCCTTATGATTATCCTTGGCTATGGTGGCCAGTTTGGATTCATAGTCAGCTTTGGATTATTTTACTGGGTGCCTTATTTGCTTGTTTAGGCCAAGGAGGGATTCCTTTAAGTTAGGAGATCATCTCTTACTGCTTTTGGACAGTAATTTATTTATCCTTATTATATAGCTTGTTTATGAGGGATGTCCACCAAGCAGGTTTGCTTTTATGTGATGAGATTAGTTTTATCCTGTCATGTATAGCCGAGTTTATGCAGCTGTGAATGTCTTTATAGAAGGCTTTGGTATATGCCTAGGCATTGGTATACTTGCCATCAGTATGGGTAAGAGCTGTGAATCTAATAATATCCCTTTGTAAATAATTGTAGTATGCTTTGGAGAAGTGTTTTAGTCTAATTTCAGCTGGGGGAGGGTCAGACATTATTATTACTTCTAGTGTGACTGACCTGTGATCAGAACTCACTAGAGATGACTGTACACTTGGGGTGGTGCAGTGGTCACTCATGTTTGTAAGTACAAAATCCAGAACATTTGAATGCCTACTGCAGATGGTCACCAACTGATCCAGGGCATTAGAGTTCACAAAGTTCAAAAATCTGTGTGCGAGAGCATTGGTACAGGTGTAGTTAGACCAGTTTATTGATTGGTATTTAAAGTCTCCCAGAATTAAGGTGTTATAATAAGGGACTCTAGGAGATCCAGGCAGGCATTGTGGTTGTCCTGGTTCATGCAGGGAGACCTATAACTGGCAAAAATTTGGAGGGGGGGTTACCTACAGAGAGTTGTACTTGGAATACTTCAAGGGACTCATTTAGCCTTACCAATCTGGAGGAGCATTTGTCTTTAATAAAAACTGATACTCCTTCTCCTTTGTATTTCCCATTCTCTTTTGATTGTCTCAAGTGACTGGAAAGCATTGTAACTTGGTATGGTCAGGGTGCTCTCCACAGCCTTGAACAAGGTTTCTGTCACAGCACAAATGTCAGCATTCTCCAAGGTAAGGGTAGCTTCCAACAAGTGTAGCTTTAGGTTAAGACACCTAGCATTTAGCAGCATGATCCTGATGTTGTGATTTGTGTTTGAAATGTTGTACTCATGACATTGCCTAAAAAAATGCACTATGGGGGAAGCAAGAGCCTTTGCCCGAAGCTGAAAACATAGGGGTGACAGGTGGAGACTGTCTCTGGAAAAGAATTGAAATCTATTAACCATATTATCCCAGGCTGACAGGAACTGGATCCCCTTGGAATGACAACAGAAACTAAGCCAATTGTTAAAGTCAATTAGCTTTTGCTTCTATTGTGGCATCATCCCAGGTGAGGGTAATGTGCTGCTTAAGGCTAGCGATATACCTGCCAAGGACACATAATCAGACAGCTCAATCAGGTCTCTCTTCATATAGTACAGAAAGGTATGTCTCAAATTGCTCACACGAACATGCACTTGTTAATGGGAGACTTGAGGATCCTGGCACCAGACAGACAGCAGACCATGACCTTCTCCTTATCCAACCTGATGAGTAGAACATCAGCGTATCTCACCACACAGTCACCTATGACTAGTGTATGTGGTTTTGTCTTACACTTTAGGGGCTTAATTGGTGAGACACTGTCATGTGAGTTTTTATATGTCCTGTGTTTATCTGCGAGTGAGCTATGTGTCAGACTGCATACTTGCAGCCAGGACTGGTGAAGGAGCTACCATGTAGCCATGAGAGTGAAGGTGAGCCACAGCTGCTTGTGGGTACTGATGATCCCTTGGACAGAGTGACTGCAAAGGTAGAGGTGAGTAGTAGTACCAAGGTTGACAGTAAGGCACCACTTTCAGAGGATGCCAGACTTCCTGTGGAAGGGGAGTTGGGAAGGGTTACAAAGAGAGAAGTGAGACAGGCTCAGCTTTCAGACCCTACATTACAAGGCCTGAAGCAGGTAGCCATAGCCCATGATATTCCCTTTTTGCAGGCCATATGGGCATAAAACATACAAAGAGATGTATTATGTGGAACTTTTATTGGCCTGGAATTTCCAGAGATGTAAGAGGGAACTGCAGGACCTGTGAGCAGTGCCAAAAGGTATGCAAGGCAGGAGACAAGGTGAGAGCTCATTTGATGCCTTTGCCTGTGATTGAGGAGCCATTTCACAGGGTAGCTATGGATACTGTGGGGACTCTGAGTACCCCAAGTTCCACAGGGAAAAATTATATCCTAGGGGCAGTAGATTATGCTACAAGATACCCTGAGGCAGTGGCTTTACCTCCATTGAGGCAGAAAAGGTGGCAAATGCTTTGTTAGAGATTTTCATCAGGGTAGGTTTCCCAAAAGAAATACTGACTGACGGAGGTGCCAATTTCACATCAGACTTGCCGACTTGTCTGTGGAAGTACTGTGAGGTGAAGCATCTAAAGACCTCCCCCTACCATCCTCAGAGTAATGGTCTTGTTGAGAGGTTAAATGCTACACTCAAGTCCATGCTATGGGCATTTGCAGACCAGTTTAAGAGAGACTGGGAAAAATATTTGCCCCACCTGTTTTTTGCTTACAGAGAGGTTACTCAGGAATCCACAGATTTTTCACCCTTTGAGTTGTTGTATGGGCATAGGGTGAGGGTGCCTCTAGACTTAATTTGTGATGAGTGGGAGGGTGAGTGTGACTCCCACAAGGAGTCTGTTGTGGTATTTGTCCTAAACCCCAGGACAAGGCTCAAGGAACTCATGGGCTTGGCCCAGGACAGCCTGCTAGAAGCCCTAGAGCAGAAAAAGGTCTGGTATGATAGGAATGCTCAAGCTAGTGAGTATGCTATAGGGCAGCAGGTAGTGGTTTTCATTCCCACCACCTATGTTCCACACCTGAGGTAAACTCGTCATTGGTAAGATCAGATCACAAACTAATCACACTGGACATCCACATCCCGACCCCCCCCCCCAGTCAAGGAAATCAAAGTAAAAAACTTCTCTAAAGCCAACTTCACCCTCCTCAAGACCAAGGTGGGAAGTTCCAAAGCTCCCAGTCAAATGGAAAATGATGACCCAACAGCAGAATCCTTTACAAGTGCATTCTATGAACACCTTCAAGAATGCATGGACCGAGCCATCCCAAGTAAAACCAAGACCAACTCCTCAAAAAAGAGGAAGCCAGTCTGGTGGACCCCGGCCATAAATAAACTTTACAACAGAAGGAGGAAACTCCTGCAAGATAGAACAAAATCCCAAAAATAAGAAGGCATCTCTGATTAACATCAGTAAAAAACTGTGCTCCCTCATTAAATCATCCAAGGCCAACTTCGAAAGAAAAATAGCCAATGACTCTAAGGATAACCACAAGGCCTTCTTTAACTATGTCAAGAGTCTAGGGGCAAACTCTCAGATATGCTCCGAGCTAGTGCATAATGGCCATAAATACACTGAACCAACCGGCATCGCCAACATCCTGGCTGACATGTTCAGTGCAAACGTCACCCCCCTCTCCACCAAAGGGGCTAGCACCCATCCCAGAAGAATGTGGCGCTCCAGATATCTCAGACACACAAGTAAAGACAGCCCTTGCAAAGGCCAAAAACACAGCATCAATGGGACCAGATGCTATCCCAGGTTATGTCTTACACAAGCATCAAAATGAACTAACCCCCCATCTCAAATCACTATTCAAACTCAGCCTCTCTACAGGCTAAATACCCAAAGAATGGCATACAGCAACAGTTGTACCACTCTACAAAGGTGGTGCAACAACTGACCCTGGGAACTATCGCCCTATAAGCTTGACTAGCTTGGTCTGCAAAGCCATGGAATGCATTATCATGGAGCTCGTTAACAGGGATATTGGGAACCTCCAGACACTGGACCCCACTCAGTTCAGCTTTGTTGAAGGCAGATCTTGCCTCCTGAACTTGGTTGACTTCTTCGAAACAGTCACCAAGGCCATAAATGAAGGGAAGGTGGTCCACACAGCATATCTGGACCTCGCTAAGGCATTCGACACCATCCCACACTCAGGAATCATAGACAAACTTACCAGCTTAAATATCAACCCCCATGTCACGAGATGGGTTGCCAATTGGCTCTCAGACAGAACCCACACGGGCAGGCACCATGTCTGACTCTAAACCAGTCACAAGCGGAGTCCCACAAGGCTCAGTCCTGGGACCCCTCCTGTTTGGTATATATTTCTCCGAAGTACAGGCAAATGCGGAGGGACTGTGGCTAACCAAGTTCGCAGATGACTGTAAATTGGGTGCAATAATTGACTCTCCAGCTGACACAGACATCCTGCAAAAGGGTCTCACAGAGACAAACAACTGGTTTCAAAGTCACGGCCTCAAGCTAAATGCCAAAAAATGCATAGCAATCCCATTTGGAAAAAACAAAGTGCCTACAAACTACCACATAGATGGGAATCCATTAAGTACAGAAGACGTAATTAGGGACTTGGGTACCCAAGTAGATAGCATGCTCTCCTTTGATAACCACATAGCCAAAACGGTCAGGAAATCCTTCTATGTGGCACACCTTATCACAAAGGGTTTCTCATCCAGATCCAAGGAGGTGATTGTGCCCTTTACTCCTCACTCATTAGGCCCATAGTAAAGTACAATGCCCCATTTGGGATGTACCTCACTAGATACCTGCAACAACTAGAAAGACCTCAGAAGTACCTCACTAAGAGGATTAAGGGCCTTAAACAATTACCCTATGAAGTACGACTAAAAAAGCTCCAGCTCTTCTCAGTCGCTTACCGTCTTCTCAGAGGTGACCTATGCCTGACCTATAGGGCCATGTCTAACCCTGAACTAATGGACATGCTTCACCTCAAAAAAACGAGATCCCACAGACCCACTCGTTCTAGCGACTTGAACCTATGTACAACAATAAACAGGACATGCTGGAGGGATAGATTCCTGTCCCAGCGACTCCCCTCACTCTGAAATAGAATCCCAATCCATATTTGACAGAGCTCCTCTATGACCCTCTTCAAGAGAAATCTTGATGAGTGGATGGGTAATCGTAAGTTCTACCCTGGGATCACTTCAGGAGCCCTGTTAACAGAGGCCCAGGTTACTAATCTAATGGGGAGGCAAAAGCCATCACTCTGTGGCTAGGCTTATAAATGCCCATGGGCAGATAGCCTAGTACTTACCTATGAAATTATTCCTGTCAGACACAACAAGTTGCATGTAACCTGGTAGGGACCCTACAAGGTTGTAAGGAAGGTCAGTGATGTTAATTACATGGTGGAACTGCTAGGCAGGAGGCAGGGGCACAAATTGTACCATGTTAACATGATGAAACTTTGCCATGACAGGGAGGCCCTTGTGCTGAGTATTTGCAGTGGATTTCAGGGAGAGTCTGAGGGAGATCTGGTAACTGATCTCCTCAGTGAGGCTCAGACTGACACTTCAGTGGAGGGGGTAGCAATGTCCCAGCAGCTATCTCCTACACAGGTTTGAGAAATCTGAGCAGTGTTACAGGAGTTTGGGGACATGTTCATTGGGAAACCAGGATGCACCCACCTAGTGCAGCACCAGGTGGCTACAAGACCCCAAAGGCCTAATAGGCAGGCCCCTTATAGGGTGCCCGAGAGAGTCAAACAGACTCTAAGGGAGGAAATAAAGGAACTGTTGTAACTAGGGTTAATTCAGGAGTCCAACAGTCCCTGGGCCTCCTCAGTGGTGCTGCTGCCAAGGAAGGATGGCAGCACCAGGTTCTGTGTGGAGGTGCTAGGCAAACTACAGAGGGCAGGGTTGACCATTAAGTCCAGCAAATGCCAGGTGGGTATGGCAGAGATGTCCTACCTGGGACATAGAGTGGGGAATGGTAAGATCAGGTGAGAGCCTACCAAAGTAGAAGCCATTCAGGCATGGCCTGCACCTGTTACCAAAACTCAGTTGAGGGCATTCTTAGCAACAGCAGGGTACTACAGAAAGTTTGTCCCATAGTTATAGTACCATAGCTGCTCCCCTTACAGACCTGACAAGGAAAAACAGGCCAGATAAGTAGTGTGGACCCCAGAATGTGAGCAGACATTCCAGAAGCTTAAAAGAGCTTTGGGAGGACCCCCTGTTTTAGCCAGTTCAGATTACAACAAAGAATTTGCTGTGCAGGTGGATACTTTGAACCATGAGGTGGGGCTGTACTTGGCCAGATTTCCTCAGAGGGAGAAGAACACCCAGTGGTTTATCTCAATTGTAGGCTTCAACCCATGGAGGAATGCTATACAGCTGTAGAAAAAGAATGCCTAGCCATAGTGTGGGCACTGCAGAAACTTCACGGTAGTTACAGATCACAATCCCCTAACATGGTTACATCGAACCAGCCAGCAAAATGCCAAGTTACTCAAGTAGAGCCTAGGATTACAAGCATATGATGTATCAGTCCAGCACCACAGTGGGGTTAGCAATGCCAATGCAGATGGGCTGTCAAGACAGGGAATGGGGTAAGGTATACCCAGATAGACTCAACCCTCTGAAGTAATGTTTCTCAAGGCACACTTGAAAAACTAGCTTGGGTTCTCGGGTGGGGGGGGGGACTGAGGGGCTGTCAGCCCAGCCAAATAGAATTTTGTAGATAATTCTATGTCATTGTAAATATTAATATAATCCACAGGCTTGTTTTACAAATGAAAAGAGAACTATATGTTATGATTAAACTATATGTTGCAATGAGCTTCAAAAATGTACCCACAGTGAACCCTGCTGGAAGAAAGCTGTTAAGGAAAAGCATTTTATAACTGTTTGATCTCAAGCTTGGAGACAGGATGTCTTGACTAAGATTTTCTATTGTTTCAAGACAAAGAAAATGACTAGGTTTCACATGTAAAGTATCTTTTATTGCTGTGACTTTCTGGCAGCTGTAGAAATGTTACATTTTAGGTTCTGTGAGCCCAGGAAACCTCAGCTGGGGTGACAAGAATGATGCAATGTGAAATGACTCAGCAGTACTGTGTATTATCAATTTAAGGACAGAAAGAAAGAAGACTCTTTTGTATCTTGTCTTGGAACTAGTAAGAACATCCACTCACCAGCACGTGCTTGTTCTGTTTATAAGTGGTATTTAGAACAGTGATTTCTCATATAGATAGAAGCAGCCAGATTACTCTAGCTGTTTTCTATATTTATGTCAGACTATCCTGCAATATTGTTTTAAAGTATTTCCTGTTATTTCTGAACTCTTTGTTGTCATTGTGTTGAAGTAAGTATTGTCTGGTGTTTTTATTGTTTATTAAATATTTTTAAACCTTTCATCTGTGGTTGTTTTGTGTAGAGATAATTTAAGCTCTAGAGTACTTGCATGTATTTGATGATACTGTACAAAGCCACTCCAATAATCTTGCTGTTCATCACACTAACTGGATAATAATAATATTGCACAGTAAAACTGGACACTCTTTGGTAAGGACCTTTATAGTAGTTGATAAGGATAGTTGGTGGCAGTGGATTACTATCTTTTAGCCTGGGCGGAAGGAGGCATAGCTGGAGAACCTGTGCCAGCCTTCCCCAAGAGTGTCTGTGTGTTTGTATATAAACAAAATCTCAAAGTGTGTGTGTGTGTGTGTGTGTGTCAGCTACTTGAGCAGGGACACGAAGCACTAGTTGGACAGACAGGCTACTGGAGGTTTTGGCTTGACTACTTGGCTGAGATCTGGACCCTATAGCTGTGCCAGTGGGGAGTCTTATTGGGGATCTGGAGAGAAAGGCAGAAGCCAGCCCCAGACTGACTGTGCTCTCTGTGTGCTCTTAAGGGAAATTATACTTTAGTGTGTGTGTGTGTATAATTGTTATCCTCCTGTACTTTACTGTGTATGTACTTGTTATCCTCCCAATGTGGATGCCCTTCGCTGGTGCTAGTGGTGAGGACTGAGGCTCCTTGATTACCAGGCCAGTGCACGGGCGTCACACAAACTCTTTTATTTTTATTTAATATTCAAGTTCCATACCAAAAACTCAAGTGCCTCTCCTTTGGTAAATTCTGGCAATTGCCAGGAAAGTCATCACAATGAACTGGAAAAGTAAAAATATCCCGTTTTTCTGATTTTATTTACTTAGCAAGGAATTACAAACTATGTATAACAGAACAACAAATACCATGCATAAACATCTAGCTTGGCAAAAACTTAAAGATCTATCATTGTAAGCTTTTGCTGTGGTGTATGTATTACTGCTAGTTGATTATCTTCAATTGCAAAGTTATTTGCTGTAGATTTTAAATACATTTTAATCTTCACGGATTACAATAAACAAAAGCAATTTACCTAACAATACGATAAATACACATGCATCCGATTTAAAAAAATAGAGAATAGCAACAACAGTGCTTCATTTAAGAATAAGTTACATCTTAGGCAAACCAGAACAATTATATACCCATAAACTGAAGAATAAGTCGCCCTACAACAGGCGAAGCATTCCACCTAAAAGTAGAGCCGCAAAAATTGTAATAAATTACGAATGTAGAGGCCCATGCCAGCGATTTCAAAGGCGAAATACTATCGACGTTTTTTGCTTTGAAATAGTATTCCCTTCTTTCTTAATAATGCGGTAAAAGGGTTTTTAATGTTGGATAAGACAATGCAATTTTATTTGAATGGCGTAAGGAGATTAACTGTGCTTTTATTAGATTTGACTTTAATATATATTTAATTCAAGCAGTATCGCCACCTCATGAAAAAAATGCATTGCGGGAATTCAAATAAACATTCGTGGAGCGCGTTTTCCTGTTCAGCATGATTTTTACAGACTTTCGGTTTGGTTGCAACCTACACTCGATTGTGTTTTAAGACGCATCCATCTCTACGGATTATACGTCTGTAGCTGCACATGTACAATAAGGAATAATGGCATCGAAATGTTCCAACTTTATTTTTATAAATGAAATTAAAAGATACAAGGCAGGAAGTCACAATTATATCTCAAAGGTCCACCACAGGGGATTCGCGATAAACGACATCATCTTTACAGTATTGTATCGCCCCTGCCAATCTGATTTCCACTTCTACGCTCACAGCAAAAATTAAAAACTTTTGCGACAACAGATAACAATAATTCCAAATCCTAGCTACAAATTGGAGGTAGTGAAAATGTGAATCTACTGGCGAGACATATATGTCATGCATACCTTATTATGTGGAATATTTTTCATTTTGAGTCACTGTTCCACATTGAAACGATCTGGAACACATTCACTCTTTAAAAAATGTAACCAGTTTACAAAGTATAGAATACTGAATCACACGATTTTCTTTTGCGAGATTTGACAACATTGATAAGCTCCGTACTATAAATAAAAATACATTTTATTTTGCGAGAATTGACAACATTGACAAGCCCCGTACTATAAATAAAAATACATTTTCTTTTGCGAGATTTGACAACATTGATAAGCTCCGTCCTATAAATAAAAGACATTTTCTTTTGCGAGATTTGACAACATTGATAAGCTCCGTACTATAAATAAAAAGACATTTTCTTTTGCGAGAATTGACAACATTAACAAGCACCTTACTATAACTTTATGAGACAAGCTCTGTACTATAACTTTAACACACTAAAGCACACACATGTTTCGCATTGCGTGTGAGTTTAAACAAGTTATCGCCTTTATTTCGAAGGATAGTACTGTTAAACTATGCTGGCTTCAATTATAAAATAGATGGCATGTTGGACAGGGTGATGCAGGACACTATTAAACTATGCTGGTTTTACTTATACAATAGATGGCATGTACGTAAGCTGGAGCTAGATAATAGATGGCATGTACGTAAGGCAGGTAAGGTGTTTAACAGTAACTGGTTATTGAATGATTATGAGTAATTTAGTCTGTTTACCAGTGTTACCAGTTTAACAGTAACTGGTTATTGCATTATTATGAGTACTTTACTATGTTTTCCAGTAATGTTTTCGGTTATCTAACTGGCATGTACGTATGGCATGTAAGGTGTTTAACAGTAACTGGTTATTGAATTATTATGAGTAATTTAGTCTGTTTACCAGTGTTAGGTGTTTAACAGTAACTGGTTATTGCATTATTATGAGTACTTTACTATGTTTTCCAGTAATGTTTTCGGTTATCTAACAGTGTAGTGCCTCGCGGCATAAATGGCATGTACGTAAGGCATGTAAGGTGTTTAATAGTAACTGGTCTTTGGTTTGTTTATATTAATTGCCTGGTAATAGTAACATTTCACACAGATCTATGCCTACTTTATATATTGTATATATATTCTAAATAGCGTATATTTCCGCGGCATAGATGGCATGTACGTATGGCATGTAAGGTGTTTAACAGTAACTGGTCTTTGATTTGTTTATATTAATTGCCTGGTAATAGTAACATTTCACACAGATCTATGCCTACTTTATATATATATATATATATATATATATATATATATATATATATATATATATATATTATAAATAGCATATATTTTCCTCCTGTATTTGGTTACGGTCGCGGCTAGATTCCCTCGGCTGAAGGGCCCTTGTTTACGTCACACCTGACTGTCTTGTGGTTTTACACGTGAGCTGATTGACAGTCAGAGTAATTATGGGCGGTCAGGTGCGGAGTTTGCTACTGCGCATCATGCGAGGCACTACACTGGTAGATAACCTATTATACATATTGTATTTTAACGAATTCATGTGATTCAGCATTTTGAACGCTATAAACTGTTTACAAATTCTTAAAGAGTGAGTGTGTTATTGATGGTTTCAATGTGGAACAATGACTAAATGCGATAAATATTCCACATAATAAGGTATACATGACAGATATGTCCCGCGAGTAGATACACATTTTCACTACCACCATTCTGTAGCTAGGATTTGGAGTTTCTGTTGCAGCAAATGTTTTAAAATTTTTGCTGCGAGCGTTGATTTTAGAGCCATTATGTCTTAATGTGCATATGCAGCTACAAACGTATAATCCGTAAGTGTGCGTCTTAAAATACGGTCGTGTGGAGCACGACATGGCTGAAACCAAACCGAAAGTCTTTAATAATCAATGGTGAATGGGACCAAGAAAGTTCGCCAACAAAAAGCCAAAAAAGCAGCCAGCCAATATCCCTCAGCCTCGAACACAGTGTAGAAATGCACGTAATTCAGCCTCAAACACAGTTTATTGAAAAAGACACATAGGTTAAGCGCTTTCGTCAAATGACTTCATCAGTTCTGATGAAGTCATTTGACGAAAGCGCTTAACCTATGTGTCTTTTTCAATAAAATGTGTTTGAGGCTGAATTACGTGCATTTCTACACTGTGTTCGAGGCTGATATTGATCTGGGTTTTTGTTGGCGTACTATTTGGGCACCTTGTGTTTTGGTTTGGACCAAGAAAGTTCATTTGAATTCCCACAATGCAATTCTAATGGGGGCAGCGATATTGCTTGAATTAAATATATATTAAAGTAACGTGTAATGAAAGCAAAGTTAATCTACTTATGTCTTCCCAATAAAAATCACATTGTCTTAACCAGACATTAAAAACATTCTCACCGTATTATTAAAAAAGAAGGGCATACTATTTCAAAGCAAATAAAACTAAAATGAATTGCAACCGTGTCGACTTGCATGGGCTTCTTGGTTCGCAATTTAATTGCAATTTTTGTTGCTCTATTTGTAGGTGGAATGCTTCGCCTACTTTAGGGCTTTTTGTTTAGTTTACAATATAGAGTTAAAAATAGAGTGAAAATTGTAAGTTTTAAATAAAAAAATCCCTATATAAAACAGAATTCACATGCTTTGAAAACATTAAAACTTAAATTCTGTTCTTTCCTTTCTAAAGACGTTATGTTAGTACTGTTGGAATGTTCTAAAAGCAGGTATTTTTACATGTAGATGTATAAATCTTTCGAAAGGAAAGAACAGGATTTAAGTTTTAAAAATGTAATGTTTTGAAAGTATGAGTTTTTAAGAGTTAATTGTT
This sequence comes from Protopterus annectens, assembly GCF_019279795.1. NCBI lineage: Eukaryota > Metazoa > Chordata > Ceratodontiformes > Protopteridae > Protopterus > Protopterus annectens. The sequence continues at coordinate 1,543,963,472 of NC_056744.1, read as the reverse complement.
TGATTTATTAAGTATCACATGACCAATATATAAAAATGGTTGCTTGTTCTTAGTTCTGTTTTTACGGTCTGATGAAGTTTTGAAAGCGCTTACCGAATAAAATACATGTGAATTTCGTTTTATATAGTGATTTTTTATTTAAAGTTTAATACGCGTGCTTTGCCTATCTGTTGCTTTATTACGTTGGGAAATTTTATTAGTTTACAATATGTTTATGTGTTTTGTAGTAGAACGCCCTTGACATAAAACATTTTTTTTATTTTAGTTTACTATTATTTTGTATTTGAAGCGTATCTGATTGATTAAGTTATTTTTCTAGTAAACTTTTTCTTAAAATCTACACCAGATAACTTTACAATTCAATCAACTGACAATAATACAAGCTTTGCAGCAAAAGCTTACAATGAATAAAGCCTTTTAAAATCTACAGAAAATAACTTTACAATTCAAGATAATCAACTAACAATAATACAGACTCCACAGCAAAAGCTTACAATGAAGGGAGACTTGCTTGGCTACAAACATCTGCATTACAAGCTGAAGCTAAGTGAAACTTGCAGTAGTGAATTTTAATCTTGTGTTAAGTACAAACTTGCAGTTTTAAAAGTACTGCATTTTCATTTTTTTCTGTTTCCTAATTGTGTGTTTATGAAAAGTGCGCTGTGTGTGTCTCTCTGCAGTTAGTTCCCCACCCTGCCTCCCTGTTCCTGTGTTGGCCTCACCCTCTCTCCCTGCCTGTTCCTGTGTTGGCATTTTATGTTGGTGGCTCTGGAATTGCCCGCCCATCTTGTAAGTCTGTATTAGAACAGTCCTCCTGGGACCTTCCCATTTGCTCCCTTAGCTGAGTACAGTTAGATCATATTATGAGTCTAGCGTTCACTGTACTTAATACAAAGAGAAGATTTGAGAAGGCCAGCCCACGTAGGTTCTTCCTTCCTCTCTTCTTGCGCTTAAAAAAAAAGAAAAAAGAAAAAACTTTTTTTGCACTTCATTCATTTGTTTTTACTGTATTTGTGTTTCCTCCTACTTTATTTTGCTTTTCCTAAAAGTACTCAATTTTATTTATTCTGCTGCATTTATTACTGCTTGGTCGTAGCCTGATTAAATTGCAACTGTTATTCTGTCTTTCGGTTTAAGCACTTGGGCTTCATACATGCTGTTTTACCTTAAGAAGGTTTGTGGTCTGCACTGTTGTGGCAGTAGCTTACATCCTTCTAAGCTGGGAATTGCTGAATGAAGGCCCAGTGTCTGCTATTCTAAAAGTGTATTAGTTCTGGCTTAAGCACTTGGGCTTCAGGCCAGTTATTCTACATTAAGGTTTGTGGTCTGCACTCTTGTGGGAGGAGAGGCTGGATTCTGCCCTTCTGAGCTGGGAATTTCTGGTCACAGGCTTATTGTGACTGCTTATTTGAACTGTTTCTTTCTGAAATTGGTGTGCCTTGTTGCTGTAGCATAGACCAGATTCAGGCCTGAATCTAGCTTTGTTTGTATAACTTGAGCACTGATCCAAGCCATTTTTTTTTGGAGAAGGTTCCCCTGCACCCTAGTAAGCAGGTGTGCGCAGTTAGAACTTGTCTGATTGAAGACTGCTGGAACAGGGCTCAGTTTTGAGCTTTTTTCTGGTTAATTGGGTAACTTGTTTAAATCAGTTTGTTCGTTTTCTATTGTTTTATATATATATATATATATATATATATATATATATATATATATATACTGGCACTTTATTCATCTGCTTTTACTGTATTCGTGTTTCTTCCTACTTTATTACTGGGGGTATTGATTACAACTCTGATCTGCAATACAAAACAATAAGTATACTTTTCTGTGCTTCTAAAGTGTTTTTTGAGTGTATCTGCTTTACTTTCTGAAAAAAAAACTTGTTTCCAACCTTTCTAAGATGGTGTAGTCCAGTTTTCAGGTTAGTGCTGAATTCAGGACTGAGTTACAAATCTCTGTGTTTGCCCATACCTTACTTGGATAAAAGGAAGTTTCTCTGTTCACCTGTGAGAGAGGGGAGCTTTGAGCAGCCTATCTGCCCTGGAGGAGTGGTTTCTGCCCAGAAATTAGTAATTTATTGGCCATTTTGGGCTAATTTTTATCTCTTTCATTTCCCTGCTATAAATACCAGGCAGCACCGGTTAACTAGGGGTAAAACTATTCCCGGCTCCACAAAGTCTCCTCTTCAATTTTTCCCTTGGAACTAGACAAACTTTCAACTTAAGCACTCAAGCCATTCATTTCTCAGTCCAGCACTTGCTCAAAGCTTATAGCAAGCATTTATAAACCCTAGCACTAGACCCTCCTATACTGTACAGAAGGACAAGGCTCTCTATTCGACCTTACCAGCCATCCAGTAAAACAGTTCACTGTATCTATCCAGGTATGCCCAAAGGGCAGTTTCAGGTGTACTCTCCAGTCCAACTGGTGAATCTGGGCATTTTGAGGCAATGTTACAACTGCCTCATGCACACAGACAACCCTCTCCTCCTACAACCAAACACTAATACATGCGAGAGATGCAGTTATACAGCCAAACAAGAGGCTAAGCTCTCTCAACCCAAGACTGGATCAGACAGTCAAGAGGAGAAGGGAAGTACTTGCATCACACCACCAGTCTTACACAGACCCATTAAACCAACACAGGCAAAAAATACACATAAATACATGGAAATATACTCAGAGGCTCTAAATAAAATTCTGCAAAACCAACAGAGGCCTCCAAAGCAAACATCCAAGCAACCTCCACCCCCCAACACAAACCATGAAACACATACTTCACAAAACCAGTGTACCATGCAATCACAGCCTTTAAGGCAAAATAACATACCCAATATACTAGTAATAGGTGACTGTAGTCGGGCACACTGACATCCCACTCACTAGGCTGAATAAGGAGAAGGTTACTGTTAGCTGCCTGTCTGGTGCCAGGATCTGCCACATAACACAAGCACCCAGGTCACTCCAGAATAAGTACAAATATTACTCTGTCATTGTCCATGTTGGTGTGAATGACATGAGCCATACCTCCCTGGACTACATGAAAAGAGACATGGAAGAGCTCTCTGATCACATAGCCCAGGCCGGTATGACCCTGACCCTGAGTAGCATCCTGCCCTCACCAAGAATGATACCACGGTATAAAGAAAAAAAATCTCGATTTCAACAATTGGCTAAGTTTCTGGTGTCATTCAAAGGGGATCCAGTATCTGTCTACCTGGGATGACATGCTCGACAAGCCATGCTGCTTTGCTAGAGATGGCTTGCACCTGTCACCCTTAGGCTTTCGAATACTTGCCAAGGCTCTTGCCACTCCCATAGTGCCTTTTTTAGGCAAGGCTCAAAAGACAAACCCACCACCATAAATAGCACAAATAACAAAAAATGGAGGGTAATGCTACTCAATGCCAGAAGTCTAAACATCAAAATGCATGCACTCGAGGCACTCCTAAGTATGGAGAAAATCGATATATGTGCAGTAACAGAAACCTGGTTTAAGGGTCCAGAGAGAACCCCAGCACTACCAGGCTACAACTCATACCATACATTTCGGCCACAGAACCCAAACCAAAATACAAAAGGCGGGGGAGTATCCATATTCATTAAGGATTCCCACACCTCCAGGTTAGTGACACAGCACGATGCTTCAGAGATCATCCACGTGCAACTAACAATGGGCAAAACTGCAATTCAAATTGTAGCTTGCTACAGATCACCCACCATGTCCCAGGAACCCCATTCCGCATTTCTGGAAACACTGGGAAACATGAAGGTCCTACCAAACACCCTAATATTGGGTGATTTCAATTACCCAAACATTAACTGGGAGAACTACTCAAGTACTTACTCCCTTGCCCAACTTTTCCTAGAATTTATAAACTGAAACGCCCTGGTTCAGCTGGTCAACACTCCCACCAGAGGTGACAACATATTGGACCTGGTCATCACCAACATGAGCGACCGGTGTTCCACACCAGAGGTCAACTCCTCGCTGGTTAGATCTGACCAAAACAAATCACTTTGGATATCCTTAGATCTGACCATAAACAAATCACTTTGGATATCCATATTCCACCCCCACTCCCGGACTAGAAAGCCACCATGAAAAACTTTTCAAAAGCAAACCTCACATTACTTAAGACCGAGTTGGAAAGTTTCAAAGCCCCCATGCTGAAGGATAACACTGTCCAAGCTGCAAAATCCTTTATGAATGCATTCTACGAGCAGCTACAAGAATGCATGGATCATGCCATCCCAATCAAAACCAAGACTCACTCCTCCAAGAAAAGGAAACCAGTCTGGTGGACTCCTTCCATAAACAAGCTATACAATAGAAGGAGGAAACTAGTGCAGAAAAGAGTAAAATCCCAAGAAAGGAAGACATCCCTGATCATTATCAGCATGAAATTATGATCCATCATAAAATCATCCAAGGCGAGCTTTGAAAGAACAATTGCCAAGGATACAAAGATAACCACAAGGCATTCTTTAGCTATGTCAAGAATCTAAGTGGTAATGCTCAGATCTGCTCTGAGTTAGTGCAGAATGGCACAAAATACACTGAACCTACTGATATTGCCAACATCCTGGCAGACAGGTTCAGCGCAAACCTCACCCCCCTTTCACCCCCAAAAGGGCCCATAACCATACCAGAAGAATGTAGAGTCCCTGAAATCACAGACACTCAGGTTAAAACAGCCCTCTCCAAAGCCAAAAACACAGCATCAATGGGACTGAACGGTGTCCCAGGCTGAGTCCTACATGAGCTCAAAGACGAACTAACTCCTCACCTAAACACTCTGTACAAACTCAGCCTTTCCACAGGCTACATACCCATAGAGTGGTGCACAGCAACAGTTATTCTGTTCCACAAAGGTGGAGCCACAACAGACCCCAGGAACTATTGCCCTATAAGCCTGACTAGCTTGGTCTGCAAGGCTATGGAGTGCATCATCATGGAACTCATTAACAGAGACATTGAGAACCTCCAAATACTGGACTCTACCCAGTTTGGCTTTGTTAAGGGCAGATCATGCCTCCTAAACCTGGTGGACTTCTTTGAGACAGTTACCAAGGCTATAGATGAGGGAAAGCTGGTACACACAGCCTACCTAGACCTCCGTAAGGCCTTTGACACCATTTCCCATTCTGGTATTATAGACAAGCTCACCAACCTGAACATAAACCCCTATGTCACATGATGGGTTGCCAACTGGCTCATGGACAGAACCCACATGGTGAGAGTTGCAGGAGCTTGGTCCGTCTCTAAACCAGTTACAAGTGGTGTTCCCCAGGGCTCAGTCCTAGAACCTCTCCTGTTCAGCATATACTTCTCAGAGGTACAGGCAAGCACAGGAGGACTATGGCTGACCAAGTTCGCAGACAACTGCAAACTAGGGGCTATAATTGACTCTCCCGCTGACACAAACATCCCCCAGAAGGGTGTCACTGAGATGGATACCTGGTCTCAAAATCATGGCCTTAAGCTAAATGCCAAAAAGTGCATAGTCATCCCCTTTGGAAAAAACAAAGTACCCACAAACAACCACATAGGTGGCAGTCCCCTAAATACGGAAGACATAATAAGGGATCTGGGGGCCCAAGTAGATAGTAATCTCACTTTTGATAATCACATTGCCAAAGTGGTTAGAAAATCCTTCTACGTGGCCCACCTAATCACAAAAGGGTTCACATCCAGATCAAAAGAGGTCATTGTGCCCCTCTACTCATCACTCATCAGACCCATCTTAGAGTACAACGCCCCATTTGGGATGTACCTTACAAGACACCTGCAACAGCTGGAAAGACCACAGAAGTATCTCACCAAGAGGATCAATGGCCTCAAACAGATGCCTTATGCAGCTCGACTGAAGCAACTCCAGTTGTACTCAGTTGCATACCGCATATTCAGAGATGATCTCTGCCTGACATACAAGGCCATGTCCAACCCAGAATTGATGGACATGCTCCACCTAAAGAAAACCTTATCCCCTCGAGCCAAATGCTCTAGGGATCTAAACCTCACCACATCAATAAATAGGATATGCTGGAGGGATAGATTCCTGTCTTAGAGACTTCCCATGCTTTGGAACAAGATCCCAATCTACATTAGGCAGAGCTCCTCGCTAACACTCTTCAAAAGAAACCTTGACAAGTGGATGTGAAACAGAAAGTTTACCTCGGGGATCACTTCAGTGGGTCTGCTGGACAGAGACACAGGGAACTAATCTAAGGGGGCAGCGAAAGCCAACACATTCTGGCTAGGCTCATAAATGCCTTCAGCCAGATAGCCTAGTACCCACCTATGAACCTATGAACAAAACCATTAAAGCATTTCCAATCGAGCTTTAAAGTTTTTGCCAAGATAGATGTTTATGGGTGATAGTTGATGTTCTATTGTACATAGTTTATAGTTCCTTGCTACGTACACATTCTGCTAAGTAAATAAAATCTGAAAAAGAGAAGATATTTTTACTTTTCCAGTTCATTGTGATGACTTTCCCGGCAATTGCCAGAACGGCCCAAAGGAGAGGCACTTGAGTTATTGTTATGGAATCTGGAATTGGAACATTAAATAAAATCAAATAGTTTGTGTGATGCCTGTGCACTGGCCTGGTAATCAAAGAGCCTCAATCCTCACCACTAGCACCAGTGAAGGGCGTTCACATTGGAAGTATAACAAGTGCACACACAGTACAGTACAGTTTCCCTTTAGAGCAAACAGAGAGCACAGTCACTCTGGGGCTGGTTTCTCCCTTTCTCTCCAGATGCCCAATAAGACTCCCCATTGGCACAGCTATAGGGTCCAGATCTCAGCTGAGTGCTCAAGCCAATACCTCCAGTACCCTCTCTGTCCAACCAGTGCTTTGTGTCCCTGCCCAAGTAGCTGACACACACATACTGTGAGATTTGGTTTATATACAAGCACACATACACTCCTGTAGAAGGCTGGCCCAGGTTCTCCAGCAACACCCCCTTCCTCCCAGGCTATAAGGTAGTAATCCACTGCCACCAGCTACCCTTATCATCTACTATAAAGGTCCTTACCAAAGGGTGCCCAATTTTACTGTGCAATATTATTATTATCCAATTAGTAAGTGTGACGAACAGCAAGGCTATTAGAGTGGCTTTGTGCAGTATCACCAAATACATGCAAGTACTCTAGAGCTTAAATTATCTCTACACAAAACAGCCACAGTTGAAATGTTTAAAATATTTAATAAATAATAAAAACACAAGACAATACTTATTACTTCAACACAATGACAATAAAGAGTTCACAAATTACAGGAAGTACTTTAAAAGAATATTGTAGGATAGTCTGACATAAATATCGAAAACAGCTAGGCTAATCTGGCTATTTCTGTCTATCTCTAAGATAAATCACTATTCTAAATACTACTTACATACAGAGCAATCATGTGCTGGTGAGTGGATGTTCTTACTAGATCCAAGATAACATAAAAAATGCTCTTCTTTCTTTCTGCCCTTAAATTGATAATACACAGTACTGCTGAGTCATTTCACATTAAATCATTCTTGTCACCCCTGCTAAGGTTTCCCAGGCTCACAGAACTTAACATTTAACATTTCTACAGCTGCCAGGAAGTCACAGCAATAAAAGACACTTTACATGTGAAACCTAGTAAATGTCTTTGTCTTAAAATAATAGAAAGAAACTCTTAGACCAGACAACCTGTCTCCAAGCTTGAGATCAAACACAGTTATAAAATGCTTTACTTAGCTTTCTTCCAGCAGGGTGCACTGTGGTTACATTTTTGAAGCTCAGTACAACCTATAGTTTAATCATAACATACAATTCTCTTTACATTTGTAAAACAAGCCTGTAGATTATGTTAATATTTACAATGACATAGAATTATCTACAAAATTCTATTTGGCTGGGCTGGCAGCCCCTCAGTTTTTCACAGTTTTTAACAGTACAATTGTCTGATCATAAAGTTTAGCAAAGTTTCTAAATTCTGCCCAAAATGGGATAATCATTTGACACTCTATAATTATATGAAGCCAATTTGCCTATAAACTCTCACCACACCTCCAGCATTTTACATTTTTTCCCTATAAAGGGCAATTTTACTTTGTGTTTAACTATATAAATACTTCCAAGTAAAACTTCTCCAGTAAAAAGATTTTTAATAGCTACTGCATCTTTCTGTGCAGAAAGCTTTTTTGTGTGTTTTATTTTTCTGTCTCATGTTGTTACTTTACTCATAGGTTTGTAGGCAAATACTAGGGTAGCTGTCCTTGCGGGTCATTTTAATACTAGACAATTTCCCTTTTGATGTTTGCATTAACATATCCCTGGTGTTAAACTGACTTTACTTATTCTATGATTGGTAATTATATTTTACTCCTAGTGTGAATAACTGGGCACCATGCCATAGATAATTTGAAGGGACCATTACATGGGATAAAGCTGCCTCTGTTCATTAGTAGAACAAGCAGCAGTGCTAGGTACATTTTCAGGTTTCCCATCCGTAGTTCCAAGTTGAGCTTCAGTATGGTTAGGGATGAGCTCTATTTTATGTGGATGGAGAGCTAATTCCTGAGTTTTCTCTGTGAGGCATATCTGTCCATCCAAACCATTCTGCTGATGTTACAGAAGATGTTTATATTCCTAGAAAAAAAGTAATTCTGATGCCATTTGATGTGCTGAACTCCATCACTATTGAGTTGGAGGATGTCTTATATGCCAGACATATGTCACCTCCTAGCAGTCTGTAGGATGCAAAGTATAGTGACAGGACTTTGAGCCAATCCATGTAAGACATAATGTTTAGGCCATGTATCCTTTTAGTAGAGTATCTTGAATGCATCTGGACAGATACATGCCAATGGGGGCATTATCAAGGGAGCCTGCAGGATTTTTTGCAGGGGGGGTGAAAACCCAGACCCCCCCCCCACACACACACAGCACCACTCCCCCATATGCCCATTCCAGTGCCCCATTACTTGGCCATTTCTCCCTAGTTGCCATAAACACTGTTCGCAACTCTCAGTGTGCATATTGTTTTATGCATTACATCTACAATGATTACAGATATTTGGATTTAATTTACAACTTTTATTTCAAATTTTATAGCACTAACACTGATAGACATTTGCTAAGCTTAAACAAAGCAATAGTCTTTCAATGAAAACATACTTAGCATTAAAACTTCTCTAATCTTGAAACTCAGTTTCACTGAAACATCATTGAAACCCACATTTAAAGAAAATGCATCTGGCCAGTGGCAGGTTAGGTTTAACTTTGAGCTTTTATAGGCCCCTTGCACACATTTTTAGAACCATTCAAAAGTGCCCTGATTCACCTTCCTAATAGTAATAATTATAATATACAATAATTGAATTATAGCCCTTGTATAATACAGCACCACTTGCTAGATTGTTTCATAGTTTTGAACATTTTTCCAGTAAGAAATGAAAGAAAATATATGAACCAATAAGAAATGAAAGAAAATATATGAACCAATATTGACAAAGTGCCCAATTCAGAGTATTTCAACCATAAAAGGCCACTCAGATTTCTATCATTACAATCCACCAATATCAGTCAGTATTGCTCAATCTCTGCAGAAGTAAAAGTCATCTGAATAGTTCCACATTAAAGAGATCTGAAACTAATGAAGAGGTTGTTGCTAGAAAACAACTTTATATTTCAGTGTTTCATCTACAAATTCAGTGCCTGCTGCCCTTGCCTATGTTACTGGTATATTGCAATAGGGAATGGATGGCAAGCTGCAAAACAGATTCATAGTTACTAGGCATTTCATCCAAAGGAGGACATACTTAGAACTGCAGCACCCCACTCCCTTAAAATATAAATCTATATGCTGTGGGAGTAGAACCTACAGCCCTCTGCATCTAGATGCAAGTACAGTTGCACATTTTACGCAGACTTAGCATGAGCAGCAGTAACCTTTGCTTCCCTTGAAGCTCACAATTCCTTGAAAATGCACTTGAAAATAAATTCCACCTGCTAGCTCTAACTAGGGCATTTCTCTCTCTCTCTCTCTCTCTCTCTCTCTCTCTGACTCTGTCTGTCTCTCTCTCACACAAACACACACACACACACACACACACACACACACACACACACACACACACACACACACACACACACACATGCTGGACAAAGCCTAAAATAAACAGGGACAGATTATAAATACTGCTTTCATGAATGTACAAAATTGCTAGAACAGCAGGAGTTTTGTTGGTATGCATTTTTCTAAAGACTATGATGTCTAAATTATTTAGCAACTTTAATCCTTTTTAGGAGGAATATAGGGCAAAAATCTGGACATTCTGCATAAACCTGGACAGCTGAGGGGTATGCTACCTTCTTTAGAGACTTTGTCAAACTGTCCTCCTTTCCACATATTTTTACAATGTTTACTCATTCCAGCCTTGACAATGTACATAAATATATTTTGTCAAAGTTACAACTTTAAACTCTGTGTGAACTTGGTGTTTGTATTTTTTGACAGAAAGGTATAAAGGAACTCATGGCTGTGTATGTAGTTGAATCTCTCTGTACTGAAGTATTCCCTACTATGATGTTGGTTTAATAAATAGTGTTTGCATTCAGAAACTTTTACAGTTTTTATACTGAATTTTACAGCTACATGAATTAGAAAATAACCAATTTTCTTTTCAGAGCCTAATCTAAAAAGTCCACTCCATACAAGTACTCCTTCCCCTGGAAAACAGCCTAGTTCAAGACCGATGACAGCACTCCTTTAATACAGTATTTCAATACCTGCCACAAGTTCAGACCTACCACCTTAGATGAAAAGGTGATGGTGTCTACATATTCTTAAAGAACAATTCATCTGCAGACTTGCTTGGTGAGATAATGGTGTGGAACTCCTCTACATCCAACTTGGCATTAACAAAACTCCTTACTGTGTCATACCTATCTATAGGTTCCCTCTATGTACCCCATCAGTCCATATCTCCTACCTAACTAATATGGTGCCCCTATGCATTAATCCAACACCATTATTCTAGAAGACTTAATTCAACTACTCATCCATTAACTGGGAAACTTGTATATCCTTGAGTATGTATTTCCAGACATTTCTGGATTTCATCAATACGGGATGTCTGGATCAGTTAGTCTGTATCCAGACAGGAGTGATAAAATCCTGGACTTAGTCCTTAACAATATGGGACAACTTTGGTTTCCACCAACTGCCACTTCCTCCCTGCTTAAACTGAATCACAAATCAGTCACATTCATTAGAAGATTGAAGCCAAAGCATCTTCCAATACATGTTTTCAGAGATTATGATAAGGTTAAGCTACTAAAACTAAGCAATGACCTGAATTATATGGAATCCTTTACTGTCAAATCCTATGCACATGTAAATATCTGCATAGACACATCTATCCCCCTCTGAAGTAAACAGAAAGCCACATTTAAGAATAAGTCCATGTAGTCGAACCCAAATATAAATAGGCTTGGTAATAAAAGAAAACATATTGCCTGCAAAAATAAATTTAACTCTATTGATGCTAAAGACACTCTTGTGAAACTTAATAGGGAGCTCGGTACCCTGATCGAATCAATCAAAGACAGATATGAGGTAAAAATAACCAACTAGGTGAATGGTAACCAGAAAGCCTTTTTTAACTATGTTAGAAACCTCAGAAACAATTTGCAGCACTGCTCAGAGATAATAGTAAATTATTTTAAATTCCTGCACATAGGCAATTTACTAGCAGACAAATTTAGTTCAAATTTCAAACATGTATGTGTGTGTGTGTGTGTGTGTGTGTGTGTGTGTGTGTGTGTGTGTGTGTGTGTATGTATATATATATATATATATTTATGTATATATATATATATATATATATATATATATATATATATATATATATACACATAGCAGAGTGGCCAGAATTCAATATTTTGTGCTCAGACGTCATAAATTTGCCCATATATCACCCAGCTAGCTACAACCTGAAAATATACTCAAAAATCTGCCCTTAAGACTTCAAAAGGGGACACACGTTCAACTATTACCACTTATAACCATGAAAATGTTATCTTTAGTGGTGCATTTCTATCAGATAGGTATATTTTGTACTCTACACAGTTTAGTCAGGTTTAACCATTCTAAACCTTAGAACTATAAAGTTTCTGAGATGATCAGAAAACATGTAGGAATTTCACTATAATAAATATGCCCATCTACCCCCATGCCTCATTATATTTTTATTAGTAAGCAAATGCATAATACAAAGATAACAAAGTATGTATAACAACACCATTAGATTATTCAATACGTTAATGATCAAAATAGAAATAGAAACGTGTCCAATAAAAAGCAATCAATAGTCATCATAACCACAGTGTACATAGCTGCAGGCATACCAAGATTAAAAACTATATATTTTTTCAGACTAAGACACCAAACCATTATAATCAGAATGCAATCAGGTTTCATCTCCCCATATTAGTTCTGGCTTCCTAACTTACAAGTATCTATGAAACAAAAACATGGACAGTAGCCACTTCAAAAGTAAAAAAAAGGAAAGAAAACAGTATGTCAGGCTAAAGACATGTAATGTTATAGTAAATATTCTTCGACATCCACTCAGTCACTCACCTAAGTAAACACAGATAATTCTGACAATCTCTCAGAGAACAGTCACATAGTTAAACTTTAAATTGGAAGATGCAAAATAACACAGTAGTAAGTTAACCCCCCCCCCTACACAAGCTTTCATGCATCACAGCCATATGTACATAGCAACACAGCACAAAGGAACAGGTACTGCTGCATGTTATTACTCCGCTAACAGCCATCAGTCCTTTTAGTAATGTCAGTTCAGTAAGCTTCTCAAGATGCAGTGTGTATCATCGGCTATACCACAACTCCATACCACACTACTACACCAAAATTGGCACTTTATTTACGTGATTTTAAATATAACAATGCACATCACCACATTCCCACTGCACATTTACTCCGCTATTGTTGAATTACAGATAATTTAGTTCGGGGGCATTATGCTCCTCTCTGATGACAACAAAGTGACACTTGGGTCTGCTTCTGCATACTACCCGGCATACTGTAAGTAATGCAACTAAAATCCAGGCTTCCCCTTACTGGGGAAAGGAGTTGGTGTACTTTTTCATTAACAGGGCAGCAGTCATCGTCAGCTGTTTTTTAGAAATGTTAGATTCTAAATGATGAAGCGCAGTGTTCTACCTGTAAATGTAAACAATTATGTGAATTGTTCAAATACTTCTCTATGACACGTAGACAATATTTAAGTACACGTCAAGTTATAAAATAACATTTTCTGTGTCTCCTACTATGTCTTGCATTGTTGCGATCCCCAAATCTTATAAAAAGAAACATTTTCTGTAGTTTTATAAGTTTCCAAGTTCATTGAATAAACATATTACAAATGATGACAAATAACTGTGTGCAAAGAAGAGGTCCTTAAAACTGAAAGGAAACGATCAAAACACTAGTTTCAACATTGCAGCTCATAATGAAATTACCCAAACAGCTTTCCAAATATGTGAATTTCACATTCAGCTACAAACTTTCTCAAAAGACTACTACAAGCCCTAAGGCTACTGTGAGAGTTACACGTAGGAGCATCTGATGTACTTCATTAACATCAGAAACCACTGACATGCAAGGGCATCTGTATGTACTAAATGTTTGGCGATTTCATCAGGGAAGTGCCCTGTAAAAACCAGATTATGAAATGTAAAACCTACAGCCCCAGTATATAGACAACATAGCGAATCTAACATTTCTAAGAATGGCTAACAACGATGACTGCTGCCCCATTAACGGAAACGTACCAGAGTTGGTAAGGGCAGTCTAAGTTGTATGTTGAGCAGACTCCCTGTAAACATACAGTATACTACTGAAAAGTACATATTATGTTGCCACACACCTACCTGTCATTTGTACATTTGTCCATGAACTCCAGTCCAAATGCCTTCTTTTGTTATTCAAATTTCACGCAGAAGCATCTGTATGACTGGACTTGAAGGGCGTTCTTCTACGCCCTAAAAAAAAAACCAAAAAAAACAAAAAACTTTTTTTTTTAATTAAAAGAAGATTAATCTCCCAGCCAGCCGATTCCTGCCTGCAGGCACCCTTGAGAATTATACTCAATGACTGGCCTAATGAGGGCTGAGTAAAGGAAGGCAATGGCATCCCTACATCTAGACACAATCCCATTCTTTATAAGCTGTGCAATACGGAAGGACTTTCTAATGACAATGGACACATTTGCTCACATCTACTTTGAAATCATCTTAACATCCACCCTACAAGCACATGCAGGCACACAAATATATAATTTGCCCTTGCATGTAAATGCTGTTCAAAAGACAATTTTTGAAAAAAAAATGATAAAGATGCAATGAAGGGGCTACCTGCAAACAAATATACAAGAAATAATGCCCCATGCAGCATGGAAGTTATAGGGAAATAAGAGACCACCCAGAAGCATTTCCTTTAACTCCCAAACATTAAAAATCTTAACACTGGCTTTTAAAATCATAGCAGAATGCTAACCTCTCACCTATACAGATTTTCACAAAATGTCCAAATTTTTCCCTCGTTTTTGGTCTGCTTATCATAACATTTCTGTTTTTCTTGAAAATCATTGAGGATTGAAGTCAGTAATAATGACAGCCATTTGAGTTTCAGACTTCATATTCTTCAGAAAATGCATGCTAATGCAAAACTCTCTCTGCTACAGTTGTAACAAACAGTTTGCTACAGTTTAAAAGAAGAACAGTTTTTCTTAAACTAAACCATGAGTACAGCAGTGCTCCATGCAGGACTGGTACAAACTGTAGCAACTGTAGCAACAGTTTGCTGCATTTATACATATATACATATACAGATATATCTATCTATCTATCTATCTATCTATATATATATATATATATATATATATATATATATATATATATATATGGGTCCCCTTCGGTAGATTGAACTTTTACAAGATCGACCCTCATATGGCTGAGACCATATGTTCAAACTTATGAAAGTTAAATCGGACTGAATGGAGATCTCTGTACAGTGCGGAATGGGAAGATTTCCCTTTTCTGCAATGTAGTGCGATCTCAGATTTGGTATATTTAAGTAGGGGGTGGGGGGGCATAGCCCCCTGCTACAGACATTTAGTTTTTTTTTTTGTTCAATGTTCAAACATTTACAAGTTCGAACATATGGTCTTGGCCATATGTGGTTCAAATTTGTAAATGTTCGATCTACTGAAGTAGAGCCATGTATATATATATATATATATATATATATATATATATATATATATATATATATATATATATATATATATATATATATATATATATATATATATATATATATATATATATATATATATGCATACATGTCCCAAAATGCCCATACAAACATATGCTGCTGATAGACCACACCCAACTGGGTCAGCATCCACAGTTGGATACAAAAGCAGCCATGACACTCACATCTGGCCCCCCCCCCGCCCCACAGTCCAAATAAATAAGTGAACAGTGCACTGCTACAAAATAATGATAGGCCATACACAATGGCCAGACATACAACCACCTCTTAGCAAAACAAATAAAATGTCTGAACATAGCAAAGAAAAATTCATCAAGCCAGTAATTCACACATGTTTATTATACTCTGATGTCTTGGCCAAAGTCTTCAAGAAGTAAACATTACCAGAAATACATGCCTTAATCAAAAGAAGCAATTAACACCTAATTAGATAATTAAATATACAACCTCCAATTACACTTGTCATTTAACCCCTTATGGGATAAAGTATCACAGTTAATATTAATACATTGATCTGTACATAACAGTTGCCCTTTTTTGAATGTTTCATCACATTGAGGAACATTCATTTTCAGAAACAGTATGATGAGACCCACTACTGTCCCCATGGTGAAATTTATTCAAATGTACAGCTATAGAACTGACATATTTCGTATCAGTAATATGTCTGACATGTTCTAACAGCCTAGTTTTAAAATGTGTGTTACTGCCCCCCACATAAAATATGTTACAAGGCCATCTAAGAGCATTCTCTATACACCAACCTCTTGAATGTACAGACTTCAACATGTTTCCCAGCCATTCTCCTCAGCAGGAATTACAGCACTAAATAATGATAAACCAGTATACCTATCCACCTACTATTGTATGACATCTGGATAAAGCCTGACATAATTGGTGGACAGAAGCCCAAATACACAACCATACATGAAATATTGCTGTTATATACTGAGAAAGTTGCTAATGTTACAGGGTTTCTTTTCTGAGGGATATGAAGTCAGAAAAACAAATGGAAGTTACCATCTACATAATGCAATCACCAGAGTATGCTACTGATTTGCTAAGGACAACACCTGTCTGGGGAACAGTGCATACATAACAGGTTAACCTGTGGCCATTATGTGGATGGCCCTACAGTTGAGAGTTATGCAGAGACAAATCTTTGTCAGACTGAAACCCATGCAGAAGTAGCATGTGCAGACAAACCCTGTTAAACTAATAGTATTCCAAACATATAACAGCAAAAGTCACATTCTGCTCCTAAGTCTTGAACGTCCTCCCCCCCATTTAGTTGGCTTGTCTCCACCAGTCTTGTTTTAAGAGGTAATAGCTCACACAACTCCAGGATGTCTTCCTTACAAGTAAGGAAAGGGCCAACGCCCACATGGAGTAGTCATTTATAAGAGTGTGTTGCCATGACATTGGCTATTGGAAGAACTACACAGCTGTTCTGCATGCAGTTAGCAAGGGGTGAACCCCAATAGGTGCACAGGCCATCACCTGGTCATGAGCATCACCTATAAAACCCATGCTGCCACCTATTCAAACCAGCTCTATCCCTGTAGTGCACAAAGAGAGAGAGAGAAAGTTAGACAGGGAAATAGCAAATGAAACATAAAGTGGAAAAGAGAAGAAAGAAAAAAAGGTAAGTGGACCATGTAAGGAAGTAATTGAATGTAGTACCTGGTCTGTAATAATGGGAAATATCATTTGGAGGAATATATGTCCCAACACGACATGTTGTACTAATGTCCTGCTAAACAGCTGCAATGGCCATAGCATCTGGCCCTCTCTGCAGTGGGAGATATCACAGACATACCTCCCAATTGTACAGATCTTCACAGAATGTCCACATTTTACCATTATGTATTTTTGTCTGTTCCTCCTGATATCTGTACTTTTCTGGCAAATAGCTGAGGATTGACATCATCAGATAATGACAAACACTTCAGGTTAAGACTCCACATCCTTAAGAATATTCACTGTAATGCTAAATGTATCATTCTACGAACTTCCTATATTTGTAACAAGAATATTTAAAGTCTGTCCCTATTTACCCCCCCCCCCCCATCATTTTGGACATTGTCCATATGTGATGCTCTGAGAGTTTATGAGGTGGGATCACAGCTCAGGAGCCTGACTCACCCTATGAAAGGACAGCTCATATATGACAATCACAGGGGTGTCTGTCAAACAGTTGTGACTGTGCCACTGCTAGGTCAGTTAATGGGATGTTTTCAATATCCATGTTACCTGTGACTATGAGTATGACACATTCGCCTTGTAAAACTAAGACACATATAGAGGGCATTTGCATAGTAAAGTACTGTTGCAGACTTGTATGTTGAACTGCATGTGATATAGTGAATTAATAACATTCAACTGTACAATGTTCTGCTGGACAATAAGCACATTTCTGACATACACATATACCTGTGTTATGTCAGCCAAACCATTGGCAGGACTGAGAGCAGTGACATTGTAACATAATAGCCTAGTTATGACTGTTGGACATCTTCCAGGTCATCACAGGGATGTCAAACCCTACTGTGCAATCAATGTACTAAAGTATGGTGCGGCTATATTAATACAGTATCAATAGTGATGTCCCCTTTGACATCCATTTATGTGTGCTATTGTCCAGACGTACATGTGTAACAGGTTGAGAAGTATGATTGAGCAGCAAGACTGTAACTACAGTGTGCCATACTAACATACAACAGAAATACACCAGGTATCCCCTGAGCACATGTATTTATGCTTATGTTCACCTGGAAGGCACAAAACTAAATCACATGGGTTTCAAGCATTTAGGTACATAGGTTGTGCATGTTGCACATGTGTGTAATATCAGTGTCAGTGCATACAACAGACAGAAATGTGTACAGCTACTGTTTGTTGCAGTGCCCTGACACTGATATGGGTACTAGAGTCGGCATGTTATGCATCTATTAATCAGAGAAGTGTCCACCTGTATGATCCTCTGTCCATGCCTTCCACTAACAGCTATAGCCACACCTATATACAGTGGATATCACAAGTGTACACACCCCTGTTAGAATGCCAGGTATGTGTGCTGTATGGCAATCAGACCACAGAAGATCATTTCATAATGTATCTCATCTTTATGTGACCTCTAATCTGTACAATTCCACTGAAATACATTCAAAGGTGTTTCTAGGAAGGTGACTAACTATTGCCAAGTGAAGATGTGCCATGATGTTAGAGTCCAGACCAAGATGGATGAATGCTGTAACCATCTCAAGAAGTGCCTACACAACATATCAATTTAACGGAGTGCACACTCATTCAACTGGCTTATTGTACTGAGTATTATTTCCATATGTTTTCACATACCCTATTGTTATGTTTTCAATTGAATTGTACAGACTATAGGTCACACTACAGGTGGAAATTGTTATGAAATGAGTTATTGTAGTGTCATGTTCCAATTGTACAAATATCAGGCAGTGTATCAGAGGTGTGTAACCTTAATATCCACTGTAGCTATATGGACACAGCAGTAACTATCCAGCTTCCACCAAGGTAGAGTAATCCCCTTTGGTGGACAGCAGCAATACACAAACCACATAATATGTTGCTACATTGGATGTACAGGGACGCATAGGTGCAGGCAACAACTTTGAAGATAGTCCACCTATATCTGAGCAAGCATGTAAATTCACAGGTGACTTCCTATAGGGCTGACTATGACCATGAATTGGATATAGCCACACCACCAAGGACAATTGCAACCATGTCTCCATATATGTTGTAAGTTTCAAATGAAACAACACAATCCACCCTGTACTGAGGGTAAAGAACATCTCAAATACACATGCCTTGGATATAGGCAATCTGCATCACACAGGTTAGGTGAGAACATCGCCAACCTGTCCACCCCAGTTGTACAGGAAGATATGCACATCAACCACATTCCTCCCCTCAGCAGTGGTGAGCATGTACATATTGCCTACTGATGACAACAACAACATATCTCCATGGGGCATAATAACATCAGTGTCTGCCTCCTACATGAACTCAGGCATGTGCTCTGAGCTCCATCACACACCACAGTCAAACACAGACCTGCCACCATCCACAAACCATCCACATGGAAGATACCTACTGTCAACCCTCTACACAGAAATGAATGGAGGATAGAGGATTATGCAATCAAGTGTCCAACATTGGGGGGAATAAGATATCTTAGGGACAGGCGTGTAATGCATGTTGCTATAGCCATGATTGCTTGAAGGGTTTTGGTGTAGTGTGAATTATTTACAAGTAATATCCATTGTTGATGTGCATTTTGACAACTATATGAGGTCATGTGACCTTTATCCTGTTTATGTCTTCCAGGTAACATGCAAAGTGCTTGCCTACAAGCATTCTCTGTTGGGGAAACAGACATCATTACCCAATATGTGATTGGACATTATGCCCTGTCGTTTGGATGGAGAGCAGAAGATGTGCGGCAGAGGACTGCCCTGTAGAACAGTGTGGTCCACAGGGTAAATTATGCCCACCTGCACAGCAGAACTTATGAGCATGTGCAGCATCAGGCCACCAACCTCAAATGCCATGGCTGTCAATGGGCTGCTGCTGTAGCGAGGGACCAGCTAGCCACAGGTGGGGGCCCAGCCATCCAGCCCCCACTGACACCCACCGAAGAGCTCCTCACCATACTTGGGCCACATGCCAGACGCACAAGCCATGACACTGAGGGAAGCATTGTGTAGGTGGGTTGCACATACACACTGGTTGAAGAGGGTGCAGGTAAGGGCCCAGTGGGGATTAGTACACTAATATAGCAGACATACATGTATCTGTATTGTATCTACATGCATGTTTCAGGTCCGATTGCAGTTGTGGATGGGGTTTTCCTAATGCACAGAGGTGCACATCTATGGTAAGGACAGGACACTGTGCATTATTGCGGTTAGTACTGTAGATGTGCAGACATGCTGCATCCATCCTGTATCAAGGCCACATGTGCATCTGCTAACAATAACTCCCTTTCACAACTACCTAGGACCCCCTGGTATGCATTTGGGACAGCAGCCTGAAGCTGGTGAGTATAACATTGTTCTGTTGTTGCCTGGCAATAACCCAGGCATGTGAATTGCATGCAATTTACCATGCACACAACCATCCGTAATAGCTATATTGCCTTATGTAATAGCTATATTGCTTGTTGTGCATGTTCACTTGTGCTGGGGTTAACTGTATTGCATCACAGTGGTCACCACTGGGGCCTATCTGACGTGAATTCAACATTCCTGTAGCATAACTCACAACTTGTCAGTGCTAAGACTTCTGGACAGAGGTCAGCAAATTGTGCTGGACAAACGGCCTAAGGTAGGGTCATGCGTGACACATTACTGGTATACAGTGGATATAAATTGTGTACACACCCCTCTTAAGATGCAAGGTGTTCCTGTTACATACTAATTTGGACCACAATATGACAGTCCACACCCCTTCCAGTCTTCAATGTGACTCATAACAGGTACAGTTCACTTGTAAAACCAAGCATCTGGACTCATGTATTGCACCTACAAGACTGGCCACCTGTGAGGGTGGCAGGCATGATGTTTCAGTCAGGTATGATACCTCATACTGCCATGTGTCAGTACACTCACTGTGACCTATTTGTCTATAATCTCACATACATGGGGCATTGTTAAGGCACACAGACCACTCCCAACCACATATAGGTTTCAAACATATGGCTATTCCAGACACATCTCTACAGAGGACTTTACAATGGTTTAACCTGCTGCATGTGAGGCAGATGCCATTACCACACTATATAAAGTAATGGCAGTGGGAAGTGGTCACCAGCCATGTATGGTATACACATCAAAATGGTATAAGCCACACAAGCTATCATCCTCACACACACACAGTTACCAGCGTTAGGATTAGAATGCCTGCCTATCTAGGTATACCTACTATAGTGCTTCTCAGTTATAAGATGCACCACAGAGCTAATACAATCACACTTGTTCCAAACTTGGTACTAAGGTGGATGATATCAACAGGTCTACTAAACTGGAGTGAAGGAAAGTGTAAAGGGTAGTACACAGGTCAAAAATGGTATGAGACAGACCGTATATGATTCACACACACATGCTTGCCAGTTGTGGGGTTAGAACTCCTGCTTACTGAAGTATTCCTACTATAGAGCTACACAGTTATCAGATGTGCTACAGAGCTTATACATTTCCACCTCTTCCAAAGGTAGTTGTAAGGTGGATGACATCATCAGGTCACCTAAATTGGACTGAAAGGAAGTGTAAAGGGTAGTACATAGGCCACAAATGGTATGAGTCAGGCAGTCACACACACACACACACACACACACACACACACACACACACACACACACACACACACACACACACACTCTTACCAGTATTGGGATTGAACTCCTGCCTATCCAGGTATTCCTACTATAGTGCTATGCAATTATCAGGCACGCCACAGAGATTATACAGTTCCACCTTTTCCAAAGGTACTTCTAAGGTGGATGACATTAACAGGTCTACTAAATTGGAGTGAAGGGAAGTGTAAAGAGTAGTACACTGGTCAAAAATGGTATGATCCAGACAATACATGATTCGCTCACACATGCATACACACACATGCCTGTATTGGGATTAGAACTCCTGCCTATCTAGGTACATCTACAATAGTGTTACACAGTTACTATGCACACTACAGATCCTACTGAATATTCACATGGGCAAAGCTGCTGATAACTGCACAGCTGTGGGAAAGTATTACAAGTCTGGAGCAATACAAATCCGGTCTGCCTTTTGTTCCACCTGTCCATCATGCTAGTTCTTTCTGTCTTGCACTTCAACTAGCATTATGGCTTGGCACTTCACCAGGTTATTATATCAGGAAGTGTGGCGCACCTGGGAGCTGTCAACAGTACTCGTTCATCATAGATGTAGCCCCAGTACTTACTAGTTATGTCCACCCCTCCTGGTATGTTTGAAGGGTGGCTATCTGTGCTTTCACCCATTAACCTGGTGCACTTGTCAATTCTGGGGCACTGTTGCAACTGCCTCATGTACACAGACAACCCTCCTCTCTAAACTCCAATCACCCAGACCTTTGACGGTTACCCATATATCACTTAATGTGGACATATGCACTCTCCAGCAAAGACTGGACTAGCAGATCAAGAGGATAACATCAACACCTGCACCACACCATGTGGAAGACATAGCTCACTATGACACCCACTTTGACAGTCATGACATACAGTGAAAATGCAAACATCCACCTTCCCAGAGGTACTCAATGGACATTTACCCAAACAGCATAGACCAGCAAGGCAGACACACTCAGACACCATGACATGGCACATGCCAAGGGGCACATATTTAACCTACACAGTGTACCCCAACCTAAGCTCCTAAGGCTAACCACCTTGCACAGTACAGTGATCATGGGTAACTCAATACTGAGGCACACACATCCCACTCACTAAGGTGAATATGGAGCAGGTAACAGCCAAATATCTATCACATGCTGGCATCCAACACATGACACAGCCAGTCATGTCACTCCACAACAGCTACGAGTATCACTCCATAACCATGTGGGTGTGAATGACTTGGGACACACCTCCCTTGACTACATGACAGGAGACATGTTTGAACTCTCTGATTATGTGGTCCAGGCAGGTGTGACAGTAGCCCTGGGCAGTGTACCTCTGTCACCCAGAATGATGTTGCGGTACTATTAACAGATGATTGACTGCAACACTGGCTAACATGTTATGTGTCACTCTCAGGGGATCCAGAACCACTCTGCTTGGGATGACATGATTGACAGAACCCAATGACTTGTCATGGATTTTCTACATCTGTCACAGCTGATTTGCCAGCTACTGGCTAAGTGTCTTGCCACCCCTATGGTGCCTTTTTAGGCAGTGTTCCTAATGTTATTACCACCATAACAGCTACACATGTATGCAATCTGAGTGTCATGCTGCTCAACAGTTGATATTTAACTGCCAGGATGCCATCACTCATATCAGTCAAAGTGGAGGACACATGTCTGCTGTAATGTAGAGGTGGTTTACAGCAGCAGACAGCAGACCTTCAGTATCAGGCTATGACACATTCCGCAGCTGTCAGTCCCCAGGCATGGATCACACCACACCTCCACATGTGGTGTTGTCTCCATATTCATTATGGATAGGAACACCTCCAAACTAGTATCCCATCATAATGCATTGGAGATACTTCCAGTACAACTGCCTTGGGGTGATAGTGAAATCCAGACCATAGCCTGCTATGGGTCCACATCTATGTCCCTAGACTGTCAATGTACATTTCTCAACTCCCTGTCATCTATGATGGTCCAACACAACACTGACATAGTACGAATCTTCAACTACCCCTACATCACCTGGGGAATGTAGCCAAGAACCAGTACAGTGGCCCAACGCTTCTGGGATTCATCATTTTCATTGCCCTAGACCAGCTCATACTGACCCCTGGCAGAGGATGCAACAACCTTGACCTGTGTCGACCACTTAAATATGGGACTGTTGCTCATTCACAGATGTCAATCCCTGCATGGTGAGATTCACACAGGCTGTAATGAACATGGAACTCAACATGTCAGCCACCCCCCCCCACATACAAAGATAACCACCGGGCAAAACCTCTCCAAATCTGACTTTCCAGCCATAAAAACAGGGGTGGATGTCTTCACTGCACCCATGGCAATGGGAAATAGCTGCATGACTGTGAAATTATACACATAGGCACTGTACAAACAGGTACATGAATGCATGGTACCAGCCAGAGCCAACAGAACCCAGACACTGTCCTCTAAATACTGTGATGGTCCCCTGCCATTGCTAAAGTGTACATCAGAAGGAGGACACTGTTGCAGGGAAAGATCATGTCTCATGACTGTTGAACTCCCTTATTAGCCTGAAAAACAACTTTGGATTCCTCATGGAATCCCCAATAGGCATATGTGACAGCAGAGATGCTGCAGACACTGACGACAGTCACAACAGCCTTTGATAGCTACATCAACAACCTCTACAGCATTAAACACAAGCGCTGTAAGTTATTGCACAATGTTAATACCTATCCTGAGACAACAGATATTGGCCACAGTCTTAGCAACACATTCAATGCCAGCTTTACCCCTCTCTCCCTCCACAAGTGAAGTGGTGAGTGAATGTGTTCTCACATGCTGTATCCCATTTCTGTTCTAGATGTCTGTGTGTCACCAGGATGTGACCAAGCAGCAAGTCCACAGGGTATGGCAGTGTGGTAACACATCCACCATGTCATAGGCAGGATACAGTATGTGCATGGTAATCCCCGGTCTGTAACACAGTGATTGCATATGCCTCACAGATTATAAGACTGAGGGTTGTACATAGGTATATGTTGATTTACAACATCTTTTGTGGAATGGAGAATGGTACATGTTCTGGTTTGGACACACCTCCAATTGCTAATAACCACAGCGACAGGGGATATTCATTAACCAAACACACTGGGATTACTATTCACACACACACACACACACACACACATACACACACACACACACACACACACACACACACACACACACACACACACACACACACACACACACACACACACACACACACACACACACACACACACACACACACACACACACACACACACACACACACACACACACACACACACACGCATGTTTTCCAGTACTGATATCCAGAGGTTCATTGCTTCATAGGTGTGCAGTAGGTGAATGTGCCTGAATGCTCTATAAGGTTAGCCCACGGGAATACCCTGGCATCAGGCCACATGAAAATCATCCCCAGTGTGGCTCAGGTGTATAGTCATTGGTGTGGTCCCCAGGGGTGTGTATTGTATTCCCCATCCACTCATCCAGATTTCTATTGTGGGTGGCCAGTGATGTGCACTGCTTCCCATGTATGTGATTTATATTGCATAACATGGACAGTGTCTGGGTTGTACACATGTCCCACATGCATGTTCTTTGAAGTGCGGAAGTGTGTTTGAGGTCTCTGGGGCATGTGTGGACAGATTGGTATCTTCTGACACAGCATTTCTGACCTCATGTGGTGAGACCTGACTATGTAACTGAAGTAGTGATTGCACCTACATTGACAGTATGATACGAGTATTCATTGGAGTTACTGGTGTCTGTCCATACAGAGCATGTGTATAAGGCATGGTATTCCCTTTGTGGGGTACGTTTGCAGACTCTACAGTTGTTGCAGGCGTCTAGTGGGGAACATGGCAAAAGGGCCACTGTACACATTGATTGGGCTACTGAGGGTATGGAACAGGGTACCATGTCCTTTTACTTGCTGGATAACACACAGTCAGGAGATGTAATACATCAAAGTATTTTCTGATGTCAGTGGCACTGTTGTGGTAAACAGGCATGTAGTCCACTGCCATCACACTGTGAGTATTATCTGTGAGGCAATATGCAGGGGAACTACCGATATAGTGGTTGTTGGCTAGCCAAGTATGTTTGTGT
Source organism: Protopterus annectens (assembly GCF_019279795.1). NCBI lineage: Eukaryota > Metazoa > Chordata > Ceratodontiformes > Protopteridae > Protopterus > Protopterus annectens. The sequence goes on along the minus strand of NC_056744.1, from coordinate 1,543,937,562 downwards.
ATGATTCGTGGGTGGAGAGTGGTCGCTAAGTATTAGAAGGGTTGCCTATATTGTTCACTAATCCATACTGTCACGTAGTCATTGCACATGGAACTTGACATTTAGGGCTGTGGATTGTCTTCACCAAACGTTACACTTCTTGACAACTGTTGGCCTTGTAATGTTGACATTGGGACATATACTAGGTCCTCAGCATAATAACTTAGCAAAATCCATCCCCCAATGGATCCTGGTATTACACAATCATACCAACCCCACACAGGACACTGATGACAGACACAGACACACACTTGCTATTACTGTGTTTGGAACCCCTACCTAGTCATGTATTGCTACTACAATATTATACATTTATCGCACACACCACAAAGCTTATAGGATGGATGTTGTCCCAAGGTACATCTAAGGTGAAGAACATCACCAGCCCTTGTAAATACTGGTATTGGATGATGTACTGGGTGAGAGATTCCACAAAATATGTTACCCTACACACACATTTACCAGGAGTGAGGTTTGAACCTCTATCTCCCTATCTTTTCAGAACATTGTGTTATGCATTTACCAGATGCACCAGTAATGTTACATGGTTTGGGGTTTCCAACAGGTACTTCTAAGGTGAATGATATCTGCAGGTCTGCTAAAGTCAGGCACTGAGATGTGTACTGGGTGTAAATGGGGCCAAAATCTTTGAAGTACAGACATATATATGTAGACAGATGTACACACATAAACACCTGCCAGGAATAAGATTCAAACCCCCACCTACATAGTTATTATTACTATATTGCTCTGCATTTATTGCATGCTCTACAGAGCTTATTTGGGGAAGAACTCTCCAAAGGTATCTTTGAAGGTGAGTGACAACAGCAGCAGTGCTAAAGGAGGGATAAGGGAAGTGTTGTAAGTGTGAATGACCACAAAAGCAGGTCTCTACAAGGATACACACACTCTCTCATACAAACGCTCACATTTATACAGTTGCTAGGATAAAGATTGAAACTCCTACCTAACTACACTATAGTATTATGCAGTTATCACAAGCGCCATGGAGCTTATATGTTGGAGAGCTGTACAAAGGTATCTTTGAAGGTGAGTGACATCAGCAACAGTGCTGAAGAAGGGGTAAGGGAAGTTTAGTGAGTGTGAATGGCCTCAACCACATTCATCTAGAATCACACACACACACACACACACACACACACACACACACACACACACACACACACACACACACACACACACACACACACACACTCACACACAACTTTACATTTGACAGGACTGAGATTACATCTGCTACATGGATACCTATTTGTACTATAGTGTTACACAGCTATCACAAGCACCACTGAGACTATAGGGCTGACGGCTAATCAAAGGTATTTCTACAGTGAATGACATCAGCACATCATGTGATATAGGCCAATAGGATGTGTAGTGGGTAGGACAGGCATCATAATGGGATTCTCTCTGTCGCTTTCTGTCTTTCTCTTCCCCACGTCTCTGTGTGTGTATGTTTGACATATTATATTATGTTGGCCTTAGATATGTGTGAGTGTTCCTATCCAATGTGTGTGGTATCAATGGTGTACAATTTGGTATGTGTGCACAGACATCTGCGAATAACCGATATCTGTAGTCCACTGTGTTGTGAGACATGGGCTTTATTTCTCTAAGTGTAGGAGCATGCCCAGTATGACCTTCTATACTGAGTGTGTGCATCCTTTCCGGGGAAGGTTGGACACCAGTTCAGGGTTTTGTGTGCTACAGCTACACCTAGCAAACTGTTTCTGCAGGATATCTGTAGATAGGTTGCCAATCCGGAAACACAATGGGCTTAACATACAGGGGGATACTGTAACTATTACTGTCTGTGCTGCTTGTGTGACATGTTTGGTTGTAGCATAGATTTTCTGACATATGGACTGTTTTACATTGTGATGTGTCATGTCATCAACTACTGACAGTTATCATTCTTTGCTCACAGTTATTTACCCAGAAATACAAGATGAATGAAGCTGAGACCAATATTCTGAGGCATACATACTACACATTCTGGCACACACCTGCCATTGCAGAGGGGTAGCTGCAGACAATAGACTGCTGGTTCTGTGTAAATGGTCCAGCACCTTGTTAGTATGCTGGTTGGGGAACCCCTCTTTGTGCTTTTTTCAACTTCATGGAATGGCCATACCCTGCTGGGGCCATACCTCTCAGCTGTACAGATACACCCAGGTTATCCAGAGGCAGAGCTCATATATCTGGTCAGTTTACCTTCACTTTGTGGTTTTTTAAGTGGTTTTGTGGCTATTCGTTCATGGGTTTGCAGTCTGGAGTAGTATGAGCAGACATTAGAGTTTCAGACTTCACTGACTCCATGACATCCATGCTTCTACACCCCAATATCTCAGAGGTATCCCTATAGCTGGGCCTTTATCCCAGTAGTATTTATGATCTGATCCACAGTCCTTGTAGGAGGACATTGGGAGGCATGCTACTGGCATTTGTCAACATGACCTTACATTTGTTTTCTGTTTACTGTGTTAGGTTGTTAGATGGGACCCCCTGACATTTTGTACATTGGCACTATGGGTGAGGCATGGGCCTTTGCCAGAGGACTGCAGGCCATTTGAGAGTGCTGCAGGTCATCTGTTACTGCATTTCTACATGGGATTGTGTGGGGGGAGTGCACGCCTGCAGACTTTATAACATTTGAAATGACTGTACTCGTATTTTGGTTACTTTGTTGGCTTCCATTTCATATTGTATTGTGACCATGCAGACAGGAGGTATATCAATAGAGTGCACATGTTAGATCTTAATGGTATATATTTCAGCTTCAGACTTCTTACCCTTCAGAACTAGAATGCAACTGCCAGACCTGTTGTAGTATGTTTGTGTAGGCCTGTTGGGGGGCTGTTCACCATTGCCATCATTTGGGGGCCTTATCCCGGCCTTTCTTCATGGTCATCTACACCTATCCTGCTGGGTGAGGCTGGTGGTGGTATGTGACCCTCATAGACATCCATGTGTATGTGACCTATTGACACCCACAGTGCTTTGGGCTATCACATGTACTGCGGTAGGGGTTGTCATCTTGTGTAGTGCTGCCTAGTATGTTGACACCAGTATTTGGTATGAATTTCATGCTGTCCCATATAGCTGTCTGCTGCTATCCTATTCATCCACCGAATTCCCTTGCATGCTTGCATCCATATCATACATACAAGTATGAGAACATGCTACTCCATTCAGTAATTGATAGGAAAGGTGATTTACCTTGTTGCTGGGCCAGTACTGAGGACAGTGCTGGAGGGCTGACTATGTTGGATGCACATAGTACACTCCCTATACATGGTAAAACTCAGGTAGTCATCTGCGAGTCAGAGAAAGGTATCATTTCCTGGGTCCCTACAGTGTCAGTGTGTGTGCTATGGGTTGCTTCTTTTGCCAGGGCCTGGGCATACTGTGCACACTTCCTCTTGCTTACAGGGGCAGACTCAGGATGTTCCTCCCTCGAGTCCATCTGGGCCTGTGCTGGCTTTGGCAATGGTCAGGGGGATGTGTGGCCCTTCCTTGTGCTGTTCCTGCTGCAGCTGTTTCCACAGGATCATATTGTGTAGCATGGCACATACTGTGAACATTTGTGTACATGTTTCAAGAGAGGGGTTCCTATTAGATGACCAAATATGCATTATATAAAATGCATCTTGGTCGAACTTAAAACAACAAAAATGCAAAATAGCGAAGTGGCTTTTAAGCAAATTCTTTCCCAGTGAAAGAATTTGCTTGGCCGCTTCTGTCACTTTGCCATTATCGGCACTGTATTGCAATATCGGAGTTGGTTTATTTAAGTTGGGGGATGTGGGGGGGGGGCTATTGGGGGGTAGGGCTGAAGCCCCCCACTTTATGTATTCTTTCAGATTTTTTTTTTTTTTTTTTTGGAACAGCAATTTTTTTTCCCTAGGAAAAAAATCGCTATTCTGAACTTTCGAGATTGTAAGCTTTTGCTTACATGGGTTTGATTATTCATCATTCGCTTTTTTAAGCATTCGATGATATAATATAGCCCTTAGAGAGTACTCCAAGGCTCCACCAGATATGTCAAGACAGCAAAACCATGACTTCAGCATCCCAGACACATGCTCTGCAATGATCCTGGTTTGTGCGTGTGCCTCATTATGATGTTCTTGTTCAGGTGTGTGTGCATTTCTGATGGGTGTCATCAGCTATGACTCCAGTGCATAGCCAGCATCCCTCATTAGATGGCCATATGGTATGTCCCCCCTGGCAAATGCCTGATACAGCTTTGAGCAATGCCAGATGTGGGGGTCATGACAGCTTCCATGGCTGCCAGCACACACATTCATTATAATGCCCTGGGGATCACGTACGACCTGGCAGTTGATGGAGGGGAAGCCCTTGTGGTTTATGTAGACCTTGTCCCACTCACCGGGTGGTGCTTTGATGTGGATGTGCTTGCAGTCTATAGCACCAAGTACCTGAGAGTATTCTGCTATTTGGTGTAAGAGATGCATACGTCTGGTCAGCACCTCATGGGCAGTGGGGAATTATATGTGCTCATTGGCATATTGTGTTATGTCATCCAGGAACTGGTGGAGTACCCTGAATGCTGATGCCTGTGAGACCCCCATGATATCCCCAGCTGGTCTTTGGAAGGTATCTGGGGATAGTATTCTTAAGTCTAGACATACCTTGGTATCCACTGGGATGGGTTCCCCTCTCTTAGTTCTGTGTGTAAGGCGTGGCTGGCACAGCTCAACGATTTGCTGTAGAATGTCTCTGTATTAACTTTATTAATTTTTCTGTAAAAAAAGCATAGTAGATCTGCCGATTTAACAAACTCCGATAGTCTGTTTCTTTTTTTGAAACAGAACACTGGAGTTTGTACAGTGTTTTCCAAACTACTGAACAATCAGTTTGGTTTCCAGACAGTCCATAAAAAAACAGAAAGGTGGCAACCCTACTGATAAGTATCCTGAGGTGTAACTGGGCCCACTGAGGCCATGTTCTTGACTTTGATGAGTAAATCAGAACATGCTCCCAAGTTATAGTTGAAGGAGTTATGTTTGAGGGTATTTTGGGGTGGATGGTTGAGGTGGAGAGACAAACGTGGAACTGAATTTGTTCGCTAACAAATTCACTACTGTATTTTGCCAGGGTCAGCAAATGTGGCACCATCAACCACCAGTTCAGCACATTACTGTGTGCTGCCCTTGAGGTTTCTAACATAGCTGTAGAAGGCCTTATAGTTATCTTTCACCTGGGAGGCTATTTTTAACCTCAAAAATTGGCTTTCCTTGACCTAATTAGCTCTCTAAGTTGCCTATTTAGTTTGATGAGTTTCTCGATTTATGGGAATTACACGTCTGGATTTTCACCATAATGTTCCCCTTTTGTTGTATATCCTGTTTAATTTGGGATTTCACCAGGACATTTTTTTTCCAGGGGCTAGTCCTGGGCTTGCATCTGGTAGGTACATCAGCCTCTATGCAGTCACTGACATGGCTACACTTGATAGTAACCTCTACTTAAAAACTTTTTAACAATCTTATTATTTTCATCTAAAAATCCATTCTATCACTACATAACCCCCTTGTCCTAAGTAGCTCTCCATATTACAGGGCCGTTATAGTGTGGGTAGGATGGCACATGATAGCGTGTAATACCATATTCAGAATGCTCACTTTTCTATATATTACAGGGCTGTTATAGTGTGGCTTGGATGGCACATGGTAGTGTTTAAAGATATATTCTGAACACGTATTTTTCTATATATTACAGCGCTGTTATAGTGTGGGAGGATGACACATGGTAGTGTGGAATGGCATATTCTGAATGTCCATTATTGCATATATTACAGGGCAGTTATAGTGGTGGGAGGATGGCATGTGGTAGCTTGTAATGGCGTATTCTGAACACCAGTTTTAACACATTTGTCTGTTTGTCCTATAAGAGTAACATCAAGAAAAATTATTTTATAGTCTTGATTACATTCAAATTTCAGTCCATACTTATTTTGATAGAATTCTACATATTTCAAGACATTATGTATGTTACCTCAACACAGAAAAAAAAAACATTTATGTATCTAAAATAGTACACAACCTCTCTTTGAAAAAATGATGTGAATAAATCTGTGCCATCACAACCGTGTCCATAAATAAATTAACATATGTATGCTGTGGACTGGGTTTCTGTCTATATAATCTATTTGTGAATGTAAAAAAAATATTACTTAAACAGAAACCCATTAACTCTCATACAAAACAGCAGACAGATTAGCTGGTAAATATATTTAACTTACTGTAATCCATCACGATGTCTAATAGTACACAGATTATCAGCACCCAAAGTCATCCAAGAAATTCCTTGTGTCCACCTTACGTCTTAATTTTTTTCAATAAATCTTCAGAATCGTTTTTAAATGAAAATAATTAACTGACAAGTCTGTAAATAATTTCTGACAAACCTACTCACATTTTGTAAGTAGTTACTACATGTGGCTACATCTAACTGGTGGAGTTTTACTGTCTTTATAAATTTTAATTACAGTAAAATAAGTCAATTTTTATTATGTTTCATGACATAAAATACCTATTTTGTCATGACTCAAACATCCAATGCCAACACCTTTACAAACTGACTGCTTTAAGGTGGCAACAGCTGATAGATATTGTCTTGTATACGGAGAATATGAGATGATATCAGTCAGCTGTTACAGAAGGATGGATCAATCACAGATCCTCTAGTAGCCTCAGTAGCCTTGTGTGTAATTCTATGGAATTAATTATCTCAGATCTTAATAATCTGGACATTGAAAAATCTGTTAGCCCTGGACTTTTATCATTTTGTCAAATGAAGGTCCTGACTCTTTAATCTCACTAATTTATTTGAAAAAAGAATAAATCAGTGGATAGTGGATATGCAGCACATACAGCATATCTGAATCTGGCCAAGGCCTGTACCACTATTACCCATGCAGGCATTATTGACAGACTTGTAAATCTGAATATAACCCCCTTCCTCTGAATAGCAAGTTGCACCTCCATCTTACCTCCAACGTCTTTTGTTTCTTCCACATATAACAATCCCCTCCTATCTCATGTACCTGTTCTACCCTCTTCTTCAACTCCTACACCTTCTGTTCCTCTTCCTCATCACTGTCCTAATACCAGTTTCTAGTTTTTCAAATTCATAATACCTAATCAATCCCTAGGTTCTCTCCTTGTCACTACTTCAAATTATTATAGCCATTTACAGCTTAAATAAAATGTATGCTATTATTCTGTCAAATGTGTAAATAGTTCTCACGATCTTTGTATAAACAAGCATTGATTTTTCATTGTGAAACTTCTTTAAAATCAAGCATTTTGTATCATTATTATCTATGTGGAGCTTTTCTCCCCAGGCCTGTACTGAAAATTGTTTCATACCCAGTCGGTCATTCCCAGTAAACAAATGTCAATTAAACAATCAATCAATCAATCAATCAATCAATCAATCAATCAATCAATCAATCAATAAATAAATACATTTTGTGTGGTAGATAGTGAACTGCTTATCTGACAATACCCATGTCACTCAAGTCACAGTTGTCACTTCTGAAAGCATTACGTCTCCAGTGATGAACTACAAGGCTCAGTATTAGGCCATCTCCTAGCTGGTATTATTTCTTAGGCTCTCAGTGAAGCACTCATGCCCTATGGATATTTAAGTTTGCAGACAGCTGTTAATTAAATGTTGTTATTAAGTTTTACCACTGACTTACAATTGCTTCAATATGGGTTAGGCCATGTTAAAAATTGTCTCAATTTAAAGGTGAAAAAATGTAGTATAGTTCACTTTGGTAAACATGACATTTCCACATTCCATATAGGTGACACACCCTTCCAGTCATAAGGGAACTAGACATTCCCCAGGATCCATGAAGCTTGCGCCAGGCGCAGGCATAGCGTAGGTGGTATAACGCCAAAGATGGCCACTGAGCGATTCAGGTATGATCCAATTCCATGTGCACTACCAGCATACGCCAGATCTGCACAGCTCCCAGCGTAGGTATGCAAATCACCCCATGCACATTACTGCAGCATGCAAATGAAGGTCCATAGTGATTCATGAAGTGGCGTCGGCATAGAGTAAGCCTACAGAAATGTAAACCAAAAAAAATGGTTTACATGTTGACAAACAGAACATCATAGCCTTGGAAGTGGACCAGACTCATCTATTACAAAGTTAACATATGCCAATCGCTAAATATACAGCCAATGGCATAAGAAAAGATGCACAACACATACAAAGTAACATTTAATGTCATGGCCACAGTAACGCAAAGTACAACTGTAGGGCATGTGTGCACAAATGGGAACACAAGGAAAATATCTACAAATGTCATAAAATAGCAACATAACACAAATCATGATTTCACCATAATAGTCAATGGTATGTATGCTACACCGCAACCAAGCCATAAGGGTTGCTAAGGGCCTGTGACAGTGTTCGGCGTGGTAACTATGAATTAGTAGTCAATGCTATGCAAATAAGGCAAGTAATAGTGAATCGCAAACGTCCCACCGGCCTAAGGATGCACAATACGGCGCAGCACTGCAACACAGAGGAGTGGTCTGGAGGAATACATGACATCAGCAGTGGGGTGTGCCACTGCAGATGTAAGCACATCAGAGCAATGCAAATCTGGGCTGCCCATTGCTAAGCAAAGCCGCAGGACAGGGGCGTGGATGTAGGTATAGCTTTGCTCAGCTGAGAGCACACATGGTGCCCAAAAGCGCATGTGTATGTGGATGAAAACATGCCCAAATCCCGGTAAACAGACTCATGTGCCGTGCACCACAGCCCAAAAAGGAAGTTTAGGGGAAGACAATAAGGAAATGCTACAGTAGGGTAATTGGAGTACAACTGAGCAATTAACACCTATTAACTCACAGTGGGCAATTGATGCCAGCTAACAAGGCTGCTAACAGCAACTTGCAGAACAGGATAGGGGAGGTGTTGGATTGCAAAGAAAAGAGAACTGTAACCACCGAGCAAAGCAAACCTGCAGTAGACTGGCAATAGAACACATTTCACAAGACAATCCTGGTTCGGGAAAGTACAAAACAAGAAAGCAGGCTGCTGGATGCATGCCAGACAATGGGTGGGGAATCATTAAGAAAAGTGGAGGCAAGGGCAAGAGTTAATCCATGGCAGCTAAATGTAATTTAACACCAAAGGCAGCACAATAGCAGTATCTGTGGTAAAACTCAAGATACCCTGCAGCTCCGAATGTACATACACACCCTATGACATCATCAGTGTTCAAAGCACAATAGTATAAAGCGTGAAGGCACCTCACACACACACTTGTGTATTCCCAAACACTGCACCATCAGTGTAAACAGACAGGGAACTTTTACAATGTACTTGTTGGGAGCTGCCATAGCTGTGATTCATAAGCATGTGTTGGAGACTGAAGGTGTTGTGGAGGACGATGCTGACAAACACCTCAGGCCCCGGAGGAGGAGAAGAGTGTTCAGACCAATGGTAACCTACCAGGAGCTACATGATCTGGAGATAGTAGAGCATTACAGGGTGGACAGGGACATCATACAGCAAATAGTTGAGCTGTGCCGGCCACGCCTGAGAGACAGAAACAACAGAGGGGAACCCATCCCAGTGGAGATAAAGGTATGTGTAAGCCTGATAATACTAGCCACAGGTACCTTTCAAAGGCCAACTGGAAATATCATGGGGATCTCACAGGCATCAGCATCCAGAGTACTCCACCATTTCCTGGATGCCATGTTACCACATGCCAGTGAGCATATATACTTCCCCCGAACTCAGGAGGAGTTGGCCAGCAATATGCGTCTCTTCCACCATGTGGCACACTACCCAGAGGTACTGGGTGCAATAGACTGTATGCACATACATATCAAGTCACCACCCGGAGACCATGGTAGGCACTACATAAACCACAAGGGATACCACTCCAGCAACTGCCAGGTCATGTGCAATGCCCAGGGCATTATCACAGATGTGTGTGCTGGCAGCCCTGGAAGTTACCATGACTCCCACATCTGACATGCCTCACAGCTGTATCAGGTATTTGTCAGGGGGGAACATCCCATATGGCCACCTTGTGGGGGATGCTGGCTATGCACTGGAGCATTGGATGATGACTCCCATCAGAAATGCACACACACCCATGCAAGAACACCATAATGAGGCACACGCACAAACCAGAATCATCATAGAGCATGTGTTTGGTATGCTGAAATCACGGTTCTGTTGCTTGGACATATCTGGTGGAGCCTTGCAGTACTCTCCAGGCACGTGTGCCCACATCTTCATAGTATGTGCCATTGTACATAATATGATCCTGCGGAAACAGCTGCAGCATGGACATAATGGTGAAGGCCCTCACAGCCCACCGCAATTGCCAAGGCCATCACAGGCACAGAAGGATTCAGACCAAGAACAACCTGTGCCAGCCCCAGTAGGCAGATGGAGGTGTGCCCAATATGCCCACACCTTGGCAAAGAGGGAACGTATAGCACATACGCTGACAGTGTAGGCCCCTACGGACTGACACACTTCTCCACCTGCACACACAGTAAAACGGATGGCACACACACATGACCACCTGCAAATTGTAATGTATAGGTGGCCTACTGTGTGAATCCTACATAGGCAACCCTCAACTATTGCACACACAACAGCTATTGGAACAAGGAAAGTCAACACCTGAACAGTAAATGAAGCTAACAGCATATGTTAATACTGTATGTATAGGTTCCTAGGTACATTGGTAGGTACATGCCCGATTGTCAGAGGCCATTCAGCTGCCTAGGCAAAATGTGTCTGCTATCGCCACCCCATCGGTCAACCAACTGTCCCTCTGTGGAGCAGAGCCAATTGTGGGATCCACGTGTGTAACCACTGTTCCCCACCTACTCTTCATGGATTCCCCAGTGTGTTAATGAGGGCCTCCATATAATGTAATTAGGGATATAGTGCCAAAGCATGGGGAGTACCCATGACAGGTATCCACCACCCCAGTATTCTCCAGTTATGGTTGTGTCAAGGTGTAGCAAATTACAGTGTGTGGCTCACTCTGACATAGATTCCCAATGCTGGAGCACATCCATTAAACATCACTTGGACATACCATGAAGTGGTATCATCCATATGTAAACTAACTGAGTTACACATTTGACTGCAGTATGGAGGAACAGCCGTAGTACAGTCCACATACAAAACACCATTAACACCTGTACAAACACCAGATGACCAAGTGGTAAAGCCACTGACTGTGTCGTGTATGTACCCCGTTCCACGTCCTGCAAGATCCGTTACATAATCCCGATGGCATGAATAATGGATGTTGGATGTAGGTCATTAGAGCACGTGCGAGTACATGATAGTGGGTTTATGCGACGACAAGTGACGGTAAGCAGTGTTTAAACAGGACTACATGCATATGCACAAAACAGGTCTAAGCTTTGCCGAATTCCGCGCAGATCACGGTCAAGGATGTCCAGAACAGGTGAAACCAGCATTATTCACCCATGTACTAACAGTGCCTGCTTTGAGAGGTAAAACGACCACTGGCAGGAATAGAACACGCAACCATGTACACAATCACCTACCACTAAGCTACCTGAGATGTACCAACGGCAGGTGTGTATTGTGACAAGTTAGAACACTAAAGGGCAGGGTTCAGAAAACAGAATACACCACCATGTACCCAATGAAAGGTGCGTACACCCTCTCTCCTTCTCCCTGTCTAGATATATATATATATATATATATATATATATATATATATATATATATATATATATATAAAAATAGGGATAGGAAGGGTGATAGAGAGATGTATGTCGATATATACGGAAATACATATATCTGTGAATATATAGACAGGTTAACGACATGTATGCAACCATGAAGGTACAAATGAATAGGATACTGCCAACTGCCGAATGCTTTACATACCGACACATGTAATCACGAGGCTTAAAGACCGAAAGACCACAGTACCGGAACAGTATAACCGCAAGTAATATTATCACAATGTTAAGGGACATTTAGTTATTGCTGCCAGTGCTGCGGTCCAGGTAGGTACTGTGTTTAAGTGTGGTTCTGATTGCTGTAGTGTGTGTAAGTGCATGTTGAGAGTGTAGTGTGTGTTTCCGTGGGACTGTAATGTGTGTGTGTGTGTGTGTGTGTGTGTGTGTGTGTGTGTGTGTGTGTGTGTGTGTGTGTGTGTGTGTGTGTGTGTGTTTGCATCGTGGGTCTGTATGTGCTAACTTGGAGGTAGATTATTGCAGTAGTTGTGGTCATAACCGGCCTTAGGCATACGGTTACCACCTGTCCCACTTTGAGAGGGACAGTCCCTCTCTGGCCAGTTGTGTCCTGATAACAAATATTAAAAAGGGCAAATGTACCGAGATTGTATGGCATACTGATGTCCCATATATTAAGTAATAGTTGCATGAAATAGTTATGTCCCTCTCTCAAATACGTAAATTGTACAAGAAACATAATAAGCAGCTAAAGTGCGACAAGAATAAGGTTTCATTTAGGGCAAAAGTAAGTTCTATCCTTTGTACTGACAGTGGGTTTGTGTCGGCCTCTAAACCCTGATGTGTGCCCTGCAAATGTCCCAATATGGCCAATTGAAAAGGTGGCAACCCAAGCCAAAGGGTTGGAGTCATCAACACAACTGCAATGAGTGCAAATATTTGTGACAGAAATACACAAGACAGCTTTCATGTAGCAACAGTTCAGTACATATCGATGTATTTGGGAGGGATTGAAGGATCAACATCACCTGCATGCTATGTAGGAACCAATTAACAATGGTTTAATGAATAAGCCTGCAATAACCATAGTATTAGTCTACTAAATGACAGGTCTTCAATTAGGGAAGGGGCCCCCACACACATATGGAATATGTATAAATGCAGTCCCCACAAACCTTTATCTGCTATGTACACCCACCTACATCTGCCCCACACCTGAAACAATTGTAATACAGACTGAAATAACATCACATACATCCACTCACTCAATGACATCTGCAGAAGTGTTAACATACCTTGTGAGAGACACACTTGTAATGGCGCCATGTGAAATCATTGCTGTTGTACAATGGAACAGACGGCAATGTTACAGGTTTTGTTTGCAATTATCTCATATCAAACAGTTGAGATAACAGCTACACTCACATGTAGAACTATTTACTCTAGCCGTCACACACAATCCATGAGAGACATGAATTCAAAGTATCTGTGTCTCTGAAGAAACGAACAGCTCAGGCAGAAATAGCGTAATCTTCTTTAATAAACGCTTTCGTCGAAAGACTTCATCAGAATACAGCTTCAAATTGCAAAAACTCTATAAATACTGATCATTGTACACAATTATCCAATTAACCAATAAAATAATTAAAACTGTGCAATATAATCGACATAGTTTAGACAAATAACTTTATATCACCACTTTTATCAATACATAATTTACGATCTTTTAAAAAACTTAATATTTGTAGCATCATTTAAACCAGGGAATTTATCCGATCTTAACTTAATTTGCCACAAAGTTTCCCTTTGTTCTACGTAGTTTTTAAAATCACCCCCTCTTAGGTCTGTCTTACATACTTCCAATACTGAAAATAAAAACTTCTTAAAGTTGTGACATTCTATAGAGTGTTTGTACAAAGCGTTAGTCTCATCATGTTTTCTAATACTGTAAATATGTTCACGAATGCGGGTTTTTAAACTCCTAATAGTCATTCCTACGTAGAAACTAGGGCATGTGCTACAAGTACTAATGTAAATAACTCCCTTAGCATTACAATCAACATAACCCGGGACTTCCAGTGTCTCATTTAAGGTATCAACTGCTATATATGGCCCTTCGGCAATAAACCTACACATATTGCAATGGTGACATACAAACATTCCCTTTTTCTTAATTTTAACTGAGTCACCAGAATTCCTATTGTTATTTTCCAATGCCTTTTTAATGTTAAAATTATTCCTAAAAACAAATTTGGGTCTAGCCCCTAAAATGTTTACTATATCAGGATTTCCTTGTATAATTTTCCAATTTCCCTCAAGCAAACGTTTAATTTCACAACTATCTATACTAAGATCTAAAGAACAAATCAGTTCACCATCTCCCCTAGTACTAATTTTACTTTTAGTCATTAAAGTTTGATTATTAGAATCTACCGCATTCAGTATGGCCTGATAATGTGAAGCCCTTTTATTCAGAACTTCCTCAGTAATATTGTCCAATAATAATTTATCATAGCCTCTGTTGACAAACATAGATCTAGTAAAATCAATTTCCAAACTAAGATCGTCCTCTTTAGAAGTCATTCGACAAGCCCTAATAAGCTGTCCTTTAGGTATATTTCTAACTGTATGTCTAGAATGCCCACTACGATAATGAAGATAACTGTTTGTAAAGGTATTCTTACGATGTATTCGACTGTGGAAACGATGTTCAATTTTGTCCCACCATAGTTGTATGTCCAAAAAAGTCACGGATAACCCAACATCACCAGTAGTAAACTTCAAAAAACTAACGGTAGAATTAACTTCTGAAATGAAGGTGTTAACCGTGTCATAATTTCCTTCTATAATGAAGACAAAATCATCCATGAATCTGTAATAAAAGGAGATATGAAAAATGTTCCTTAATCTATCAAGATGTTCCTGTTCCCACCAGGTCATAATTAAGTTTGCATATGAGGGTGCAGCAGGAGATCCCATGGCTACCCCTCTTTTTTGTTTATAAAAAGTATCATCAAACAAAAAATAGTTATTATGTAGCACAATGTCCAGTAATCTACAAATGATAGAAACACTGCCTACACTGTATTTTTTACTTTTAGTTAGCAACATTCTTATTGCCTCCACCCCTTCATCGTGGGGAATACAAGTATACAGTGATACTACATCCATAGTAAAGATAGTAAATCTGTTAGGATCAAAAACCGACGTGTCCATGTAGTCTCTTAATCTAGCCAGAAAATGCCAGGAGTCCTTGATAAAGGATGCCTGCTCAAGTACTAAGGGACCTAAAGTTGCATCAAGGACAAGTGAAATCCCTTCGGTAACCGAATGGGGTGAAGAAACTATCGGTCTAGATGGTGGGTCCAAGAGATTTTTGTGTACTTTCGGAATACCGAACAGAACCCCTATTTTAGGTTGTTCATTAACACAAAAGTTGTAAATATCTATAGTTATTTCACTGGACATTAATGCTTCATATAAGTGGTACTGAATCAAACGATGTTTCTTCTTAATTTCAAAAAGGGGGATAACTTCATATTCTTCCTCGTTCTTTAAAATTTCTAACATCTTTTGTCTGTATACTTCCTGTTCCATTATCACAATATTTCCGCCCTTATCACTTTTCATAAATCTCAACAACTGATTTTTGTCACGTAGTTGCTTAAAGGCATTCCTTTCTTCAAAATTTAAATTATATTTGTAATAATTCTTACTAGATAAAACAGTATCAAGTTCTTTCACACATACATCTTCAAAAACTTTTAAAGTGTGCATTAATTGAGGATTGTAAGTAGAGGGCTTCACTAAAGCTCTATTGACTTCTGGTACATTGTGCATCAAATAAAACAAATTCAATTTTCTAACATATTTCTTAATGTCTACCACTGTTTTGCTAAAATCAGCCTTAACAGTTGGTACAAAATTCAATCCTAGTCTTAATACATCTAATTCAGTTTCAGTAAATACAATATCGGTCAGGTTAATAATATCAAATTGGTTGTCCCTAAAATTATTTGTCAAGTGTTTCAAATGATGAGGAACGTGTCAACCACAACCAACGTAGTGGCCGAACGGTTCCACCAGCACGAGTCCGTGGTTCTTCTGGATACAATTTGAAAACATTACTAGACAACTTTTCTAATCCTTTTGGGGATGTTAAACAGTACCAACAAGCCTTTAACGAGGAAGGAATACAAATATAATTTAAATTTTGAAGAAAGGAAGGCCTTTAAGCAACTACGTGACAAAAATCAGTTGTTGAGATTTATGAAAAGTGATAAGGGCGGAAATATTGTGATAATGGAACAGGAAGTATACAGACAAAAGATGTTAGAAATTTTAAAGAACGAGGAAGAATATGAAGTTATCCCCCTTTTTGAAATTAAGAAGAAACATCGTTTGATTCAGTACCACTTATATGAAGCATTAATGTCCAGTGAAATAACTATAGATATTTACAACTTTTGTGTTAATGAACAACCTAAAATAGGGGTTCTGTTCGGTATTCCGAAAGTACACAAAAATCTCTTGGACCCACCATTTAGACCGATAGTTTCTTCACCCCATTCGGTTACCGAAGGGATTTCACTTGTCCTTGATGCAACTTTAGGTCCCTTAGTACTTGAGCAGGCATCCTTTATCAAGGACTCCTGGCATTTTCTGGCTAGATTAAGAGACTACATGGACACGTCGGTTTTTGATCCTAACAGATTTACTATCTTTACTATGGATGTAGTATCACTGTATACTTGTATTCCCCACGATGAAGGGGTGGAGGCAATAAGAATGTTGCTAACTAAAAGTAAAAAATACAGTGTAGGCAGTGTTTCTATCATTTGTAGATTACTGGACATTGTGCTACATAATAACTATTCTTTGTTTGATGATACTTTTTATAAACAAAAAAGAGGGGTAGCCATGGGATCTCCTGCTGCACCCTCGTATGCAAACTTAATTATGACCTGGTGGGAACAGGAACATCTTGATAGATTAAGGAACATTTTTCATATCTCCTTTTATTACAGATTCATGGATGATTTGGTCTTCATTATAGAAGGAAATTATGACACGGTTAACACCTTCATTTCAGAAGTTAATTCTACCGTTAGTTTTTTGAAGTTTACTACTGGTGATGTTGGGTTATCCATGACTTTTTTGGACATACAACTATGGTGGGACAAAATTGAACATCGTTTCCACAGTTGAATACATCGTAAAAATACCTTTACAAACAGTTATCTTCATTATCGTAGTGGGCATTCTAGACATACAGTTAGAAATATACCTAAAGGACAGCTTATTAGGGCTTGTTGAATGACTTCTAAAGAGGACGATCTTAGTTTGGAAATTGATTTTATTAGATCTATGTTTGTCAGCAGAGGCTATGATAAATTATTATTGGACAATATTACTGAGGAAGTTCTGAATAAAAGGGCTTCACATTATCAGGCCATACTGAATGCGGTAGATTCTAATAATCAAACTTTAATGACTAAAAGTAAAATTAGTACTAGGGGAGATGGTGAACTGATTTGTTCTTTAGATCTTAGTATAGATAGTTGTGAAATTAAACGTTTGCTTGAGGGAAATTGGAAAATTATACAAGGAAATCCTGATATAGTAAACATTTTAGGGGCTAGACCCAAATTTGTTTTTAGGAATAATTTTAACATTAAAAGGCATTGGAAAATAACAATAGGAATTCTGGTGACTCAGTTAAAATTAAGAAAAAGGGAATGTTTGTATGTCACCATTGCAATATGTGTAGGTTTATTGCCGAAGGGCCATATATAGCAGTTGATTCCTTAAATGAGACACTGGAAGTCCCGGGTTATGTTGATTGTAATGCTAAGGGAGTTATTTACATTAGTACTTGTAGCACATGCCCTAGTTTCTACGTAGGAATGACTATTAGGAGTTTAAAAACCCGCATTCGTGAACATATTTACAGTAGTAGAAAACATGATGAGACTAACGCTTTGTACAAACACTCTATAGAATGTCACAACTTTAAGAAGTTTTTATTTTCAGTATTGGAAGTATGTAAGACAGACCTAAGAGGGGGTGATTTTAAAAACTACGTAGAACAAAGGGAAACTTTGTGGCAAATTAAGTTAAGATCGGATAAATTCCCTGGTTTAAATGATGCTACAAATATTAAATGTTTTTTTAAAAGATCGTAAATTATGCATTGATAAAAGTGGTGATATAAAGTTATTTGTCTAAACTATGTCGATTATATTGCACAGTTTTAATTATTTTATTGGTTAATTGGATAATTGTGTACAATGATAAGTATTTATAGAGTTTTTGCAATTTGAAGCTGTATTCTGATGAAGTCTTTCGACGAAAGCGTTTATTAAAGAAGATTACGCTATTTCTGCCTGAGCTGTTCGTTTCTTCCTTGACCTATTTTATTTTGGTTTGAGTTCGTTCAGTGGTTTTGTTGCTGTATCTGTGTCTCTCCATATAGCTGTTGCAATTCATCACAATACAATACATCCAGACCATCTCCCTCGAAGGTAGGGCAAAAGGACAACGCCCAAGTGGAGTATTCAATTATACACCACTGTTGCCGTGTAATTGGCTAATGGAGTAGCTGCACAGCTGATGTGCATGTAATAATTTACTCCAGAACACCAATTGGTGGCAGGATACCACGTTACAGGTACCCATGTATAAAACAATGGCTTGCCATACATTCAAACCGTATGCTCATACCATTGAATCGTTTAAAGAGGAAAGGAGTAACACAGATATTATCGTATACTTGGACCACTAAGAAGGTATGTAGAACACTCAGTGTGTTAGTGTATGTAGTGCCTGTTCTGTATTAATGAAAGTGTACGCAATGCAGACAGTGGGAAAAGGTATTATGTAGTGATGTCTTGTTTAGCAAGAAACTGTGTGTACTGCTGTGGGCCACAAGGTAAACATCTCAGACACCACAAGGGATGCTACATAAGGGCTTTAAACATAACAATTCCACTCCAGCCGCTGTTGGTGGTAGGGTTTGTCCAACAAGTACGTGCCATAACAGGGGATAGTTTATGTTGATATACTGTAACAGTAGGCATATGTATGGACGTATAATGAGAATAACATGCCTAAGATGGTCCTGCTGTGCAATTATGCTTTGCATTATGGGATATGGTTTCAAATATGTGAAAAGTACAGTATTGTAGGTAGATAAGTCAAATATTTTACATAGCATGACTGGTATATTATGCAAACATAAGGTATGTGTATTGGACTGTACAATACACAATAACAGGATACATATGTCTTGTAATCACCAGACAGTGAAACAGCATTATAGCTAATTGAAATGGAAGAGCTACTCAATTATCCATGCACAAAGGACTTGTAATAGCTTCATAGGTTCATAGTTAGGTACTATGCTGTCTGGCCAAGTCCATTTGTAAGCCCTAATACAGTGTTGTCACTGGCGGCACATCCCTAGGTTAGTGTCCTGTGCCTGAGAACAGCACAGCCATTTGTTTCCTGCACCTGTGTACAGTACAGCCACTGCAGTAATCCCTGGCGTACATGTCTGTTCCCCATCCACCCATCGAGGTATCTCATGAAGATTGCTAGTGAGGGTCCCTGCCTGATGTACATAGGAATCATGTTCCAAAGCATGGTGAGTGTCCGTTTCAGGAATGTATCCCTAAAGCACGTACTACTCTTTGTTGCATTTGGGTACATATCTCAGAGCATGTCGCTCTCAGTGGCTTTTGCTTATGTGGAGCATATCCATCAATATCTGTGTGGATATGGGCCTTGTATGTTCAGCAGAGGTCACCTCTGAGTATGCAGTATGCAAATGACTACAGTTGAGGTTTCAGTAGTTGTGCTGCATACGTCATCCTTTGGAGGTGAGTAATACTGTTGGTGCATTAATGTTGTGGTATTTAAAGCCATTGCTGTCCCATAAGGTACACCCCAAAGGGGGTGTTGTATCCCTGAATGTGTTTCATAAGTCAGGAGTATAGAGGTACAATGGCAGGCTTTGTTCCGGCTGCAAACCATTACAGATTAGGGTGGCCATGTAGAAGGATATCCACACCCCCTTGGCAATAAGGTTATCAAAGGAGTGGGTGCTATCTGTGTGTGTACTAAGATCCCTTATAATGTCTTATGTATGTAGGGGAATACCACCTATGTGACAGTCACAGGGTGATTGTTGTAATCCAAAGGAGATGTCTATGCACCATCTGCCATGCTGCTTGAGGCCATGTTACCGACACCAGGTATCCATCACAGTGATATCTGTATGGAGGGTGTGTATATTAGCTGGTGAATCAATCATGGCCCCTAGTTTGTAGTCGTCTGGAAACCTATTCAGGGAAAGTCTTTCTGTGCTAGACTGTACCTCAGGGAAGCATATAATGAACATGAGGGTCCCTATGACCGAGGACTGGGGTATGCCAATTGTAACTGATGTACAGTAGGAACTGCGGTATGCTACCCTCACCGTGTGTGTCCTGTCTGTGAGCCACTTTGCATAATATCTCAAGATGTATGGGTCGCTGTGCAGGTGGATGTGTATACTGACAATACCAGAATGGTGAATGGTGTTGAAAGCAATGAGAGGACAAGGTAGGCTGTGTGGACCTCCTTACCATCATCTACTACCTTGGTAACTGTCTCACAGGACTCCACCAGGTGTAGGAGCCATGGTGTGGCCCTAACAAATCCAACCTGGGTGGTATCAAAGGTTTGGAGGCCAACAGTGTGTCTGTGAATGACTTCCATGATGATGTTCTCAATAGCCTTGCAGAACAGTCTAGTCAGGCGTATAGGGCAATAGTTCCTCTGGTCCATTGTGGCACCACCTCTGTGGAGTGTGATAACTGTGCACCATTCAGAGTCCACAATGCCTGATACAAGGATATTAGTGAATCTGCTGCCCAAGTGGGGAGCCATGTCATTCTGAGGTTTGTGTAAATCGCAACCTGGGATGTTGGATGGTCACATGGAGTGTGTGTTCCAGCCTTTAGAGAGAGCAGGTCTGAATGGCATAGTTGTGACCGCAAGGACTCTGCATTGATCCTGTATAGATGTGGGCCCTTTAGGGTGTGAGAGGGGTGTAAAGTTAGCTGCCAGGTTATTGCCAATATCAGTCGGTTCTGTAATGTTTCTGCCTAACCTTTGTATGTCAGAGCAGATGTGGGTATTGCCATCAAGAGTAGTGAAATACCTCCATAACACTTAGTGGTAGTCCTTTGAATGTGTTGCAGTAATGTTTACGTAGCTAGTGTTGGAGGATGTAAGAAGGGATCCCAGAATCCTACTGAGGCTGACTAGGGAGATACCCCACCCATGGGAGTGTACCCTACTTTGCAACTGTCTCCTTCTGTCATGCAGTATGTCCATGGCAGTGGACCCCCAGGGGGACATCCATTTTGTGGTGGGTACTGTCATGGCTCTGTTTGGGATAGTATGATCCATGCAGTCATGCAAGTGCTAATGAAGTGCAGTTGGGAATGTTTCTGAGTTTGTAACTATATTTTCCATCTGCATGGGTGTCATAGCATTTACTACTTCTGTCATACAAAGCGTGAAGTTGGCTTTATAGAAATATTGTACTGTGTTTTCCGTGAAGGGTGTGGTGCCAGGATGTGGATAACAAGGGTGATTAGCATATGTTCGGAACTGACCAACGAGGGGATAACCCAGGTGTGTGACACCAGTCACACATGTTGGTAATGTCCAGGTCTACGATATTGTTGTCCTTGGTGGTGGTGTGTATAGGTTGATCCAGCCGAATGGAGTTTATTAACCCACAAAAGTGTTGGCCTAATTTGTCAGTACATGAGTAGGTATCACAGTTAGGTGTGGGGTAGTGTCAGTGTCACATCAGTAGTTCCTGTTTGAACCCTACTTTCCAGTACACCAAGAAATAAGGGCCATTAACTGTGGGGTATGGTGTGGAATCCATAGCAAGCTACAATTTGTATAGCAGTTCTGGCCACAGTTAGTTGCACTTGGATTGCCTCTGATGCATCGTGCTAAGCAACCAGCATGGAGGTGTGTACATCCCTGTGAAATATGGACACACCTCTGCCGTGGGTGTTCCGGTCCTGGTTACATGACTGAAAGATGTGGTCTGTGTAATAGCCTGTCAGTGCAGGGGTGCTCTCCAGAGTCTAGAAGCAGGTTACAGTCACTGCAGAGACATCAAAGTGGTCCATTATAAGGAGTGCCTAGGATGAGTGCATTTGAGATGAAGATGTCAAGCACTGAGTAACAATACCCTCAGGTTTTGCTTGCCTGTACCTGTTCTGGTGGTGAATATGTGTCTGAAATGTGTCTAAAACAGGCAGTATAGGAGCAGCAAGAGCCTAAGGTGTTACCCATAATCCCAGGGCCGACTGGTGCAGGCCATCTGTGGCAAAGCATTGTGGTTTGTTGACCATGTCAGTCAAAGCAGACAGATACTGGATACCCGTGGAATGACACCAGAAGCATAGGCAACTGTTGACGTGAATAATTCCGTTGTTCTACTGTGTCATCAGTCTGGACTAATGCAGAAGGCTTCTCAGGGCTAAAGCGATACCTGCCTGGGCTACAAGATCTGAAAGCTATTGCATGTCCCTGTACATTTAGTCCGGGAAATTACATCTCAGGGCATTCACACTAACGTGGAGAATGAGTCATATTGTACCTGTTGAGGAGTGACCTGAGTGCATAGGTCATGTTGTGGATCCTGTTACCCTACAGCCAGATGTCAGTGACTATCACCTTGTGTGGCCTGCTGAGTGGGACATCAGTGTGACCACCTACAGAGTCACCTATGAATAGTGTGTTGGGTATGTTATAACACCCTATTGGCTGTAGTTGACGGGCACACATGAGTCTGTGGGCTATAAGTAATTGGTGTTGTGTTTGGTGATGGGGGCTGCCTCAGTTGCCTACATAGAGTAGTATGATGAGGCTCCGCAAATGTTGTACTCTTACTATGTGTGGCCTGTGGTGGTGGAGATCTACTGAGACTATGTGATGAGTGGGGTGTGCTGCAAATGTTTAACATCCCCACATGATTGTCAGGGTAAGTCTGGGTTGGAGAGAGCATTACATCCAGCATGGCTACATATGTGCATCTCCCACAGGCTGTAGTGTTGTATGTTAGGAGGTGAGCATTGACTGTGTACATGAGCCGATTGCTATATTGCCACATGTTGCCCACAGCCATCATATAGACAGGCAATAACACTGGTAATTGACATTTGGACATGTCTGCACAGTGTGAATGCAGTGGACCCCATGTCAAACTGCTGACCAGACAAGAGTCGAGTCCCATGGTTGTGATCTGCACCTCCGAGGTGCAGGTTAACACAAAGGCACCCTGGCTGACAATGTTTGCAGACAACTGTAAGGTGGGTGCTATCATTACTCACCCATGTGATGTTGACATCATGCACAAAGGCTTCTCTGAGACCTACCACTGTTGTCAGAACCTCAACATTACCTCAATGCCAGGAGATGTGTCACCATCCCCTTTGAGAAACCATGGGTCACATGAACTTATACTTTAGTGGTAGTCCATTTAACAGTGAGGTTTTTATAACAGAATGGGGAATACAGGTTGACAGTGAGTTCTCTGTCGACCTCAATATTGCCACTGACATCAGAAAGTCCTTCCATGTGTTACATCTCCTGACTAAGGGAGTGTAATCCAGCAAGTAACAGTCCATGGCCACCCTGTACCCTCCCCTCAGTACGCTATTCAATTTGTACAGTGACATTTTGCCATGTAATCCACTGGACACCTTCCACAACTGTAAAAAGGCTGCAAATGTATCTCACAAAGATAATCCCAAAGATAATCCCAGGTGTTACACACATATTGTTTATGGACAGACTGCTATACCTCAAATGAATTTCCGTACCATACTGGCTACATGGGTGTGATCACCGCCTGAAGTTCACAGCAATGTCTCACCAACTCCTGTCAGGAATGTGACTTCTGGGTATACCAATCTGTCCAGACAACATGCACCAGAGACCTCAACCACACTTCCACACTACAAAGAACATGCTTGTGGGACAGGTTCACAACCCAGACACTGTCCATGATATGGAATACACATCACATACATGTGAATCAGTTCACATCACTGGCCATCTGCGATGCACTTCTGGATGAGTGGATGGGGAATAGAACACCCGCCCCTGGGGATCACTCCAGTGACTATACTCATCGGCCACACTGGGGACTATTGTCAGGTGGTGTGATGGTGGGGCATTCCCTTAGCCTGGCCTTGTACAGCCTTCATGGCTATTCACCTAGAACACACCTATGGATCTTTGAATCTATGGATGCCAGTACTGGCCAGTGTGTGTGTGTGTGTGTGTGTGTGTGTGTGTGTGTGTGTGTGTGTGTGTGTGTGTGTGTGTGTGTGTGTGTGTGTGTGTGTATGTGTGTATGTATGTGTGTGTGTGTGTGAACAGTATTCTATGTGTGCTGCATCAGCACAATATCCTCGGTGTGTAATATTCACAAACCTTTGGTGTGTTACACCCAGTGCACTTACCATTGTCCACTGTACAAGACCTGCTGACATCAGCCACCATGCAATTACATGTATACACACCTCAGCCCTGTCAGCCATGTGGCAAATGCAATAACTGTTTTACAGACCTGTTAATTGTGTACAGCTGTACCCTGGATATGACACAGACAATGTGTTACCACACTGCCATACCCTTTGTAGAAAAGGACTGCAGGGCTACATCCTCCTGACAGACAGACACCTGGAACACAAGCAAAATACAATATGGAGTCCACAGTCAGTCAGTCAGTGTTAATAACAGCAATAATGCATCATGGCTAGACAGCTACACACTCTGAAATGTAACCATTAAACAGCATTACATTTCTAAACTTTACTAAATTCACCCTGTGCATCAGAACTATGTTAGCATGTCCCTGCATCGATGGTATGGATGACAGGGATGTGGCACAGGTGTCATCATATGCACTGGGTGTAGTGTGGGTTTGCCAGAGGCCTAGGCTGAGCCAGCTGGTTGACATCATGTGTGTGGGTTGGAGGTTGTGTATTACATGGGCCATGTAGAGGTGGCGTACGTAAGTATGGATGTGCCCTAGCTGTGATGGTGATGTGTGTGTGTGTGTGTGTGGATGCAGACAGCTCTGCCATGTTGCTGCCCTATACAGGGGTATGTTGGACAGCTGTGCATAGCTCAGCCCTGCTAAACATTGCTTACATTCCAGTCTGATAAAATACCAGAGTAATGACATAATTTAATAAGTGTATTTAATTCCCTGTCCATAACATGTTTCTATGTGCTGTCATTACAGTAGCAGGAGGTGTGAATATACTGTATGGGATACTTGGGTATATTTGAGTAGTATCACATTTTCGTCTTTTTTTTTTTTTTTTGTACTTTTAATACATGGGTAGTATCACATGTTATATTCACTCACACTTGCATGTTACACCAGCTACAGTGCACTGGTTGACAAAAATAATTTAACACATATTGTAATATTAAACTAGTACTTTTAACACTGGTTTTCCATGTAAAATTAGATTGCTTATTGTAGTATTCGAACAATGCACCCCTGCATGCAAATCTGAGAATCTGACTACTACATTATCTTGTTCTCGGTGTTTGAGCTGTATGTTTTTATGTATCTCCTATTGGATATTCATATGATATTATTATATTAACTCTAGACTACTATGTTTTTTGGCCATGTTCTTGGGACTACTGTCATGTAGTAATGGCATGTTTCAGTTTCAGACTTCTATCCTTCAAAACATTCATCCTAATGCATAACCTGTTGCCTTTCTACTTTCTGTCTATCCTCTGTGCAGAGCGCATATGTCAGGTATTGCTAAAGCCATACAACTATGTAGGTGCCCACATAGTATTGTGCTGTGGGCCTGGACACTGCTGCTAGTTTCAACATATGGGACATTCCTTCATGTGGGTCTTGCCCCTTTTCCTTTCCTCTCTGAGGGGACATTACAGAGGTGGTGATCTACAAATTCCCAAACAGTAGGTGGGAATACTTCACAGGACAGCACATTTGGAGACAGCCCAACAACATCGGGACATATTCCCAGAATAGTGAACAGGTCTATGTCATCAGTGCTTTTATACACATGGTGGGTTGATAGATTGACAGGGTTTGTGTAGACATGCATTTAGTTAGTGACTTCATGTTTGACAGTGATATGTCTCTGACATACCTTTCCACTGGCATGCTGTCTACAGATTGGCCACATGTTTGCATGTTATGTTTTGTCTGTTCCCCAGACAGTTGGTTTCCTTGGAAAATCAGTCGGGCACTCTGGGGAATGCAGTCAGTAAATACTCACATCTATTGGTATTACTGACTTCATATTCCTCATAAAGGATATATTACAACAAACCCAGTGACATCTGCAACTGTCTCAATTTATGACAGCAATATGTCCAATCTACCCTTGTGTTTGTGCCTCTGTCCCCAAATGATGTCAGGCTTTTTCCAGATGTCAATGAGGCTCAGATGTATTTAGTATCATTATTTCTTGCCTTCACTCCTGCTACCATCCCAGTGATGTAGTAGACCCACAGACATGTCAGGGAAGAGGCCATAGATGTGAGTCCTGAGCCTGTACATTCTGAGGTGAACTGTACATTTGAGAGGTCTGTGTATGTCTGGCCGTTGTTAATAGACTGTCAAGATTGTGTACACATGTCATGTGTATGTTATTTGAGCTGTGTATGGTGGGGGGTAGATGTAAGAGTAATGGCTCCTTTTTATCTGACTGTGCATGCTGCTCCAGTTTCTGCTGGTCTATTGGCTGTGTTTGTAGGGGCAGACTGAGACATGTCCTGTACCATGGTCAGGATAAAGACTACGCTGAGAATTGGGCCAATATATGTAGGGCTAATGTGTGAGTGGCAAACAATGATATATTTGTTCACATAGTCAGTATACTCTACTGTTCACTTGACTTACTGGTATGTGACTGTGACTGTGGTGATATTGGTTGTGGCAATGCACTTTCACACTGGTGTCTGCTTTTCAGTGCTCTTACATCCCTGTAGTGCCTGATATATTTGCAAATATGGGTCTATATTAGAACATCAAAGTTTCAGAACTTCAAATATTCTAATATCGATCCCTATTCAGCGAAAGCTGAAAATAGCAAAGTGACAGAAAACTGAATGTCCATTCCTGTCACTTCATTATTTTCAGCACTGTGGTGGAAAGTTACGGGTCAGGTTCAGATAAGTGTGCGATTGTATGGACTTGAGGGTTAGGGCGGGTTAGGTGAGTTAGAGTTAGGGTGTGGGTCAACTAAGTGTGCGAATGTGTGAATGTGAGAGTTAGGGCGTGGTAGGTGAGTTAAGGTTAGGGCACGGGTGAGGTGTGTGTGCAATAGTGACGGACCTTAGGGTTAGGGTTTAGGTTAAGGTAAGTGGGTAGATAGTGGTGTATGTACAGTTTAGTGTAGGGTCTGATGTAAGATTTTATGTGTGTGTGTGTGTGTGTGTGTGTGTGTGTGTGTGTGTGTGTGTGTGTGTGTGTGTGTGTGTGTGTGTGTGTTGATTGCTGTTTGTTTGGTGTGCTTGTGTTGTGTGTATGTGTTTTGGAACAGCAAATTATTTTCCCTAGGAAAAATGTTGCTGTTCTGTATGTTCGATGTTTTCAGCATTCGCTGAATAGGGGTCGATATTAGAACATTCAAAGTTCTTAAAATTTGATGTTCTAATATAGACCCTTCAAATACATGTTCAATTACCCATAGCAGATGTCCTATTTCAATTACCTGGTGCCATTTCACTAAATATATGTTAGAGCACACAGGAGAGTGTTACTGCAGCAACTGTGTTAGCTTATTTATGCCAGTACTTCAGATACATCCCCATTTTCATGGCTTTCACCCACCACTTTGTTAGCCTTGGTCAAGATTCATTGCAGTAAGGGGTTCTAAGAATACTCTCAAATGGCTGGATTGTTTCAGGATGTCCAGGTTTATTGCTCATATTTCTGGTCTGTTTTACAGATTATTCTCATTTTTCTGATAAATCACTGTGATGATATGATGATTGTTGTCAGTAAATCATGACCTACATTTCATTTTCATACCTCACATCCATCAGACTATGTATGCTGAAACAAACTGTGTCACTCTGTCAAGAAGAGTACAGGGGCACAATTACCTCTTCCTTCCTGGATGCAAAGGTATTAGTAATGAGATGTGCCACATAGAAGGACTTTCTGACCACAGTGGCAATGTGCTGGTTAAAAGAGACATTGCTGTCAGCCTGCATCCCCAGAGCTCTTAAAACCCCTTCTGTGTTCAGGGGACTACCATTGATGTGGTAATTCATAGGAACAGGGTTTATCCCAAGTGGGATGACAGCATATTTTCTGACACTGAGCTTAAGGCCATGGCTCTGACAACAGTCATTGGTCTCAGTGAGGCCTTTCTGCAGGATGCCAACATCACTTGGGTAGTTAATAATAGCTCCCAACTTCCAATTGTCTACAGACTTTGTCAGCCAGAGTCCCTTTATGTTGGCATGGACTTCAGAGAAGTAAATACCAAACAGGAGACAACCCAGGACAGAACCCTGTGGGACCCCACTTATGACTCCTCAGCTGTCTGACTTGGAGCCAGCTATTTTCACACCGTGAGTTCTATCTGTGAGCCAATTTGCAACCCACCTAGTGATATTGGGTTTGATGCTTACCTTAGTGGATTTTTGCATGATTCCTGTGTGGGGAATTTTGTCCAGTAATTTCAGGACATTTGCTATGTCTTGATTATTTTCGCAGGACACAACTGCCTAAAGAGGGGCTGTCCCTTGCAAAGTGGGACAGGTGTTAACTCTAAAGTCCCACCTTGGCCAATTGAAAAGGTGGCAAACCTATAATCGGTATGCGGTAGCATGACTCAGCCGACAGATATGGCTCCCAAAACCCAATTACTTGTCTATATTGAAGAGTCTCGGTTCCCATGTATCAGCCAGATGCGAGAAGATTGTATGTGGAACACACAAATATGATGAATTCACTGTACATGCCACTGATTCTGTACAGTCGAACGCCATGTCATTGCCTAATGGGCAGCCATTCCCGATACTGTAGTCATGTAGTCTGATGTAATAGGTGTCATAAGGTAATATTGTGGTCCTTGCTCCCATCCAGGGGTGTGAGTGTCAGATCTAAGCACCAATGTCGGTGCATTTGCAAGTGTGGGAGTGAGCAGGTGTAAGCCAGTATGCGAGCATTGCACTGGTAAAGCAATGTAGAGGCTAACCGAGTGTAAGAAGCTGTAACTAGAGGTCAGCAGTGCTTAATACCATGCATACCCATGCACACCCACTCCCAACTGCTTTAATGTGCCTTACTCCT